>NC_140180.1:90490588-90621994 GCF_963971535.1 Notolepis coatsorum
GGAAGAAGTCTGTGTGTTTTCCCCTCAATCCTCACAGCACATGTGTTGTTGGTGTACATTGACTTTATGAGGTCGTAGGTTTTCCCTCCAATGCCCACTATCTAACAGTTTGTACAGCAGACCCTCGTGCCAAATTGAGTCAAATGCTTTTTGGAAGTCAACGAAACAGGAGTATACTTTGCTTTTATTTTATTTATTTGGTTGTCGATTAGGGTGCTGAGGGTGAGAATGTGGTCTGTTGTACGGTGATTTGGTAGGGAAGCCAATCTGTGATTTGCTCAAGGTATTGTTGTTTGTGAGGAAATGTGTGAGTCTGTGGTTAATGATCATACAGAGGATTTTTCCAAGGTTGCTGTTGACACAGAATCCCACGGTAATTGTTTGGGTCATATTTGTCTCCCTTTTTGTGGAGCCGGTGTTATGAGTCCTTGGTTCCAGATATTGGGGAAGATCCCGGAGCTAAGGACAATGTTAAGGAGTTTTAGTATAGCCAATTGGAATTTGGAGTCTGTGAATATGATCATTTCATTTAGGATACCATCCGCTCCGCAGGCTTCTTGATTTTAAGTGATTTTATTTTGTCCTGTAGTTCTTGTAGTGTAATTGGGGAGTCTAGCGGGTTCTGGTAGTCTTTTTATGGTTGACTCCAGGCTTTGTAGTTTGTCTTGTATGTGTTTTTGCTGTTCTCTCTCTCTCTCTCTCTCTCTCTCTCCTCTCTCTCTCTCTCTCTCTCTCTCTCTCTCTCTCTCTCTCTCTCTCTCTCTCTCTCTCTCTCTCTCCTCTCCTCTCTCCTCTCTCTCTCTCCTCTCTCTCTCTCTCTCTCTCTCTCTCTCTCTCTCTCTCACACTCACTCTCTCTCCCCCCCCCCCTCTCTCTCTCTCACACTACATTGTGCCATGTCACCCCGCTATTTGTCTATCTCCCTCCTTCCCTTCTCCCAATAGCTCGCTGATTGCAATCATGAGGAAGTCTTCTAAAGGTTCAAGGGGATCTCTGAAGGCTGAGCAGCCTCCTGGTGGGTCTACAGTGAAGTGACTCTGATGTCACTCACATCTCAGTGTCGCTGTGTCACCTGTCACTCATGTCTCAGTGTCTTCTCTCTGCACCTGTCACTCGTGTCTCAGTGTCTCTCTGCACCTGTCACTCGTGTCTCAGTGTCTCTCTGCACCTTGTCACTCGTGTCTCAGTGTCTCTCTGCACCTGTCACTCGTGTCTCAGTGTCTCTCTGCACCTGTCACTCTCGTGTCTCAGTGTCTCTCTGCACCTGTCACTCACGTCTCAGTGTCGCTGTGTCACCTGTCACTCATGTCTCAGTGTCTCTCTGCTCCTGTCACTCGTGTCTCAGTGTCTCTGTGTCACCTGTCACTCACGTCTCTGTGTCTCTCTGCACCTGTCACTCACGTCTCAGTGTCTCAGTGTCTCTCTGCACCTGTCACTCACGTCTCAGTGTCTCTGTGTCACCTCTGCACCTGTCACTCTGTGTCTCTCTGCTCCTGTCACTCATGTCTCAGTGTCTCTCTGCACCTGTCACTCACGTCTCAGTGTCGCTGTGTTACCTCTGATAGACAGCATGACGTAGAGCAGCTGTAGAGATGTACAACACTACAGATACACTAAGTGGCGCAGTGGGCAAGGCGCTCGCCACTAATGCAGGAGATGCTGGGTTCGAGCCCAGCTCTCGGCATTGCTACCAGCTTGGCTGGTCGTCATACTAACACAATTGGCAGTATTAGGGGTGGGAAGCTGGTGGGTGGGGATCGGACGTTGTGGACAGCGACTCCTACAGGTCGGTTGGTGCGCCTGCGCAGAAGAATCAGTACGCAACGGGGGGGCAGCGTGAGCCTCCAACGCAGACCCTCGCCGCTGAGAGATCGCGCTGTGCAGGTGAAAAGATGCGACAGCTGCCTCCTCGAGTACCGGAGGGGACACGTGATGCAAGGCTTCGTCCACATTGCAGCCGGCTTGTGGGAGGCATGGCCTAACAACGTTCGAGACAGGGGAGGGTAGAATTGGACAATACGAAATTGGGATGGGAGAAAAATAGAAAAATGGGAGAAAAAGTAGATAAAAAAAAAATATATATACACTACAGATACACTACAGATACACTACAGATACACAGATACACTACAGATACACTACAGATACACTACAGATACACAGATACACTACAGATACACAGATACACTACAGATACACTACAGATACACTACAGATACACAGATACACTACAGATACACAGATACACTACAGATACACTACAGATACACTACAGATACACAGATACACTACAGATACACAGATACACTACAGATACACTACAGATACACAACAGATACACAGATACACTACAGATACACAGATACACTACAGATACACTACAGATACACAACAGATACACAGATACACTACAGATACACAGATACACAACAGATACACAACAGATACACTATAGATACACTACAGATACACTACAGATACACAACAGATACACAACAGATACACTACAGATACACAGATACACAACAGATACACTATAGATACACTACAGATACACAACAGATACACTACAGATACACAACAGATACACAGATACACTACAGATACACAGATACACTACAGATACACTACAGATACACTACAGATACACAACAGATACACTACAGATACACAACAGATACACTACAGATACACAACAGATACACTACAGATACACTACAGATACACAACAGATACACAGATACACTACAGATACACAGATACACTACAGATACACTACAGATACACAACAGATACACAGATACACTACAGATACACAGATACACAACAGATACACAACAGATACACTATAGATACACTACAGATACACTACAGATACACTACAGATACACAGATACACAACAGATACACAACAGATACACTATAGATACACTACAGATACACAACAGATACACTACAGATACACTACAGATACACAGATACACAACAGATACACTACAGATACACAACAGATACACAGATACACTACAGATACACTACAGATACACTACAGATACACTACAGATACACTACAGATACACTACAGATACACAGATACACAACAGATACACAACAGATACACTATAGATACACTACAGATACACAACAGATAACCAGATACACAACAGATACACAACAGATACACTACAGATACACTACAGATACACTACAGATACACTACAGATACACTACAGATACACAACAGATACACTACAGATACACTACAGATACACTACAGATACACAGATACACAACAGATACACTACAGATACACTACAGATACACTACAGATACACTACAGATACACTACAGATACACAACAGATACACTACAGATACAACATTTTACTAAACACCTGCTTTTCCTCACATTCACTTGTCATGTGTCTACTTGTCTTCTCCTTCGCTCCTCACCCCATGTCCCCTCTCCCTGTCTGTTTCTCTGTGTGCCTTCTTGTCTTTCTGTCTGTCTGTGTTCATCTGCCTTGCTACTTGTTTGTCTCTGACTTTGTCTGTCTCATTGTTCACGTCTGTTTCTCTCTCTCTCTCTCTCTCTCTCTCTCTCTCTCTCTCTCTCTCTCTCTCTCTCTCTCTCTCTCTCTCTCTCTCTCTCAGCTGGAGGGGATGATGTGAAGGTGAAGGCAGTGAACGAGATGATGGAGAGGATCAAACACGGGGTGGTGCTCCGACCCACTAAGGGTCCGGACAACAAGGTGAGAATCCCCTCCCAGAATCTAGGAGGGGCCTAGAAGGAAGAGTCTGTTACCTCACAGGGACTGTGGCAACTTGGGGGCATGTTTATGTGAGGGGAACTCTCTCTCGACAGAAATCTATCATCTAATGGTCATTAACGTGTGTGGTCGGGCCTTACAAATAAATTTGATTTTGACCAGATCGACATTGTAAATAAGAAACCTGTTCTTAAATTAATGTTTTATCTGGCTAAATAAAGGTTAAATAAATCAAATAAATTTGATTTATGCTTTGGTGAAGGTTTCTGACATCTCTAGGGTAACAACAAACGCCAAGCTCCTCCTGACTGTTTATTCTTTGGTTTGTTTACTTGTGTTTATCTTTCCCTCTGTTCCCTCCATGTATACAACTGTTAGTGAATGTTACAACTGAATGAGCACGCGTGGCGTTTCATCCAAGCACACTGTGTGACGATATATGACCACGTCTGCCACAGACAGAGTCCTGCAGGCACGCGACATGAAGGGAAAAAGTCCAGTGACACTTTTCTGTTCCAAAATACATAATTTATGTCACCGTTTATGACCAAAGCGTAGAGCGCCCTGGTGTATTCCCTTCAGGCATGATGCAGTTATGGCTACAGTTTTACAATCGTTTTCCCACCCAGCACTGATAATGTGTTGTCGCAGTGTTTCAGATTTGTGATTCGAGGTTGTCTTGTCGAGCCCATATCTGGTCGCTCCACTATGAGCCCTGAGTCTACTCTGAGGCTACATTTGAGTCCCTGGTTAAAATATATACATATATATGGATTATTTTCTTTTTTATAATTGTGCTATTGCTTCAATCAACCTGCATTGTTCTTTGTGCAGTGTCCCTCAGAGTCTAAGTATTACATCATCAATATTGATGGGACGTTGTGTGTGGAGTTTATTATAGACTTAATGCATTCTCACTTGATTGTCCTCTTTTTCTCCCTTTCTCCATGATCGTCCGGTCTGCCCATCAATCGACCACACGGCCGCCGCGCAGAGAATGGCAGTAAAAGTGAGTATTGACGTCCGCTTCAATCTTGTGACGGCAGTGAGGTCATCGAGACACTGCACCCCCTCCGACCCCAGTAACACCCCTCTTTTTATAGCTTTAACCCCTAGAGATCACCCCTCAGAGAGTGGGATTTTCATATTTAAAGGAACACGCCAACATTATGGGAAATGCTGCTTACTGTCTTCTCCAGAGTCAGAAAAGAAGATGGATACCAATTTCCTCTCTGTGTTCAGCATAAAGCTATCCGGCTGCAGGCTAGCCTAGCTTAGCACAAATGAATGGAAGCAGATACGGACCAGCTAGCCTAGCTGATGGCCAAAAACATCTCTCCCGGAGTTGTAAGCTAAGCTAGTGGTCCGTATCCACTTCCATTTGTTTTTGTTAAGCTAGGCTAGCTTGCAGTCGGATATAGCTGTGTACTGAATGCACAGAGAGGACATTAGTATCCATCTTCTGGTCTGACTCTGGAGAAGACGGTAAGTGCATATTCCATAATGTTGGCATGTTCCTTCAAGCAGTAACGCATGAGAGCGAGCGCCATATTGTGGTTATTGGCACTGGTGTGCTGCGGTCCAATGAAGCTATAGGCTGAGTTACAGACTGAGCGACAGTGTTCTGATGGACAACAAATATTTGTGAAATCTCTCGCAACACTCCAAAGCCACAATGGCTCCAAAAGTTGAAATATGTTCTACTCTGCAGGGTTTGTGTCGCAAGCATGCATGTGTGTACAGTATGTACATTTCCAGTGTCATTTGAGAACTCACACATTTTCGCTTGCCTCTTTTCATTGAGTTCTTCTTAGGTAGATCAGCACAATAATGTAAATCTCATTACTGGATCTCGTAAACAAGTCACAGTGGAACAGTAAAGATGGAGAACTGATTCACAGAGGAGCTGATTGGTCCAGCCAGCAGATTTAAACTCCAGCTGTTGCGTCCTCTTTCTCTCGCTCTTCCACTTCCAATGACCAGCTATGTTTTGTGTTTGTTCTTGTAGTGCTGGTTTGGTAGTATTGTGTGATGCTGGTAAAGCTATGTCTGTTGTTGTGTAATGTCATGGGGCCTGTGCTTAAAGGTTACTCACAATGGTAGTATAGGGTTACGGTATGTATTTTTCTTTTCCAGTGTTTTAGCTACTCTACCACTGCACAGAAAGTAGGCGTTTTCTTTTGAAAGTGGTTACCAACGGTTACATGACTTGTTAACCCTTTCACTACCACACTACAGAAGGTTAACCCTTCCACTGCCACACTACAGAAGGTTAACCCTTCCACTACCACACTACAGACGGTTGGTAGTGAAAGGGTTAACCTTCTGTAGTGTGGTAGTGAAAGGGTTAACCATTTGTTGGGTGGCAGTGAACGGGTTAACCTTCTGTATTGTCGCAGTGAAAGGGTTAACCATTTGGTAGCGTGGCAGTTAAGGTGGATTAAAAGGTGGAGATTTCTTTTTTTGCAGCGTACTTAAGTTCAGTCACACGACTTTGTCGCTGGACCTTCCATCAGATCTTCATCAGTGGCTCTTAATGCAGCCTGGCATCTGGTATTTGGCTCGTTCTCGATCTGACCTGTGTGTGTGTGAGGCATCAAGGTGGTCCTAGTATAGATCCGCGTGTGTGGCTGGGAACCAGCTTGCAAATGAGGCACTTTGATTTGATTTAGAGAGGATTATTGATTTTCCAAAACGCCGTGGCAACGTGCCGACTCAGAGAGACGCCGTAAAGAGAATCAATAGAGGCCACAGAGGTTTGCTTTCTTAGTCTAATTACTGACCTCAGCTGCACGGGACGTGTTCACACACTGGGCTTGTCCACCGTGTCCTTGTCCTGGACATAAGAAAACCCTTCTTGTACTTGTGATTTTCCCCGTGATACAGGCCTACAGATGTATGGGATAGATACGGAATGTCCCTTTATTATGTGGCTAAAGCAGTGGTCTCTAGTGGTTCTCTGGGGACCCCCGGGGGTTTCAAGGGGCTCCCAGCTAATTGAGGAATATTTGTAATAGTTATTACATATATTTCATTTGCTACAAGCATAGTAAGTAAGAGAATGTATAAGAATTACTATTCTGAGCGGCTGGGTGGCGCAGCGGAGATTGTGCTCGTCACCAATGCAAGAGACTCCGGTCTCGAATACGGGTGTCAGCGTTGCCTCCGGCTTGGGCCGGCCGTTATACTAACTCAATTGGCAGAGTTAGCGGGAGGGGAGTCGATGGGTGGTAATCTGGACGTTGTGGACAGCGACTCCTACAGGTCGGTTGGGGACGCCTGTACAGCAGAGACAGGAAATGGCGGGGGTAGTGTGAGCCTCCCATGCGTTACACCGCGTCACTGAGAGTCCGCGCTGGCAGGTGAAAAGATGCGACAGGCTGCCTCCTTGTGTACCGGAGGGGACACGTGATGCAAGGCTTCTATCCTCCCTACAACCGACCAGTGGGAGGCATAGTCGAGCAACGTTCAAGACAGGGGAGGGGAGAATTGGAAATACGAAATTGGGATGGGAGAAAAATAGAAAATAAGGAGAATAGTGGATTAAAAAAAAATTACTATTCTGATCATAGGTTCCACTCCCTCCAATAGTGCAGATAGCTACAGACAACAACTACAAACTGTACTAAATCTAACAATAACAAATATCTTTCTCAGATCAGTCCGCTGGTCCAGGGTACTTGACATGGAAAGGTTTTGAGAATCACCGGGCCAGAAGACATACTTAGTCAACAAATACATTTTACAATTTTAAACCAGTAAAGTATCTGCGTGTATCAGTCAGGTTTGCAGAGCTTTGTTCGAATGTTACAAGGATCCTGTAACGTCCATCAGTGTGGCCCTTACTTCCTCCTCACTCCAACCGAAGCTCGGCTGGTAAAAGGTGTTTCCATCTTAAGTTTGGAGGCCAAGTGTGAAGTAATAACTCAACGATGCACCAAGAGTCAGCGTTTTCTAAACATGTCCTCCCTCCCCCACAGCTGCCCGCCCCTCCTGAGGAGAAGCACCAGGAGAGTGCCATGGAGGAGCTGAAAGGCATCCTGGTAAAGACCTCAACACCTAGTGTGGAATAGGAACAGATAAATAAATAAAATAGATCACCATCGCCTTTATTATTGTGTTCAGAATGTTCATTGAAGTGCACTGCATGGATATACAGAGGGTCATTTGTTCAAATGCAACAAGGGAGCTGATATTTAGGTACATAATACAGTATATCTCCCCTTTTTTTATATAGCAGCTTTTATCCAAAACGCTTTACAATTTGTTCCTCACATTTTACCCAATCACTCACACATTCACACACCGACGCCGGAGGCAACCATTCAAGGTGCCAACCTGCTCATCGGGAGCAATTAGGGGTTAAGTGTCTTGCTCAGGGACACTTCGACACGCTGCCCGGGAGGAGCGGGAGTCGAACCGGGAACCTCCAGATTACCAGACGACTGCGCTACCTCCTGAGCCACTGTATACCCTGCTTCACACTATTACACATATTCACACCTGGGAGCTGCTTGACGCAGTGACAACCCTGTAATGTTGCCCGCTGAGCAGTGGAGCAGTGGGGCGTCTGAGTACCTTGTTCAAGGGCACTTCAGCGCCTGGTGCTGAGGGAGGAGAACGTGTTTCATTAAGTCCCTTCCACTCCAGGTCACCGCTGTGCGAACAAACCGTCCCCCGTGATCCCCCTTTCAATTATGACTTGAATGGGCCGACGTTACACTGTTGACTTATTCGATGATTGGTTGATTCATTATTTATTAAATTGTTGATTTATTCATTTCAAGCCGTATGGTTGAGATTGACATTAACAGTATCTTAATAGATACGTACATGCACGAGCGTGCGCACATACACACACACACACACGCACGCACGCACACACACACACACACACACACACGTGCGCGCACACCCATACACATACCTCCACCTCCACTCACACGTTAGAACCGTTTTCTAGAAATCAGTACTAGTAAGAAATTATACAAATACAAGATAAGAAGTGTTATTTAGTTTTCCACATAACAGCCTGTTGTCATGGTGACCCCCTGCAGGAGACAGTGAAGAGGAGTCCCAGTCGAGGCTCCCAGGAGCCCGCCCCCTCTCCGCCTGGGAAGAAAGACAGCGAGCTGGAGGTCATCCTCAGGCGCAGACGCAACAAGGCAGGAGAACCTGGTTCTGGAGGTAGATTTGTGTGTGTGTGTGTGTGTGTGTGTGTGTGTGTGTGTTTCACCTTACCTTACTAAGCCTTAACCTCAACTAGAGATGGAAAATAATATAAAAAATTGCATGAAAATAGGGAGAGGATGGAGGAGAGGAGGGAGGAGGAGAGGAGGGAGTTGAGAGGAGGAGAGGAGGGAGTAGAGAGGAGGGAGTGGAGAGGAGTGAGTAGAGAGAAGGGAGTAGAGAGAAGGGAGTAGAGAGGAGGGAGTAGAGGAGGGAGTAGAGAGAAGGGAGTAGAGAGGAGGGAGTAGAGAGAAGGGAGTAGAGAGAAGGGAGTAGAGAGGAGGGAGTCGAGAGGAGGGAGTCGAGAGGAGGGAGTAGAGAGGAGGGAGTAGAGAGAAGGGAGTAGAGAGAAGGGAGTAGAGAGGAGGGAGTCGAGAGGAGGGAGTAGAGAGGAGGGAGTAGAGAGGAGGGAGTCGAGAGGAGGGAGTAGAGAGGAGGGAGTAGAGAGAAGGGAGTAGAGAGGAGGGAGTAGAGGAGGGAGTAGAGAGGAGGGAGTCGAGGAGGGAGTAGAGAGAAGGGAGTAGAGAGAAGGGAGTAGAGAGGAGGGAGTCAAGAGGAGGGAGTAGAGAGGAGGGAGTCGAGAGGAGGGAGGAGGAGAGGAGGGAGGAGGAGAGGAGGGAGTCGAGAGGAGGGAGGAGGAGAGGAGGGAGGAGGAGAGGAGGGAGTCGAGAGCAGGGAGGAGAAGAGGAGGGAAGAGGAGAGGAGGGACAGCAGCATTATCATAAACCAGATTTCAACTGAATTACCATGATGTACAAATTGTGTTTTTTTCCCTATTATACTATGTTTCCATCTTACAGTTCACTGTGTGATACCTGTGTTCATTTAGTTCCCTTTGCCAACTCACACTCAACCCACACAACTCACACTCACACTCACACTCAACCCACACACCGGGGCAGCGGTGGCCTAAAGGTTAGAGAAGCGTGTTTGTGACCGGAAGGTCGCTGGTTCGATCCCCCGGACCGGCAGGAAAAAAATCTGGGCTGGGGAAGTGAATTAATAACTCTTTCATATCCCCTTAACACCAACCGCTGAAGTGTCCTTGAGCAAGGCACTTAACCCCCAACTGCTCCAGCAGGCACGTGCATACATAGGGGTGAAGGGGTGCCCGGGCACCTGCCTTTTTCATTTTTCATTAGAAAGTGCCCTTTTTATGCCACCCTCTTTTTTTTTTTTTTTTTTTTTTTTTTTTTACTGTTGCACATATAGATATACTGCCCTGCCCTTCCAAATGAAAGATGTCACTATAGAATCTAAATATTAGGTAAAGAAAGAGAAATGCCACCCCTCTTGTAAATAATAGGTCCTTCCAGCCTGGAAGGACCTATTACGCATAGGCATAGCACGTGGGTGGGTGATGATCATGAGATGATGTAAACCGCGCAGGGCCAGCAGCACAGCAGTGCACTGAACACGAAATTGATATCCAGCTGTTGTTGAGCTCACACTCGAGTCGAGACCTCTTTTTTTACAGTTACTATTTCAACTAAAACAAAGCAAGAGTACACTTCATCAGGTAAGGTATTTGCCCAACAAAATAAAATGTCGGGTTTGCAGTGCACTGTATATTTTCGTGAAACACGTCGCCAGATCACCCCTCCCCAGCCCCTCCCTGTCTGCTGCTAGTGCAGGAAAATCACGCAGCATACTCTCTATCTCTCTCTCTCTCTCTCTCTTTCTCACTCTCCTCTCCTCTCTGACGGAAAACAGAATAATTTTGATTGACAGTCGAGTCTGCCAATTACGTCACACGGCTTGCACCCGCCCTGCTGTTCTTAGCACCAATCGGCAAGCGCTATTAGTTTTTGACTTCGTGAATGTCCTGTGTGGTGACAAGTTTGACAACAACAAAGCTACAGTGCTAACAATAAGCTATTTGGCTGGATGCAGTCTGGAGGACAGTGGATATACATCAAGACAACAGTCTGTGACTGGGACAGTGGACATAATACTTCATCAAGCCCTCCTGACCTGGACCACGTTTCAACTAAACAAGGTAGTTAATGCGGTCTCGGTCGGTCGGTCTCTCTCTCTCTCTCTCTCTCTCTCTCTCTCTCTCTCTCTCTCTCTCTCTCTCTCTCTCTCTCTCGCAGCTGTTGGTCTGGAGCGCATATTGTGTTATTAAAGGGACACTATGTAGTTTTGGTGACATCTATCGGTGAAACTGAATGTACCATAGACTTGTATTAACCCCAAAAATCGGGCTCGTGCGCTATGCGCGCTCGCATTGCATTTAATAATTCATGCCCTTTTCTCATTTCGGGCACCTGCCTTTCTAAAGTCCTGTGCACGTCCCTGTGCTCCAGTGGAGTTGCTCAGTGGCCAACGGTGGCAGACTGTGGTTGTACTGGGCAGCTCCCAGGTGTGAATGGAACTGTGTGAATGTGAAGCAGGGCGTTCCTGAAAAAAGAGCATTCAGCTCAGCGAACCTACCCTGGGTAAATAAAGGTTAATCAAATTCAAATAAAAAACTCACACTCAACCCGACCCACACACGTCCAAGGCAACGTTGCCCCTCTGTGTTGCATCACCACCTGCACAGTGTCTCTCAGTGTAGAGGCTACATGTCGCGCACATCTTGAAAAGCACTGAACTTCCTGACATGCAGTCAACAACAGTGTGGCTTGAGCACGAGCATAGGAGCTGTTCTGTCTGAGTCTGTCCAAAAGGGGGCGCAAACGGACCATGTAATCGCTACTTGTGAGCGAATCACGGCAAGGTCAAACTACTATTGAAATGGATTTGTTTATATTTTTGGTATTGATTGACCCTGTCTGTCTGACACACAGTGTAATCAATTGTCTCGAACATGCAAACCGTTATATTATAGAACTTTTACAGATGACTATGTGGTGGTCTGAGGTGAACCTGGTTGAATCTCAACAGCCTCTCAACAGCCAAGTATTTCCTTATTTCCGGCTTCTTTCCTCTCAAACTGCACTGAATAAATACGGCAGAAATATACAACCTAATTAGGAACGTCTGATCGGATACTATTGGAGAAGGGCAAAGGGACTTTGGGTGAATCTACAAACAGCTTTTCAGGGAAATATTAACTTCTTCTCTTGTCTAGTTCCTCTCATGTTAAATCTGTTTATTTGATTCTCTACATTCCTAATAATAGTAATAATAATAATACACTTTTCAGATAAAAAAAAAAGCCAGAAGTAATGAGTGAGGTGTATGCAGTGGTGGAAAGTAACTAAGTATTTTTTACTCAAGTACAATTTCGAGCTACTTGTACTTTACGTGAGTCTTTTTTTATTTGAGGGAACTTTATACTTTTACTCCACTACATTTCAAGGGAAATATTGTACTTTTTACTAGCATAAAAGATGTGGCAAACATTTATGAAGATTATATACTTTCACATTTGAAGCCTGTCAACTTCAAGAGGACATAATCAGAGCAGCATAACTGGACCACATACCACTTTAACATAACCTTTAATCAGAGCAGCATAACTGGACCACATACTCCTTTAACATAACCTTTAATCAGAGCAGCATAACTGGACCACATACCACTTTAACATAACCTTTAATCAGAGCAGCATAACTGGACCACATACCACTTTAACATAACCTTTAATCAGAGCAGCATAACTGGACCACATACCACTTTAACATAACCTTTAATCAGAGCAGCATAACTGGACCACATACCACTTTAACATAACCTTTAATCAGAGCAGCATAACTGGACCACATACCACTTTAACATAACCTTTAATCAGAGCAGCGTAACTGGACCACATACCACTTTAACATAACCTTTAATCAGAGCAGCGTAACTGGACCACATACCACTTTAACATAACCTTTAATCAGAGCAGCGTAACTGGACCACATACCACTTTAACATAACCTATAGAGGTCAATGGAATCAAGGTTTGAATGCTCCCAAGCACTGGAATACACAAACTTTATGTAGAATGCATACTTTTAGATACTTCTCTACTTTTACTTAAGTAGAATTTTAATTACTTTTACTTTTACCGGAGTACTAATTTATCTGGGTATTTCTACTTTTACTTAAGTAAAGGAACTGTGTACTGTACAGTACTTCTTCCACCACTGGGTGTATGTACTGTACGGTATACAAGGTCAGAAGAATTGAGGAATCCCTCAGAAAATACTGTATTTTACAGGGGATTCTGTCGTATGCTCTCTTCCCTACTGGTGAATAAATGGACGAATAACCTTTGACGACAGAACAATTATTATTACACACGACACATGATAGACGAAAGCCCAGACGGAGTTGACAGTAACAGAATGAACCGGGCGACCCCGAGCCTGTTCTCGTTACATAACCGCTCACCGCTCGTCCCCCTCTGTCCCCCCCCCCCTCTGTTTTTCAGACGAGAAAGAGGGCCACATGAGTCACGTCTCCTCCTCCGACAGCCTGAACTGGAGGCGCACCAGCACCGGCTCTGGCAAGGAGCCAGAGGGGCCCGGAGGCGCCCCTGGGGTGCCGGGCGTCCCCTCCGATCCGACGGGGGGGCCCAGGGTGAACCTGGAGAGACGCGGGTCGGGGCCGGGGCCCGTGGTGGCCAGGCGGAAGAGTTCTGACGTCAAAGAGCCCAGGGTGTCCTCCTGGCAGGAGAGGAGGTCCCGGAGCTCTCTGTCCGAGAAGGGGCCCCCCGAGTCGCCCCTCGAGAAGGGGCCCCCCGAGTCGCCCCTCGAGAAGGGGCCCCCCGAGTCGCCCCTCGAGAAGGGGCCCCCTGAGTCGCCCCTCACTAATGGATGCATCGTCAGGTGATACGCTGCTGCAGAATCTAGTTCAAGTCCTGTTTTATTTGTCACGTATAAAGTACATGTACATTACAGTGAAATGCTTGGTTCTGTATGAGCCCCTGAGAATGTGCTTCATACAGTAAAAAAGTAAGTAAAAGAGGAATAACACTATACAATAGTCAATATACAAACTAAAGTACAACCTAGGTCCTAAGTACAATGAAGTAGAAATGCAGACAATGAGGTACAACAACCTTTTTTTAAAGGCATGGTGCAAATGCAAATGAGGTATGAATGTAGTGCAAATCTCTTAATTAATAAATAGATAAATATGATGTAGTGTTAAAGTGTCTAAAGTGAGTGTTAAGTTGAGTGTTTGTTTATAGTGAGTGTGTGGATGTGGATGTGTGTGCAATGAGTGTAGATGGATGGGTTGATGTTACATAGTCATTGAGCATCCTGATGGCAACATAAACGTGCAGACATAAGAATAGACATAAAATAAGTACAATAAGTACAATGTTGCTTGAAGGCATTAGGGTTCAATAATAACAAAGTACCAAACACTGCAGAAACCCCCATGTGTACCAATCCACTCCCAAGGACCATTATTAACACTTTGATTGCCTAAGGCTAAATTCATGATATACCATCCGTTGCCAGCTCTATTTAACATGGAGAAGTTCCCCTTCTTTGCAGGGCTATAACTTTTTAAATTCTATTGCTAGATTGCCATTATTAGGGCCCATTCAAGGTCCTATATGTATTGTTCATTGTGTAGCAACGTTAAACTTTTTCATTCACATATTCATAGTAAAATATGGTCTAAAGTATAAGTATGTTTTCATCTCTTTCTGCAGCTTTCTCCAGAACGTGATTCATAGCCCCAAATGCATTATATTGATGATGAAATACAGTTTGGTAGGAATCTGTGCGAGATCAAAAATTTCAATTGGACGTACTTCTAGAAGTTTCTACGTATCATCTGATGATGACCGGATGGGTGGGGGATCGTTTATAATTCCCTGGGCAGCGTTATATCATTCATCTAGTGTGGGTGATATGATCATCAGAGCAGTTTATATCGAACACGTTATAAAATAACGCTGAATCTTACCGTATCTTCCTCGCGCCTTTGGACGATGAGCGTGGAACTGAAATATTCCTATTATGGGATGTAGAAATACGTGATCTATTTCCAGGTTGTATAATAGTATATACGTCCAAATCATGTTGTTTATCGAGTTATTGGCAACGGATCGCTATGTATTGTGTCGAGATCGAGTCCCGGGACCTATAGAGAGTGCCCGGAAGTAATATGGACGATCACCACTTCATCCACATGACTTCCTGTTTGGCGCTTCTGCCGATTGGCCACCAGATGGCGCTCTTGAACCGCTAGAGGGTTGAGAGGAGGCCAGCACTGTGTCTCAGGGCTGCGGAGGAAAAATATGATTTCGATCACAGATTTTTGAAATATTGATATTAAAGACGAGTTAGGGCGTCCGCGGCAACTTTAGCATGGCTAGGAAAGACGCCTAAACACGTTTTCGGCACTTAAAGTGTTAACTAAATACAGTAATATGATGCAACGAGCAACTGCTTGCAAGGTGTCATTGCACTGTGTCGGTCCTTGTGAAATTAAACTACACATCATTCAGAACTTAAATTCACAGAACAGCCATTCAAATACATGTTTCTGAGTGGTGAGTTTGGCTGGTAGTACGCGTTAAGATGGTCGCATGTCAAGGGAAATCAGTGTTTGTTTGGTATACTCAAGACTCAGAAAGTTGATTTGTTACCACGGCAGAGGCATCACGTGGATGAACATCCAAGAAATAAATACATTTATCATCGGATGAACATTCCAGTGGCAGTGGCAGTTGTGATGAACATTTCAACTCATCTCTCACGCATTAAAAGAAAGATCTTTGATAAACCAGGAATGACCTTTTCATATAGATTTCTAGGAAAGGACTTTTCTGTCATTCATACAGATTTTGATTTAGATTTCTAGGAAAGACCTTTTCTGTCATTCATACAGATTTAGATTTCTAGGAAAGGACTTTTCTGTCATGCATACTGTTGTGGAAATTACCAAGAACAAAGGATGAGCCGCTGTGAAATCATTCTGACACGAGTTATTAAAAAAATAACATCGTTTATTCCATCTGTGGCCACAGTGAAAAAGTGATCAGTTTACAGAAAGACACACATGTTTACACACAAGCGTCTGACCAGAAAGTGACAAAGAGCTCTGGTCAGACGTACATTAATACACAATTGAAATGACGTCCACTAGACATTCAGAAAGGTAAACAAAGTCTGCCCAAAGGAGAGAAATGTATAAGCAGCCTTGGCTAGGCGGTGTTATTTGTTATGTCTTTAACTGGAATGGGAAACAACCTTGCTAGGAAAGGAAAAGATTAGGTCAAAAGTCATCCTCTCCCCACATTAAAGGGACAGTATAGTGTCTGCCAGTGTCTGAGCTCAGTTTACTAGTTGGTCATATTAACCAGTCAGCTGTAAGACATAGAATATGTATTTTAACACAGATGTATAGATAACATTCCCATAACAATACAGATTTAGATTTCTAGGAAAGACCTTTTCTGTCATTCATACAGATTTAGATTTCAAACCCTTGCCCTCTTCTCTCATTCTCCCCGTTCCACAGCGGGGAGGACAGCGTTCTGAAGACGCCGGAGACGTGTGCTCAGTCCAACGGAGTCGTCCACACCAGAGCGGTGGAGGAGGACACGCACGCCACCCTCTCCCCCAGAGCGGCGGAGGACACGCACGCCACCCTCTCCCCCAGTTTTCCCGCCGGGCCCGGCCCGGTCAACGGGAACGCGGACGCCGAGTGCTAAGACGTCCCGCTGGGGTTCCTGGGCTTTGTATTCATACTCTATCTTTAAGGGTGTGTTCACATCTGAAAGTCCGGGGAAAGTCCGGACTTTCTGGTGGACCAAATGTGAAAATGATACATTGTTTAATTTTGGTCTGCGTTCACACTACCCTGTTTGGTGCGGATCTAATTTGTAAACAAAGGACATGCTGTCGCATCTATTGGACACAAACGTAATCAGTTGCCGGCAGCGCAGTTATTATGGAGCAATCTCTCTCTGTCTCTCGGATCAATCAAATCAAATAATTAACACATGTATGTTGTCATTTTAAACAACTCACCATTCATTCATTATGCATCAGCAGCAGCTAAATTAATGTTATTATAGTTCACAACACAGCAGCGCGTTTTGAATCGCTAGCCTATTAATTATCGTCTCAGCAAGCACAGTCAATACTTTTTTCCGTAGCCGCATTTCGCGGAGACAGCTGTGTATAGCGAGAGAGAGAGAGCGAGAGAGAGAGAGAGAGAGAGAGAGAGAGATTTCCTTCCTGCGTAAGCTGTCAACTACTAGACAGCTGCATAGAAGCAGCTCGAGATGCGTTGTTGTTACAGAGCTGCTCCACGCTGCTATTATGAAATTACCCAAAGCTTTTTTTTTAAGCTTTTTTTTTCTTTATCTGAATGTCCGCGAATGTCCTCCGAGTCCTCACGCAGGAGAAAGTTGGGGGGTCCGCGCGCGGCGCGAGTCTAGAGTAGAGAGAGAGAGAGGAAGAGAGAGACTGCGTCTAGAGAGGAGAGAGAGAGGGAGGAAGAGAGAGACTGTCCGCGTGCGGCGCCAGTCTAGAGAGACTCAGGACTGGAGTAGGCTACTTTGCTTCCTGGATTTTAGGTACTATAGTTCGATTGAAACGAACCGAGTCCCAACTTTTCAAGAGGACCATGGTTCGGTTGTTTGGTCCTCATTATAGTTCGGTTTGCGTTCACACCTGTACAAACCAAACGGACTATCGATCTAAAGGGACCATGGTCCACTTAAAGTGGACCAAACAGAGTAGGTGTGAACGCGCCCTAAAGGGATACCTAGCCTCGCTTGGTGCGCCCTTTCATTTCAATGAGGAATGCTACTATCTCTCATTTCCAAAGGACGAATAACCAACAAAAAATTCAAAATGTCAATGTATCCAAATCCGAGGCTAGTTTGCCTCTTGCCACCAAGTCACGATAAGGTTTACAGTAGTAGCCGCCGTAAGGGTCCCCCCGGTGGCCATATTCACACGGCAGCCATTTTGCTCTTATATCATGCTCAGGATGGGATTCCTTTCCACCCCGGTTCCAGGTGGAAAATAATCCTATCCTGAGCATGACCTAAGAGCAAAATGGCCGCTGTGTGAATTGTGGTCAATTCTGCATTTATCGTGGTTTCTGTAGGACTTTCCAAACATTTCCTCTTTTCAGATGGATCGACACTATAGTAGCAGTTCAGCAAACTGGTTGAATGTTACAAATCTTGACGCCTCTACAATGGCTCTTAGCTGTATCTTAGTATAGGAGTTCTGAAGTAATAACGTCATTTACAAAGTATGTTATACAAGTGACCTGGGTGCTCATTCCAGATCGGCACTCTCTATTCTTAAACAAATTTAAAAGAAGAGAAAAACACTATGAATACAAACCCTGGGCTCGTGGAAGGCAGACTGCAGTAACTGTACGAGGAAAGCTGCACTATTTGCACAGAATCTCAGTTTTCTTCGGTTACAGACACTTAAACTTGTATAACATCAACACAAGACTTAGGTCGCTCTTCCTCCTCCTCTTCTTAGATGCGCAAAGGATCTGTTAAATGCAACTTTATGACATCGGAAGGAATGCACTGTACTGTTTATAACCTTCTTCTTTTTCTTCTTCTTCTCTTCCACACCCAGTTAAAGTAGACTGGAATTTATCTCTGTTGACACTTGCTCTCTACCACCTATACTCCTTCTGGATCTAAAAGGAGGGACAGGTGTGAGTTACAGCTTACTTATGCATCTATTGAAAGCAACAAAAACATCACTTATGGTGATATTGCACTCTGGGTACAACAGTTCGCATAAAAGAATCGCATGTGTGAGAAATGACTTGGGTGGTAATACAGGCGGTCACCTGAAGGTTAGAGAGGTGATCTTGTTGTGACCAGAAGGTTGCTACTTCAACCCCTGGACACGGCAGGAAAATCCCTCCGTCAACATCCACCGCTGATGTCCTCTTGAGCAAGGCACTTAACCCCAGTAGAAGATCTGGTTGTACTGGGCAGGTCCCGGGTGTAACTGTGTGATTGTGAGGCAGGGTGTTGCTGAGGAAGATAAAGCTTAACCCTTTCCGGTGTATGTTTTTATTATTCTATATTCTATTCTATCTAAGAATTCCAGCACTCTATAGACGGTTTCAAAGTGACAAAAATTCATTCTAAAAGGGACCCAAGTTTATTTCCTGTTGCAATGTTCAGCTTAATGCAATAGTTGACAGGAAATACATTCGGGTCCCAAATTGTTCCCTAGCAACAGAACTTCCAATGAAACCGTCTATAGCTCTCAGTGATCGGTAGCTGTTGTGACGTCATCGTCGGAATGTTCCTGTTACAATCGATATACGGATACCGAAGACGGTAGTCGTGTGAGAACGAAGTCGCGTGACAACACATACCAATCGAATGAGTGTTAGAAAACGGATAAATGTTCTACCAGAGTGCAATATCCCTTTAAGCAGCTATAAGGAGCACTGTTTACAACTGGGGGTTATCATAAAGCAAGCGGGATACGACGTTGCACATGTAAAAGGCACTTTTCAATGCTTTTTCAGCTGAAGCTCTTAATTACACTGCGTTCAGTGTTAACCATCAGTGTGATAATGCAACAACAGCGTAGGGAAACCAAAAGCCATGCACGCGTATATAATAATAATAACTTTATTTATATACAAAAATTAAAAAAGGGAAAAGCCAGGAACACCTTTTTTGGTGCTTGTTGTACTTTTGTCTACCTTCTCATGGAAACGCCTGCCTCGTAGCCTAACCATCCGAAATTGTATTTCATGAGAACAGAACGCGAGTTATTAGCCTACCGTAGTCACTGACCTCTCCTCCCATCAGGGTACGACACTTGTGTTAGACGTCTTCCACTTTGCGTCTCCTTCTCCGGCTGGCTCGAGAAGAGCACCGAATCACGAGCTTGATGGACATTTTGCTAAGATGCCCTCGTTGTCTCTGTTTACGACCTCTTTTCATTTCATTTCAACGTGCATTCCTTGGGAATTTTGTTTGTACACCCCCCCATCCCCCCGCGCGCTGTCTATATAGCTTTCCCGGAATACGTGATGTAACATTAAAATAACTGAATCATTTTGAAGAGTATGCAAATAACATAACACACATTTGTATGAGGTAATGTTCACGCCTTGTAAATCTTTCATTAAAAAAAATAAAAACATTTAAAAAAGAGAGAACACAGAAATCACATTTTAACTGCATCTGGAACTTTCCATGAAGCATATTACATTCTGATACAAAGAACCAGATGATTCTAGGTTTCTGAACTGATGAGCTGCATATAACCCAACCAATCCCAATGTGTACTTTATTTTGTAGACCTCAAAGTGACAGGCTTTGATGGTTCACTTTAAGCCCACATGTTATATATGGGTACAGTTCTGCAGCCTGGACGTTGAACCTAGTCTTGGGAGTGTTTTTTTGGAACAAGGTCCCTGTATCAATTGCATCTTTGTTAATCAAGTGGCTAATTAAAAGGGGAGTTGTTTGACAGAGTCTGTGTGTATATTGATATTGTGTGTGTTTGGGATCTAAAATTGAGTGTTTCAGTTTTTTTCTTTTCTTTTTTTTCTTTTTTTTTAACATGGTGTTCATTTAGCATCACCTGGATCAAATAAAACTGCATTTCAAACTGCGTGTTGTTGTCGTCTTTATTTAATAGTAAATAGAGAATTGAACTCTTCATTCGAAAATAACCCATTTTGAAAATGTTTAAATTGCCTATGTACAGTTGCATAGGCCTTCCGTGTGAACATTTGGAAAGTGGCCTATATGAGATTCACTGATCCAAAAGTATATAACCTCTCCTGTCTTTAACAATGAATTGAATCATCCCAATTTAGAATGATAATTGGATTTGAACATATCATTCACCTCAAAACCTAAAATAGACTTAGATGGCTGTTCAAATTCATGCCACTGCCAAAACTGAAATGATGGTACTAACTCAAAGGCCCATTCTGTAATCCAAACATAAAAAAACATAAAATAGGAATGGGGACATATCCCCTAACCTATATTTCTCTCTGCTCTTGATTTCAGGACTATCCTATTATTTAGACAGTTTTTAATGGTACTTTTATAGCTGGCAAAGTTTGTTAAATGTTGGTAATATTTGTAAATACTGAAGTATTCACTGACATATTTAACCTGTCCTTAGAACAGGCTGTCATCCCCACCTGCCTGAAGAAGTCCACTATTATCCCTGTACCCAAAAAATCCAAGCCTGCTTGCCTCAACGACTACCGCCCTGTAGCTCTCACCTCCATAGCCATGAAGTGCTTTGAGAAGCTAGTAAAGGGCTACATCTGCTCCTCCCTCCCCATCAACATGGACCCCCTGCAATTTGCATACCGCCCCAACAGGTCCATGGAGGACGCCATATCCCATGTGCTGCACACAGCAGCATCACACCTGGACAAGAGGCAGGGGAACTATGTGAGAATGCTATTCATCGACTACAGCTCGGCATTCAATACCATAGTCCCCTCCATACTCATAGCCAAGCTCAGGGACCTGGGCTTGGGCTATGACCTCTGCCAGTGGGTCTTGGACTTCCTGACTGGCAGACCCCAGGTGGTGAGAGCAGGCAACTGCACCTCCTCATCCATCACCCTCAACATAGGGGCCCCCCAGGGCTGTGTTCTGAGTCCCCTCCTCTACTCCCTGTACACACACGACTGTGTGGCCCAGCGGAGTAGCAATACAATCGTCAAATTTGCTGACGACACAGTGGTGGTGGGCCTGATCTCTGCCAACGACGAGAGGGCCTACCTGGAAGAGGTCAAGGTCCTGGCGGGATGGTGCCAGGAAAACAGCCTCTCCCTGAACGTCAGCAAAACAAAGGAGATGATTGTGGACTTCAGGAGGTCGGGGGTCAAGGACTACAGCCCCCTCAGCATCGACGGGGCACCGGTTGAGAGAGTCAACAGCTTCAAGTACCTCGGAGCCTACATATCCGAGGACTTGACATGGACCACACACATTAACAGTGTGGTGAAGAAGGCACGACAACGCCTCTACTTCCTCAGGCGCCTAAGGAAGTTCCAAGTCAGCCAGAAGATCCTTTTTTTTTTTGATCCACTTTTTCTCCCATTTTTCTATATTTTTCTCCCATCCCAATTTTCGTATCATCCAATTCAACCCTCCCCTGTCACGAACGCTGTTTCTTGCCTCCCACAAGCCGGCTGCAATGTGGACTAAGTCATACATAGCACAAGTCCCCTCCGGTACTTGAGGTAACAGCAGTCGCATCTTTTCACCTGCGCAGCTCGATCTCTCAGTGTCGAGGAGTAACGCGTGGGAGGCTCACGCTGCCCCCGACACTTCCTGATTCTACTGCGCAGGCGCACCAACCGACTTGTAGGAGTCGCTTGTTCACAACGTTCGATCCCCACCCTTCAGTTTCCCTCCCCGTAATACGGCCAATGTGTATTACTGCGGACGACCAGCTAAACTGAAAACAATGTGGAGAGCTGGATTCGAACACGCGAACCCAGCGTCTCCACATTGGTGGCGAGTGCCTTGCCCACTACACCACCTAGCCGCCCTAGTCAGCCAGAAGATCCTTAAGAACTTCTACTCATGTACAATAGAGAGCATCTTGACCGGCAACATCACCTCCTGGTTTGGGAATAGCACTGCAAAAGACCGAAGCAGACTACAAAGAGTGACACGTTCAGCCGAACGCACAATTGGAGGGGGGCTCCCCACCCTCCAGAACATTTACTACAAGCGTTGCAAGGGCAAGGCTAAGAGAATCATTAAAGACTCCAGTCACCCGAACAACTGCCTCTTTGAACTGCTGCGGTCAGGCAAGCGATACCGGAGTCTCAAGGCGAGCACAGAAAGACTCCGAAGTAGCTTCTATCCCCAGGCCATCAGGCTGCTAAACGAACAATGAATGAACACTACACAACAACAACCACCAAACGCACATAGCACACACATCCACACGCACACACTCACTTTAAACAAACACACTGTAGCACCCACTCCACACACTTTATAGCACACACCCACTTTAAACAAACACACTGTAGCACCCACTCCCCACACTTTATATTTATGGATGAAGGATTGCACTACAACTCGTACACCTTACTGTAAATTGTACCTAAAATTGTACCTCATCCCATTTCTGCTTTGCACTAGATAGTACTGTACATTAGTACACTGCATAGTATTGTGTATTGTATATTATATGGTAACTCAGAACATTGTACATATGTCTATACCGAACACTGTGACCTCATTTTCTTCTTCTAAATTCATGCTATATTATGTTATTATGTTATTTGATACTATCTTGTCTAGCACAGTCTCTGGAGCGTAACAGTAAGAAGCATTTTGTATGAAAGTATTCTGTACTTCTGTATGACAACTATTAAAGAACTTGAACTTGAACTTAAACCAGACCTATCTTATATTCTGCTTTATGGTGGGTTAAAGTTAGATTATGTAATGGTGTCACAATGGTCGCTGTTTACTACAGTACAGATTTTACCTAAAGGAAGATCCACACAGACACACACATGAAAAAAATTTCATCAATGATAAAACGGAGGAAAACAAAAACAAACCCTGTGAGCTTTGGAAATTACTCAACAACCAACTAGGCTGCAGTAAGAAACTGAAAACCAGATCTACAAACATTAACATTAAAAAGACAGACAACACTCTCATCACAGACAAGCTGTACGTGGCCAATTACTTAAACATGTTCTTTACAAACATAGCCACAACACTGGTTAATAAACTACCCTCCCACTCTGGGCATTTTGGTGTAGAACACATCCTAGCCTTCTACAAAAACCTAGGGGTTTGCAAAGACGATTTCAAACTCGAAATAGTAACAACTGATGAGGTGTTAAAAAAACTGAGCGCCCTCCAACCTAACAAGGCCACTGGCCATGACAATATCCCCTCCAAATTCCTCAGAGACTCAGCAGCCGTCATCACCCCAGTCATCACACACATAATAAACCTCTCCATAAAACAGGGACACGTACCCAAAGACTTCAAAATTGCGAGAGTGACCCCCCCTGCACAAAAAAGGCAGCAAATTAGATCCAGGCAACTACCGCCCTGTTTCTATTCTTACCTCCATCTCGAAAGTTATGGAGAAAATAGTCTACGAACAGGTCGAAAAGTACCTGGCGGAAAAAAAGCTAATCTACGAATTCCAATCTGGCTTCAGAACATCCCATTCCACTGACACATGCCTCCTCTATTTGAACGACCACATCAAACAAGAGGTGGACGCGGGCAAATACTGCGGCATGGTCATGCTGGTCCTACAAAAGGCCTTCGACACTGTCAATCACTCCATTCTGATTGACAAGCTAAAAGCAATTGGTTTTGATAGCTTATCAGTGAGCTGGATGCAATCCTACCTGGAGGGGAGAGAACAGATGGTAGAGGTAAACGGTACTCTATCCCCCCCCCCTCACAGTGAGCTGTGGTGTTCCACAAGGAAGCATACTAGGGCCGCTACTCTTCCTAATTTATGCAAATGACATGTCGTCAGCCTGTGACTGCAACTTGTTCCTGTTTGCGGACGACTCAGCCCTGCTGGTCTCTGACAAGAACAAGTTGCAGGTTGAAAAAACCCTCAGCTCGGAACTAGGCAAAATCTGCATATGGCTCGCTGATAACAAACTATCATTACACATGGGCAAAACAGAGTCCATTCTCTTCGGTTCAAATAACAAACTCAGCAAGACCGACGGCTTCTCAGTTGCAGTGGGTGACAATATTGTCACAAGGAAAGACGAAATTACCTACCTGGGTTCCATCCTAGAGTCAAATCTTTCCTGTGACAAAATGGCATCCAATGTAATAAAAAAAGTCAACCAACGAACTAGATTCTTGTACCGGATCTCCTCTCTGGTAAACAAGAATACCCTGAAGACTCTGGCAGGAGCACTCATTCAAGGGTACTACGACTATGCGTGCACCTCATGGTACCAAAGCACCTCAAAGGCGCTTAAAACAAAATTACAAACATCACAAAACAAACTGGTCAGACTACTACTTGACCTTACCCCCAGAACCCACCTCACCCCTGCCCACTTTGACAACCTAGGATGGCTTAGAGTAGACGACAGAGTACAGCAACTTGCAATGGGCCTGGTCTACAAGATACACTATACGACTAAGGTACCCATGTACATGTCAACTCAAAATACTTCCCAAAGGTCAGTGAATACCACAACCACTACACCAGAGGAAGCTCAACAAATCATGTTAAACCCAGATTCGGCTCAAACAAGGGACTAAATACGTTTCGCAATTATGCCACATCAATGTGGAACGCCCTACCCAAAGCTGTAAAGGAATGTGAATCCCTACCCACATTCAAAACCGCTCTTAAAGAGCACCTACGGTGGGCTGCAATTCGAAACTGGCCACCATAAATGCCCAAAACCCCCACCACCTCCTAATTGACAGTCTCCTCCCCACCGCATGTATATATTCCCTCCCCGCCGTATGTATATCTCTCTCCCACCCACCCACCCCCTCCTAATGTACAGTCCCCTCCCCATCATATGTATATCTGTCAGGATCTAGGGGTAACAGTACTGTATATTTGAATACCGTTTATGTCACAAATGTATCAGTACTAAATACCTATATGTCCCTATGCCATAAATGTCATGTATGTTGTGTATGTCATAAATGTCTATATGAATTGAAAATGGGGGACCCTGATGGAAACAAGACAAACGTCTTTCTCAGGTCTGCATCCCCTTAACAATTGTGTGTATTGAGCCGTACTGTATTGTACCCATTCTGCAATCTGTTAAATAAAGTTTTCATTCATTCATTCATTCATTCAACTCTATTTGAACGACCACATCAAACAAGAGGTGGACGTGGGCAAATACTGCGGCATGGTCCTGCTGGACCTCCAAAAGGCTTTCGACACTGTCAATCACTCCATTCTGATTGATAAGCTAAAAGCAATTGGTTTTGATAGTTCATCAGTGAGCTGGATGCAATCCTACCTGGAGGGGAGAGAACAGATGGTGGAGGTGAACGGTACTCTACCCCCCCCCCCCCCCCCTCACAGTGAGCTGTGGTGTTCCACAAGGAAGCATACTAGGACCTTTACTGTTCCTAATTTATGCAAATGACATGTCATTAGCTTGTGACCGCAACTTGTTCCTGTTCGCGGACGACGACTCAGCCCTGCTGGTCTGTACTGTACCCATTCTGCAATCTGTTAATAAAGTTTTCAATCAATCAATCAATCAATCAATCAATCAATCAATCAATCAATCAATCAATCAATCAATCAATCAATCAATCAACAGAAAACAGTCCACTACTCCACAGCACGTTTGCTTTCCTGTCCGAACCCGACAACGTCATGACGCATGGCTTCCAAGATGGCGTCGCACTCGCAGTCGCAGTACTACCAAGAGATGCAAGAGAGCTTCAGAAATAACAACAAAAGTCGTGAATTCCCGGCGCACACAGCAAAGGTGCATTCGGTTGCGTGGAGCTGCGATGGCAGGAGACTCGCCTCCGGGTCTTTTGACAAAACAGCCAGTGTTTTCGTCCTGGAAAAAGACCGTTTGGTGAGTCTCTTTGACAGTTAGCTAGCATGCTAGCGTTAGCATTGCTTCAATGAATGAATTAACTTGGCAGCTACCTGTTTGAATGAATGAATGGCAACTTTATTTAACATATTTCAGAATGGGTACAAATACAGTACGGCTCAATACGCACAATTGTTAAGGGTGTGCAGACCAGAGAAAGACGTTTGTCTTGTTTACATCAGGGTCTCCCATTTTCAATTCACTGTTTGATTGATTGATTGAAAACTTTATTAACAGATTGCAGAATGGGTACAGTACAGTACAGCTCAATACATACAATTGTTAAGGGGATGCAGACCAGAGAAAGACTTTCGTCTTGTTTACATCAGGGTCCCCCATTTTCAATTCATCGTAACATATATGACATACATGACATACAGATAGACACAGTACTGCTACATCTATACATTTATGACATACCAGATTTGCAAATACAGTACTGTTTGTGATACAAAAAGAGTCCAGAAAAAAAGAGTATATACATTTGGCGTAGAAACTGTACATTGGATTGGGTAGGGGGGTGGGGGACTGTACATTGGAGGTGGTTGGGGGGGGGGGGGGGGGGGGCGGTTGGGTAGGAGGGGTGGGTGGGGAACACTGTACAACTATACAAACAAAACTGTACATTGGAATATTGACAAGACCATACTTGGTAATTTACTGTACATTGGAGGGGGCTGTGTTAGGACATTTACAGGGGCCAGTTTCGAATTGCAATCTCCGCCGTAGGTGTTTTTTGACCTACCTGTATGGATGATTCAGCCAGTAACGTTGTGTGCGCTGTTTTTTTTTTGTCTCAACACTTAACATTTGCTACTGTCGTCAAAGTTAGTCAGATAAAATTAATCTGGGTGTAAGTTAGCTAAATTCTATTCAATTTATAGAAATTGACATAATTTTTTGGGATGTCATAAATGTCACTATGAATTGAAAATGGGGGACCCTGATGTAAACAAGACAAATGTCTTTCTCTGGTCTGCATCCCCTTTGTACCCATTCTGCAATCTGTTAAATAAAGTTTTCATTCATTCATTCATTCATTCATGGCTAACAACAACAGCCAGGTTAAACTTAACCTTAACTTACCCCCCCCCCCCCCCCCCAGGTGAAGGAGAACAACTACCGAGGTCACAGTGACAGTGTGGACCAGCTGTGTTGGCACCCAACCAACCCAGACCTGTTTGTTACGGCGTCAGGAGACAAGACCATACGGATATGGGACGTGCGCACCACCAAATGCATTGCCACAGTCACTACTAAAGGCAAGCAATGCTACCTGTACTGTATATTTGTAGATCTGGTATGTCATAAATGTCTAGATGCAACAGTATTGTCTACCTGTATATGTCATTTATGTTGTGATGAATTGAAAATGGGGGATACCGTGATGTAAACAAGACGAAAGTCTTTCTCTGGTCTGCATCCCCTTAACAATAATTGTGTATTGAGCCGTACTGTATTGTACCCATTCTGCAATCTGTTAATACAATTTTCAATCAATCAATCAATCAAATCAAACCTCGCTGCGTGTGCTGCTGGTTAGACCTACCTTGGTCCTAGTCTTGCTTTGTGAAAGCTCTGGCAGAACCCTTTATCGTTGCTCACTATGGGGAAAAAACATTCTGAGTTGTGTGTACTTTTCAAACCAATTACAGTTGTCTAGTATCAGGGCCGACGTTCCACTCTACTGGTTAAAGTTGCTTACTCATGAGTAGTACGTTCGTTGACAAAGAAAAATAAGGTCCACAGCCGCTCCGGTGTAAAACAAAGATATCGAAATGGTTTATTTCTCTTCCACAGCGAAGTCTTTCTTTACAGAAGTGATCCTAAACCTATTTTCCTAAATATTCACGTCACTACTACAAGGTAAGAAAACTGTATTTTCCCAGTCTCCAAAATCACTGCCGACTCGACACATGAAAATTCCTCCACACTGGAAAGCCGAAAATCTATGTTTAGTCTATCTGTTCAGTACGCGTCTATGCTTAACCCAAACGGTTCATGCGTTTTGCAAATCTGATTGGCCACTGACGTTTCTGGTCATGTGACATGTGCGCCCAATCGCGTGACTCACCCATTTCTGCCTCGACCAGCAGCAAACCCTAACCGTTCTATCGCCATGCTCTAAGACAGACTCTAACCTTAACCAACTTCGAAAGAGTGCCTAAGCTTAACCGGGGAAAGAACTTGCCGTCACACGATTGGTTTTGTTTACATCAGGGTCCCCCATTATCAATTCATCAGGACATATATGACATACATGACATACAGATATACAGTACTGCTACATCTATACATTTATGACATACCATATTTGCAAATACAGTACTGTTTGTGATACAAAAAGAGTCCAGAAAAGAGTATAAACATTTGACGTAAAAACTGTACATTGGGGTAGGTGGGGTGGGGTGGGGGGGGGGGGGGGGGGGGGGGGGGGGGGCACACACTGTACAACTGTACAAGCAAAACTGTACATTGGAATATTGACAACCATACTTGGTCATTTACTGTACATTGGAGGGGGTTGGGTTAGGACATTTCCATGGGCCAGTTTCGAATTGCAGTCTCCCGTAGGTGTTCTTTGAGAGTGTTTTTGAAAGTGGGTAGTGATTCACATTCCTTTACAGCTTTGGGTAGGGCGTTCCACATTGATGTGGCATAATTGCAAAACGTGTTTAGTCCCTTGTTTGAGCCGAATCTGGGTTTAACATGATTTGTGGAGCTCCCTCTGGTGTTGTGATCGTGGTATTCACTGACCTTTGGGAAGTATTTTGACATGTACATGGGTGGGTACCTTGGTCGTGTAGTGTATCTTGTAGACCAGGCCCATTGCAAGTTGCTGTACTCTGTCGTCTACTCTAAGCCATCCTAGGTTGTCAAAGTGGGCAGGGGTGAGGTGGGTTCTAGGAGTAAGGTCAAGCAGTAGTCTGACCAGTTTGTTTTGAGATGTTTGTAATTTTGTTTTTAGCGCCTTTTGAGGTGCTTTGGTACCATGTGGTGCAAGCATAGTCGTAGTACCCTTGTATGAGTGCTCCTGCCAGAGTCTCAGGGTGTTCTTGTTTACCAGAGAGGAGATCCGGTACAAGAATCGAGTTTGTTGGTTGACTTTTTTTTATTACATTGGATGCCATTTTGTCACTGACATCACACATGTTCTAGAATGTTCTATTATGACAAATAAGACTGTTCAATGACTTTATCTAAATCCAATCAACACTCCTAATTAATGCTGTTTCAATGTAAGGTTATAAAAATAAACATATAAACATTCATATAATACAATAACCTAAATATATAGCTTTGGCTCCTCTACATCTAGGGTGGCTCTAAGCCCAAAGTACACCTTGCACTATGGCTCGTGGGAGAAATGTTTCTTTGTCAAAGTGCCATTCCATCATCGGAGAGCAGCTTGCTAGCTGGAAGGCTTGTTTGTTGTTGATCCTAGAGATGAAAATTGAGCGGAGGAAGAGTAGAATTCCTATTGATATGTCGAGTCGACCAATGGGAGGCTTCCGCACGCAGTCAACAAACCTCCTGCAAGTCGCCCTTGTCCTACTAGACCCTTACCTCTTGACAGGGATACGATTGTTGAGATTCTCTTACACGGAGAGTTTGACGACGTTCCACTGTCAAACATCTCTGCCCAAAGAGGAAGTAAACTAACTAATGCTACCTATACTCATATAGTTATATTATTTTCCCATAACATATTGAATAAATAATATTATATTTTTGTTCCCCCGCCCATATTTTTTTGTCTCGTATTAAATACAAACCGAAAATGAGTAAAAATTTAAATAGTAAAATGTTATGCTGTCTGTACAGCCTTTTATATTCACTTTGTCCTTTAATGCAGCCATAAAGGTATGGTTTCCTTACAGAGAAAAGATAGTCCGTTTTACTTTTCGGATGACTACATCCCTACATAACTCGTAAAAATGTTCATACAGGGGCGCCCAAGTGGTGAACCATGTAACGCGCTGCGTCGCGAAGCGGCCGACCCGGGTTCGATTCCCGGACCCGGCGTCCCCCGCCGAATGTCTCCCGTTCCTCCTCTCTCTCTCTCTCTCTACCGGACTGCCCGGTAGCAAAAACAAGAAAAAATCTACCAAAAACATAATAATAAAATAAAATAAAAGTTCATACAATTACACACTTAATTCTTGGTTATTTGTGTTACTCTGTATACACCCAATTCAACATGTAGTCGCATTTCTTTTAAACAATTTTGGTCACGGGTGTCCGGATGTGCACCACATTTAGTCTCTCTCGGTCAGAGGTGTTCAGCTGGCTGTGACGTACAGGCTTGGTTGCAAAATTGTGGATTTTATGGTGGTTTTTATTGTGGATCTATTGTGATGTTTCTTCTTGATCTGTGAAGCCCATGGAGGGATTCCCTTAACCCTTGCACTGCCACACTACCAAATGGTTAACACTTTAACTGCAACAATACAGAAGGTTAACCCTTTCACTCCACACGACAAAGGGTTAACCCTTTCACAACCACACTACAGAAGGTTAACCTAAACAATCAATCCATGCCAAAGCTAGTTATGTAAAAGTTGAAAGACACTGTCACAGCCGTGCTTATTTGGCAAAATGACATCCTCAAGCCGTTTTCAGTCAGGGGAGTGTCATGGTTTCTCCATAGAGCCCCGTCATACTTTTTCAGCACAGCAGCTGGAGCAGGTAGTGGGCAACTTAGTCACGTGAGTCAGTTGGTATTGCCGGTTGGCTCGAACACGGTATGTTTGTATACAGCGAACAGGTCTATTGACTCCTGCTTTTTTCTGTGTCCATCTGTAGGTGAAAACATTAATATCTGCTGGAGTCCTGATGGCCAGACCATCGCCGTGGGCAACAAGGACGACGTGGTCACCTTCATCGACGTCAAGACCAACCGGTCGAGGGCCGATGAGCAGTTCAAGTTCGAGGTGAACGAGATCTCCTGGAACAACGACAACGACATGTTCTTCCTCACCAACGGCAACGGCTGCATCAACATCCTCAGGTAGGTTTGATCCATAAAGAAGTCTAAATTATACCTCAATGTGTGTGTATGGGTATTTGATCTATACAGCTTCCAGTACATAGCCAAAGTGTAACTGAGGGGTACAATTCCCTGACTGTATTGATAAGTATGGTATTATTAAACCACTACCTCTTGTACTTTAACTTCTGGCCATCCAGTACATGATATAGATATGATGAACACTTTCCCACCTGATGAAACGAAGTCCACACAAATGTACAAATCGAATATTTTATATAGCAAAGGGTATATACAACGTTCACTTGATGACATTTATGATTTGAAATGCACTTGTATGGCAAATGAGTATTCGTAGGTAAATCAACATTGAATGTCCAATCTCTGGTTACGCAGGGAGTAAGTATACAACCCGGTTCTTTAGGGAACTATAGCGATGGTACTTAAATGATTATAGCTGGATACACTAAGGGGGGGGGGGGGGGGTCCCGCTGGTTGTAAGACAGTAGGAGGGGGGGTTAGAAGAGCCGCTGGCGGTATCCCATCTGGCCGACGATTTCTTGGGAGAATTCAGAGTCCTGAACACGATGCCCACAGAACCTCGGTCCGCAGATGAATACAGCTGGACCCTCTGGTGGACGGTAGCTGCCGGTCCACAACGGAGAGACGTGAGGCGACCTCACTGGTGTAGAGCGCCGTCTCACCTGGACTCCTCTCCGGGGGGTAGTTCCAACACTCAGCAGTGTTGGCCGTTATCCATGGAATAATCAAAGCACCCAAAGCATGTAGATAATCCAAGCCGTGGAAGGCTCGCCGTCGTCCGGGTAAAGTAATCCAATGTACAGGTCCACTCGTCCTGGCCCGGAGCTCCTCGGATGCAAGCACCACAAGTGGTCTGCCCAGCCTGGTTAAGACTCCAGATAACGTCAGGAACGATGGGGGTGCTGCTCACTTTATAACTCTAACCGAACGATGCACCATACATAATAGACTATTATTAGCTTAATAGAAATACGTCCAACTCGACGGTATAGTGCCAAACTATGACAATTCAACTATTAATCCACACGATATCTCAATGCCTATTCTGAGGCCAAGTAGGCTTTACTGCACCACACGTGCGTCGTGGGTGAGGCTTCGCGTCTGTTACTAGGTTGGAGGGTAAAGAACTAATGGACTAAAAGAAAGTTCTACTTTACTTGCGCCATATATATATGCGCTGTGAACAAATAGTACCATTCGTATTTCGCCAGACGTATTCCTACGCGGAACCGGGCTTGCCACGACATGTTGGTCGGCACGATTGAACTTGAACCTAGGGGTATGGCTGCTGGCGCCAGGTTCTCGTCCAATGGTAGAATGAAACTATTATGGGCTGTTTAGTAGACTAAAGGGATATTCAGTGCATATTGTACAAGGAATATACAGGGGATATCAAACGATATACAAATACTATTAAATATATATCCATAAATAAATATATATATTCGGTTTAATCTGATCCTTCACAACACAAAGGTTGTTTGCACATACATATATTGTAGGGGTGGACATTTGAAGGCATATTATTATTCAAATATTATATTATAAATAATTTTTTTTAAAGTTAATCGATTAACCAAACTACCAAAATTAGAAAGTGTGCAGCGCACTCTTATTGTAGGCTGAAGGGCTTATTATTAAAGATGGTTTTTGAAGTCATGTGGTTGAAGTCATTTGGTCCCCTACTCTTGATTTCAAAGCATTTACTACATATCATCTGCATTTGCTGTTCACTAGCATTAGCGCTAAAATTAGCAACCAACGATTACGGCTAATATTTGTTATTTAAAGGTTGATGAAGACGTCTTTAATACTATTCATCTCCTTCAACCCCCATCCCTCCAGTCTTTCATTAAAGCTAGCGTGAATGTTTGTATGGAACAGACGAGTAAGGATGCATTTATATACAATATGGAACTTTACAGTAATGATGATGATAACCTTCTTGTCTTTTGGTTGTGCTTCCAGTTACCCTGAACTGAAGCCTATCCAGTCCATCAACGCCCACCCCTCCAACTGTATCTGCATCAAGTTCGACCCCACAGGGAAGTACTTTGCCACAGGGAGCGCAGATGCTGTGGTCAGCCTGTGGAACATAGAGGAGCTGGTCTGCGTACGCTGCTTCTCCAGGTCTGTGTTATGTTTATGTTTATGTTTATTAAAGGATTCCCATTAGAGACGCATGAAAGAGCCTCTAGTCTTCCTGGGGTCCAGGACAAAACAAATACAAATGTACAACAAAAAATACAAATTAAAGTAAAACAAAATGCAAAAATAAAATATACACAAATATTCACATATTTGCAAAGTTCACATTATCAAATCTAACATTCCAGTCAAAAAAATAATAATTACACAGATAACGGTTACTTGACAAGTTTGCAAGATATCTCTTAATATATTTTTTGAAAGTAATTTTGTTATGTATTGTAGATGAGATGTTTTTTGGGCAGAGCATTCCAGAGTACTATTGACCTATATATGCCAGTGAGTTTGAGTAAATTAGATTTTGGTGCTGTTTTTGTTCAGATTTGACCAGAAGTGGCCCCTCTAGTGTTGTAACCATGTTCAGAAGTCATTTGCAACTGATGAGCCAAGCTAGATGGCTTACCAGTGCTGATAATGTTCCACAGTAGCATTAGAAGACTCGCAGATACAAACATTTCAACCATTAGCCATGCCAGATGTTCATGCATAAAACGAATACTGGCTGTATGAACAGCCTAGTGCCAGACGAGAGAGAAAGTGTGTTTAACTTTGGCCACAATTGGGGACACATTTCAGACTTCACACCAGTTGATTATGATTAGGCTTGCCCAGTAAAAGACAAAACTACTGTCCCAAATTAGTTCAAAATCTGATGACAAGAGTGAGCTTACCTGTCCAGCAGAAATGGAGCACCATGTGTCATGTGGCGCCACAAAGGTTTCCCACAGACGGCTTTGGCTGATGACGGGGCCTGGGAGATTTATTTCTCAGCATTTGATTTATTGGTAGCTGACTGGATGTAAAACTATTTCACCAATTTCACCAAACCAAAAAAATGCCTATTCTAGCTTTAACTCTGTTTAAAATGAGTCTAGTTTTTTTTTTGGGCGATTGCATACCCAAAGTAATTTGCGATTTATTATACTTTATATACTCATAGCACATGCATGAAGTCTGGTCTCTTTTGAAAGGTAACATTCTGAAGTTTCTTACACAATAAAGAAAAATCACTGAGTGCTAATGAAATAGAGTAACAGAGGTCCTGGAGGCTAGACTGACCTACCCTAGCTTTAAGACGGTGTATGTTAAAGAGTGTTCCTCTCCCTCCTCTTCCTGCAGGCTGGACTGGCCGGTGAGGACGTTGAGTTTCAGCCATGATGGGAAGATGTTGGCTTCAGCTTCAGAAGATCACTACATCGACATAGCGGAGGTGGAAACAGGTCAGCTAACCTCAGAATCAGAGAGATTCACAATCAGAATCTTTATTGTCACATCGCCACATGTTTACAGCACAGGTGACAATTATTAGGTTTTTGCTCTCTCAACCAGTAGCAGCAACAACAATATAATAGAATAAATTAATATATGGATAAATAAATAAAAAGTAGAATAAAAAATTAATGGAATAGCAGCTGGCCACAGCAATAAAGTAGCTCTAAGTAACTACAGTACGGCTACAATAGTCTCATTCTTATACAATAGTCACAGTATATTGTGTGCAAAAATAGCTCTCTAGAATTGTAATACAGTGATCACAGCGTGTAAGTAGTGTGCAAAGGGCAGTGTGCGTGTAGATTGTGTGTGTTTAACTACACTCACTATACGTTATGCTGACATAAAACGCCTAACAGACTGAAGATCGCTCAACAAGGAACTTTTAGAGCACCTATAGACCGGTTTGCTGTATACAAACATACCGTGTTCGAGCCAATCAGCAATACCAACTGAATCATGTGACTAAGTTGCCCCGGACCTGCGCGAGCTGCTGCGCTAAAAGAAGTACATTGGAGAAACCATGACACTCTCCTGACTAAAAGTAGTTTCAAACGAAAACGTCTGGTTGTCATTCAGCCAAATCAGCACGGCTGTGAGTGTGAGTCTTTCACCTTTTACATATCTAGCTTTGGCATGGATTGATTGTTTTGATCGCTAGCATGGCTAACAGATACAAATATATTGTAGTCTGCCCCGTTGTTCTGACCAGGATTACGTTCCTTTTTTCCCCTGTGATGCGTGCGCACACGGAGTCTGTCGTATACAGCTAACGGGTCTATAGAGCACCATGCTCTGTTGTCCTCATACTGGGTGTGTCGGTATGTGCTGTCAAACCCATTCACTTGTATCTCCGTTTGTCACAAAGGCCAATCCTGTAAATTTTTATATTCATACATTCCTTTACCTTTTTTTTTTTAAATAAAATTTTTGTCCTTGATGATCAAAGCGATTCAGATTCTGACTCTTTTGGTGTGTGTGTATAGGAGAAAAGCTCTGGGAGGTGCAGTGTGATTCTCCAACCTTCACGGTGGCCTGGCACCCTAAGAGGCCCCTGCTGGCCTACGCCTGTGATGACAAGGAGGGCAAGTACGACAGCAACCGAGAGGCGGGGACCGTCAAGCTCTTTGGACTCCCGAACGACTCCTGAGGTTCACCTGGGGGGGAATGTGACTTTGTTTAAATGGGATTTTTTGGAACACTGTAGCCATTTTGAGGCATCGTAGCAGGTGTGATTCATCACGTTAATTATGGATCCATTCCATTTAGACGGCCCCAGTGCCAGGGCATGCTGGCTCACTGGAATGGTTCCAATTACTGGAACGGAACCCTAATTAACGTTATTAATTACACCTGTAGATTACCCTGCTGTGACACATCAAAAGAGCTGGAAATGGCCTATTATCAAAACGGGCTCTCTGCCCTCTACCTTTTTCTCTGCAAAAAGTACGAAGTTTGGTCGTAGACAACGTAAGCATCGCCACTAGAATGTCACCTTCAGTTTTGGCTGCATTTCAAATGGGAAATGGTTGGGTTGAAGGACAGGGCTCCTCTTGCTCCATATAGCTGGAAGTTGACGGTGCCTGTGTCGAGGAGAAACACGTTTCATGATTCATCTCCTGTGCAGCAAACCTCATTCTTATCGGCTTCATTATAAATCTTAGTTTTTTTTATGAAACATCCATCCTGTTGGCTTGTGCTTCAGATGTCTCATGCAAATCAACTAGATGATGTAAACCACCGTGATGGTACTTTCTGTTCCCACGCTGTTCGGCTGGACGGTATATTTACTTTTTTATTATATCGATATATTTTCAAATGAGACCTAGCACGAGGTGTTTTTATATTGATATAGTTTGATTGTGTTAAAAATACATAACCTGTTTCTTCCGTAAAGTTGCGTGTGCCAGCCTGCGTCTCTCTCCCTCCACTGTCCAATGTAAAACGTAACTACTTTGGCAGAGAAAGTAGGTATCAAAGTCAAGAGAACATTTAGCCCACTTCATAGAAAATACCCATATATATATATATATATGCGTCGTGTATCTCTATTCAGCCTAAAAATAGAGAGATACATAATATGGAATGCTCTATTCTATCTTGTAATTACTGCAAAAAAGGAATCCGATAAAGGTTCTAGAATGGGCCAAAGGCTTGATTATTATTATTATTGTAAGAATAATTGGCCATCTTGTGTAGCTATTACCAGTACTTAATCTTCTTTTGCCACCAGAGGGCGGTGCCATATTATGATACAAGCTCCCTTCATTTCCCTGTGCAGCTTCTTATCTGCTGTTTTTATACAGTTAGATACTGAGCTCCGTTGTACTATATTGTCTTTTGTGAAATGTATATTGATTTCTTTTTTTTTATATTAAAACCGATGTCTTGACTACTTGACTATCACGTGACTTTCTTATCCGTAGGGACGTTATAAGAGTCACGTTTTGTGTGTGTTTTTGTTCTACAGCTGATGAGGTATAAAAGACTGCATACAGTCCATTACACAATAAACAAACACATTTTCTTTACATAAATGTATTCGTGCAGAGAAATGAGATGGAAAAGATGCAACCAGCAGGGTCATCATCAGGGTTGAGTCCACTCCACTCTGGCAGTCTGACATACAAATATAAAAAGGTCAACATTAAACAAATGACACAACGGTCACCGTTTCAAAGGGAGTCTATTTACTTTGTGACAACAATAGCCAAAACGAATGCACTAGCCATCAATATCTTAAGCCTAATGATTAGGGCCTATTACATAATAAAACATTTTATAAATATCAATTAACAAGTATGAGTTCTCGTCTGCACCTTCTGAGTCCGAATGCAGTCAATGCTCGAGTCGCGAGTTCTGAAAATCAGTCCAGCTGGACTCGAGTACTACAACACTGGTGTTAACACAGTGGCAGGGCGGAACCCAGGAGCAGAAACAAGCATTTCACTCTGTCACGTCTGGCTGGCTGGCTGGGCTTGGCTGGACTGGGCTGGCTCGTCTGATAACAAAGCTAGTGTGGAGAGATGAAGGGAGGGGGGCATACACCACCACAACAGTTAAAACACAGCTGACTTCTCACTCAACCACATACACACACCACCTCCTCAACCACACACCCACAGGGCCTTGACCTCATCACAAACAAACACCAGTCAGTCAACCAACCAAACAAGACGAAACAATTGGGCAAAGATTGGGTCCCCGCCACCTCTCCTCTCGGGGAGCTGTCCCCCCAGGTGTGACTGATTGGACACGGCTTGGCCTCATTCGTCTTCCTCAGCCTCGCCGTGACAGACGTGCCCGGTGTGATGCCCGCCCCGTGCCCAGATCCGAGAGCCTCGGCGCGGGCCAGCGGCAGCTGTCCTCTCCCCTCTCTGCGGCCGGTGACCAGCGGGCAGGAGGATGTCTCTCTTCGCTTACAGGACGTTACAACAGGCTCCCTGCGCTCACTGCTTTTATTCCATTTAATTTGGTTCAGCCCACTTCCGATTTTGCGAATTAAACATACTTAAAATGTTCTGCACCTCTGACTGTGTGTGTGTGTGTGCTCTGCATGGAACAGCCTTTAAAATAACTTTGTTAACAAAAACATTTGTGTTGTTGGCGGGTGGTGTGTTGCCTGGTTGCAGGTGTGTGTTTACCCAGGTTCTTAACTCATTCAGCGCCAGTCACGATGATAGTCGGGTTAACTCGCCATCGCTTGAGCGCCATCACGAGTATAGTCAGGTTTTAATCGTTATTTCTTTTATTAGCGATATCCATTCATTTTCATCCATCCAGCCTGATGTTATCGTTGGGAATGGGTCTGAGCTCGCAAAAGGGCAAATACCGCCGCCTACACCTTCCAGCTGGTATTGCACTCCACTGGGAATGGTGTAGTTTCTTTTCTGGGACGATCCCAACCGTGCGGGCGTGGTTTAAATACTCAGGCGAGGTAACCTGTTTCAACGATACATCTGCGAGGCTGCCCCCCTCAATATGCAATGCTGTTGAACGTGGCACGGACCTCCACGCCCAGTGCTTCAAATGGCGATCAGATAATTGGATTATTTCTTTTGCATTACATCAGATACAGGGTAAGAACACTATATAAATTTGATCGTTGATCTGATATTTATTTCTACCCTGATCGACGCTGTCTCTGTGTGTGTGTGTGGCTGTGTGCCATTGAGTGGGAGGAGGTGGTGGCGGAGCCCCGCGGTCCAGGGCTCTTTTAATTTTTGCATGAAGAAGGATAATAATGATGATCTAGCGTTGATTTCAGGAAGATTCGATAATCAGGCGAAAAATGACCGACGTGTTTAGTGTATTCCACTAAAACGCTATTATCGCGTCTTTCTCTGGAATTATACTCATATTCAAAACGGTATGAAATGGAAATGTACAGATGAAAAAACAATCCGTTTCATACATGTTGACTGGAAGCCACTCACTGATAATCGACGAGACCTATGGGTCTATTAGACCCATAGCTATAATTTAAGATATATTTCAAGCACTCACAAATCTCGCAGTGCCCCCATTGACTTACAGCGGTGGCGTACTAGCGCCATCTCGCGGATTAAGCTCCGGTGCTGAATGAGTTAAAGGTAGAATCTATAATTCTTTGTGATTGATTGATTGATTGATTGAAAACTTTATTAACAGATTGCAGAATGGGTACAATACAGTACAGCTCAATACACACAATTTTTAAGGGGATTCAGACCAGAGAAAGACTTTCGTCTTGTTTACATCAGGGTCCCCCATTTTCAATTCATCATAAATTGTGTCTACCCTGGTGCTTAAAGGTACAATCTGTAATGCCGTCAAATGGCAACCTTTAGGCAAAAGAGCCCCACTTGGTATTGCGCTTTGTTTACTCTTGTTTTGGTCTGACGTGCACATTGGGATTTTAGTAATTTCTTATACTGTGAGTTTCACCAGACCTCTCTTGGTAGAGAGCCTGAGGTGTGGCCAGCAGTAGCAACCCCTCCCCCTATCCCCACTGAAATCCAACCCACACATCAGACAAAAACAAAGAAAATGTAAGCAAAGTGCAGTACCAAAAGGGTCTCTTTTGCCTAGAGGTCGCTGTTTGACGACATCACACATTCTACCTTGTAGGGGCATTTCATCAATGTTACCTGCCAGAGAGCAGACCACTGGTGAACTGCAGGCACTATTTCCTCAACTATAGCTTAACCCTTTCACTGCCGCACTACCAAACGGTTAACCCTTTCACTGCGACAATACACAGAAGGTTAACCCTTTCACTGCCACTCAACAGCAGGTTAACCCTTTCACTGCCACACTACAGAAGGTTAACCCTTTACTATCACTACCAACGGTTAACCTGTAGTGTGGCAGTGAAAGGGTTCAAATGCCCTACAGCTGAAAGTAGTTGAGGAAATGGCGCCTGCAGTCCACTAGACGTCTGCTCTCCTCTGGGTGACGTCATCCATTCGAGTTTTCTGGCAGGGGGTTCTCGAGACACACAGGATTAAGGTTAACAATCGGTCTAAAGCTGACGTATTAAATGCCGATCTCTAAAGCATCTCGTATTGGATTCTGTGTCCTGCCCTCTTAACACATCACCCCATCAATCTTGGGATGTTGATTGCTATTGTGATTTACAGCAGTCTGGGACCCTCTCAGAGTCACTGGTCAGTGCTCACGTGTTTCGTTTGTTGGAGTGTATCAATAAATCCATTCTATCTGCCTCCGAGATGTCCTCCATTGATGTGTTTCATTGTGTCAGCGCAGCATCCATCTCTCCGTCACGTACCTACAATGGGTTTGCCAGATGTGTCATAGAAGTGTCATAGATCCACGCCTTCGCCACAACTCGGCTGGATTACTGCAATGTTCTATATGCTGCTCGTCTAAAATGCGGCTGCCCGACTCCTCACCAGCACAAAAAAGCATGAGCACATCACCCCAGTCCTGGCCTCACTCCATTGGCTCCCCGTCCGTCACCGCATTGATTTTAAACAACTTTTTAACTGTTTTTAAATCCCTAAATGGCCTGGCTAAAGACTCATCTCTTATCCTTGGCCTTTGACCAGAGCATGTTTTTCCATTGCGTTTCTCTTATCGTGGGTGGGGGGGACCCTTGCGAGCACGGGGAGAACATGCAAACTCCACACAGAAAGGCCTGGGAGATACCCCACCTGGGTACAACCTGGCAATGCGGAAACCTGGTTCCCAAGCGGGAATCGAACCCTGGACCTTCTTGCTGTGAGGCGACCACCGTGCCGCTCCATCAACACAATTATATTTTCCAAAAGGTAATCAGTGTGTTTGTGTGTGTGTGTGCACGCTCCCATTCATTCAATCTTTATTTAATCTCAAAAGATCATTGAGAGCAAGCTCTCATTTACAATGACATCGAGAGGTACAATACATGATACAAAAACAACATAGAAACAGAAAAGTCAATCAATTAAACAATTTGAATGAATTAAAACAACTACAGACTGAGGTGTAAAGTTTTTTCCTAAATCTGGTGACCGTAAGCATAAGCCAATCACCAGTATGATAAGGTTCAGAGTTCCAGTCCAGTAATGAAGTGATGTAGGGTGGAAGATCATCAATAATAGCTTTATACAGAAACATGTCAGTGCAAGTCACGTCTCTCTACCAGAGAGGACCACCCGACCTTATCATATACGATATAATGATGGTACCATAACTGTCTCTCTACCAGAGAGGACCACCCGACCTTATCATATAGGATATAATGATGGTACCATAACTGTCCTGTGTTAAACAGAAGGGCAGAATGATATACAGAAACCAAAGGCTTTACAGTGGAAGCAGCAGCATGTCTATATAAGCTATGTCCCCAGAATCCAAAAAAGACAGAAAAATAGCTTCAACCTCATCCCGAAATGCATCAGAAATGAGCCTGCGACACAAACCAGGGAGTGTCTTCTGTGTTGATCGATGAATTCATTCATTACAGAGGCTTTTTAACAGATGATCCTCGACCATCTATTTTGGGAGGGTCTGGTCAGAGATGTGCTTGTGCATGCAGATCAGTCTATTTAAACAGTAATGCTTTCAGACAAGGTGTAAGTATGCGTGTGCCTGCATGCATATTTGAGTGTGTGTGTGTGTGCACATACCGACCGTCTTCTGTGTGTATGCGTTGTGTGTGTGCGTGTGTAGCGGGCATGCTCGCGTCCGTGTCTACTTCCATTTGTGTGTGTGTGCATGCATGTGTGTTTCTCTATGTTTGTGTACACACATGTATGAGTGTGTGTTTGTGGAGAGATAATCAGATCCTCCTGTCCATTTGCTACAGTCAGAAGGAATTAGTCTCTGGATCCGTTAAAGGGCACTTGCGCCATTCTAGGTAATTGCTGCATTGCATTGACCGGAGTCTCCGTAATTGATTCCTGTGTTTCAGTGATGAGAATCTTTGATTCCTCCATGCGTTTCTCTGGGCCGATGGGCCTCTTAAAATGCTGTCTTTCCAGACCTCCGTCAAATGGTTGTTCGCAATTTATTCTCAACGTTCGTTTTAGTCTACCTGGGGGTTCCAGATGGGTGAGGTTTAACCACATGGCGGTAATTCAAACAGTACTCGTATCAATGTTAAAAAGATAAAGGTACATTTCCCCCTCACACACAGAATCCAACTCTCTTGTCCAACGTTTCGGTCACAAAGACCTTTCTCAAGACAAGCTGTTTAGGCAAACACGATTTTGATTCTACTAACTACACTCTACAAGCCCTGTATCAGTTCATATGATAACGATTTGTTTAGCATATAGATGTGGATGACGTCTACTCCACAAAGGGTTGTTTTTCGGTGTAGTTCTCTACTCTTTGGGAATAAACGGGAGAGGATTTAAACCAAAGGCAATGATTTTGTTCACAGACCATCCGCCCACCATCTTGTGTTTGGATAGACGTAACTGTAGCTGTATTTTGTTGTCCTTCCAGAGAACTGGACGCCCACCCACTAGCTCCTCTCTGTCTGTCTGTCAAGCTGCTTATCTGCGACGATATGTAATATGATACAGGAAGGGCTCCGGGCTCTGGGTTGAAGAATTACACGGTGACATTTTCTTTTTTACGTCAATAGTAATGTTAAGACATCAAACGGTATTGAATGGCATTGAAACGTTTCAAAATATTTGGATCCTTATGAAAACTCGATGATTACTTTGTGTTTGTAATAGGGGGTTGAGGTGTTACATGTACAGTGTACATTATGTATGTCTTCCTTTTGTTTCTGTTTCTTGTCTTTTTGAAGGGAAAAAAGGAAAACAATGTCCTTCATAACTCTGAAAGGACACACACACACACACACACCAGTGTTGTAGTCAAGTCACTAAATCTCAAGTCGAGTCTCGAGTCCCCAGTGTTCGAGTCCGAGTACAAGTCCGAGTCGCCAAAGAAGAGTCCCCATTACTCTAGTCCGAGTCCAAGTCATCAAGGTTGTGTCCACTCCACTCTGGCAGTCAAAGAGCTGACATACAAATAAAAAAGGTCTACATTAAACATAAATGACACAGAGGTCACCATTTCAAAGGGAGTTTATTTACTTTGTGACACAATAGCCAAACAAATGCACTAGCCATCAATATTGTATGCCAAATGATTATGGCCTATTACAAAAATAATACAAAATAAATAACTGTATTTATCAATTAACAAGTCCGAGTCCTCAGTCTGCACCTTCCGAGTCCGAATGCAGTCAATGCTCAAGTCCAAGTCCAAGTCCAAGTCATCAGTGCTCAAGTCCAAGTCGAGTCACAAGTCCTAAAAATCAGTCCAGGACTCGGACTTGAGTACTACAACACTGACGATCTACCTGATGACAATGCTGATCTACCGTATAAGAAGAATACAAAATGTAAGTCGACTCCGTTAACAGGTTGAGTAATGGGACGGACTACGGAATCCTTTTATCATTTCGATCATCCATTAACGAAGGCTCGCACACATAAATGAAAGCATACAAGCAACAAGGAGTAATCCACTCCAACACTTCACCAGCATTCATCTCATTATCAACTGAATATATTACTTTATGATATATCACCTGCGGGATGTTTTATAACAGGGCATTAATAAGGATCTCTTTATCTCTCTCTTCCTCTCTTCCTCCCCCCCACCCCCCCCCCCCCCCCCCTCTCTCCCTCCCTCCCTCCCTCCCTCCCTCCCTCCCTCCCTCCCTCCCTGAAGGGAACCAAGGTTAATTGTGTCTTGAGTACAAACTGGTCCATAGAGGCTGAGTTACAGTATGACATCATTTTGAATGGGATGAAGGCATCTGTGAATCCATTAGTTCCGTGCGCTGTGCAGATGGATGGGGGGTGGATGGGGACAGAGAGAGACAGGCAGACTACAGCGACACTGGAGCCTCTCTGGGCTTCCTTTGACCCACAACACAACACACACATTAGTCTGCTGTCACCAAAGAGAATGGAGCTTCAGCAAGAGGTACTAATGGACAATGTATTACTGTTGTAAGCATTGTAACTCTGTTCTGTACAGTGCTGGCCATGGTAGTAGTCCTCCATTCTGTATCTATCCTGTATTAGTACTACAGTGGTAGCCATGGTAGTAGTCCTCCACCCTGCACCTATCCTGCATTAGTACTACAGTGGTAGCCATGGTAGTAGTCCTCCACCCTGCATCTATCCAGCATTAGTCCTCCATCCTGCATCTATCCAGCATTAGTCCTCCATCCTGCATCTATCCAGCATTAGTCCTCCATCCTGCATCTATCCAGCATTAGTCCTCCATCCTGCACCTATCCAGCATTAGTCCTCCATCCTGCATCTATCCAGCATTAGTACTACAGTGGTAGCCATGGTAGAAGTCATCCATCCTGCACACCCATGGAGAATAGATCCAATCTCATTTACTTCTTTTAAATGTCACTGTTTCTCTCACAGACACCCCATAATGCAATTACTGACCGAGGATTTAACCGTTCTTTCCTGATGTAAATGATTGATTTTTTTTGTAATAGCTGAAGCAAATTTAAATAACCAAATAGAGACTCCAAACAGGCATTTGAGGCTAAATGCCCATGATTCCAGAAAACATCCATCTTCCAGAGTCCATTAGCTGGCTATTCGCTGTCTGGCCATGATGACGGACAAAATCAATGTTTTTCTGAAGTCTTTACACCAACATAGTTTCAATGGTGTTTCAACTGCTGTATTGAGACTACATTGAGGATTTAAGATGTAGGCACGCCAATGTTTAAAGAAAATCCATGAACACACTCCTTACGGGATCTTTCTGTTTCTGAGAATGTCCTCCTATGGAACACACAGTTGTTGTCATAGACTACCTTTGTTGGACAGGGACATGCTGAAAGTGTGGCTATATGCTACAAATGGATGAAAACACTGATCTCCTTTTGATATTATACTCAGAATGATCAAATGTCCACCCAGGATACATTGAGTCCCATATCACCTTTGCATGATTTACAGTCTGGAAAAAAATCTAAATGCATGTTGTTTTTGTGATAATCGGATACCTTTTTCACCACAGTGTGGTTTAGAAATCCTGTCAGCTGCGCACAGCGCCTGCTCTGGTAACCTGGGTCGTCTGTGAGAACACAGCGCCTGCTCTGGTAACCTGGGTCGTCTGTGAGAGCACAGCGCCTGCTCTGGTAACTTGGGTCGTCTGTGAGAGCACAGCGCCTGCTCTGGTAACCTGGGTCGTCTGTGAGAGCACAGCGCCTGCTCTGGTAACCTGGGTCGTCTGTGAGAGCACAGCGCCTGCTCTGGTAACCTGGGTCGTCTGTGAGAGCACAGCGCCTGCTCTGGTAACCTGGGTCGTCTGTGAGAGCACAGCGCCTGCTCTGGTAACCTGGGTCGTCTGTGAGAGCACAGCGCCTGCTCTGGTAACCTGGGTCGTCTGTGAGAGCACAGCGCCTGCTCTGGTAACCTGGGTCGTCTGTGAGAGTCTTCAGACTCACCAGACAGTTCATGTTCCTCTGCGTGGAAAAGAGGGCTGGCAGGTGTTCTGGGGTCTCGCCAGTCAGTCGCAGCGTGTAGGGTGTCCGGTGCGAGCGGTTCGGACAGACCCAGCAGTGAGGCCATCCCTCCAATCCATCAGTGCACAGCCCGAACGTGCGCTGTTCCAGTTGAGCCAGTCGCTCCAGCAAAGGCCGCGCTCAGTCACCCCTCGGACTGCTCACCTGTTGGTGTCTGCTCACCTGTTGGTGTCCCCTCACCTGTTGGTGTCCGCTCACCTGTTGGTGTCCGCTCACCTGTTGGTGTCCGCTCACCTGTTGGTGTCCCCTCACCTGTTGGTGTCTGCTCACCTATTGGTGTCTGCTCACCTGTTGGTGTCCCCTCACCTGTTGGTGTCCGCTCACCTGTTGGTGTCCGCTCACCTGTTGGTGTCTGCTCACCTGTTGGTGTCCGCTCACCTGTTGGTGTCCGCTCACCTGTTGGTGTCCCCTCACCTGTTGGTGTCCGCTCACCTGTTGGTGTCCCCTCACCTGTTGGTGTCTGCTCACCTATTGGTGTCTGCTCACCTGTTGGTGTCCCCTCACCTGTTGGTGTCCGCTCACCTGTTGGTGTCCGCTCACCTGTTGGTGTCTGCTCACCTGTTGGTGTCCGCTCACCTGTTGGTGTCCGCTCACCTGTTGGTGTCTGCTCACCTGTTGGTGTCCGCTCACCTGTTGGTGTCCGCTCACCTGTTGGTGTCCGCTCACCTGTTGGTGTCCGCTCACCTGTTGGTGTCCGCTCACCTGTTGGTGTCCGCTCACCTGTTGGTGTCCGCTCACCTGTTGGTGTCCGCTCACCTGTTGGTGTCTGCTCACCTGTTGGTGTCCCCTCACCTGTTGGTGTCCGCTCACCTGTTGGTGTCCCCTCACCTGTTGTTGTCCGCTCACCTGTTGGTGTCCGCTCACCTGTTGGTGTCCCCTCACCTGTTGGTGTCCGCTCACCTGTTGGTGTCTGCTCACCTGTTGGTGTCTGCTCACCTGTTGGTGTCCGCTCACCTGTTGGTGTCCGCTCACCTGTTGGTGTCTGCTCACCTGTTGGTGTCTGCTCACCTGTTGGTGTCCGCTCACCTGTTGGTGTCCGCTCACCTGTTGGTGTCCGCTCACCTGTTGGTGTCTGCTCACCTGTTGGTGTCCGCTCACCTGTTGGTGTCCGCTCACCTGTCGGTGTCCCGTGTCCGCTCACCTGTTGGTGTCTGCTCACCTGTTGGTGTCCGCTCACCTGTTAGTGTCCGCTCACCTGTTGGTGTCTGCTCACCTGTTGGTGTCCCCTCACCTGTTGGTGTCCGCTCACCTGTTAGTGTCCGCTCACCTGTTGGTGTCTGCTCACCTGTTGGTGTCCGCTCACCTGTTGGTGTCCCCTCACCTGTTGGTGTCCGCTCACCTGTTGGTGTCTGCTCACCTGTTGGTGTCCGCTCACCTGTTGGTGTCCGCTCACCTGTTGGTGTCTGCTCACCTGTTGGTGTCCGCTCACCTGTTGGTGTCCGCTCACCTGTTGGTGTCTGCTCACCTGTCGGTGTCCCGTGTCCGCTCACCTGTTGGTGTCTGCTCACCTGTTGGTGTCCGCTCACCTGTTGGTGTCCGCTCACCTGTTGGTGTCCCCTCACCTGTTGGTGTCTGCTCACCTGTTGGTGTCCGCTCACCTGTTGGTGTCCCCTCACCTGTTGGTGTCCCCTCACCTGTTGGTGTCCGCTCACCTGTTGGTGTCCGCTCACCTGTTGGTGTCCCCTCACCTGTTGGTGTCCCGTGTCCGCTCACCTGTTGGTGTCCGCTCACCTGTTGGTGTCCGCTCACCTGTTGGTGTCCGCTCACCTGTTGGTGTCTGCTCACCTGTTGGTGTCCGCTCACCTGTCGGTGTCCGCTCACCTGTCGGTGTCCGCTCACCTGTTGGTGTCTGCTCACCTGTTGGTGTCCACTCACCTGTTGGTGTCTGCTCACCTGTTGGTGTCCACTCACCTGTTGGTGTCTGCTCACCTGTTGGTGTCCCCTCACCTGTTGGTGTCCGCTCACCTGTTGGTGTCCGCTCACCTGTCGGTGTCCGCTCACCCTTTAGTGTCCGCTTCGGTGAAAGGTTGGTTGTTGGGCCAGGGTTTGATTGTACGTCACCAGATAATAAAATCAGGATCAGTAGTATACTGGGAGCATGTCACTTGCCTTTTCTCAGAGTGTTTTGATTGAGTTTGGTATCCCTTTTGCCTGGTGATGGAAGCATTGTCCAAGTGGCACCAGTAAAAGCCAACAGCAAAGTGCAAACATTTCCATTATCTCTGTGCTTAATGACTTCTTTGTTTTAGGCTTGTCCTTGTACTGGTGAGTGTTTGTTTAAAAGCAATGACTAAAGCAGCAAGTATAGTAGCAGGGAGAAACAGAATAAAAGGATAAGAGTGGAGCCTAACAAACCACTCATACCCTCGGCAGCCATCTTGTATCTAAAATGGGTCACAGATCTTCCTCCAGTGGGTCCCCACATGACGGTAGTAATGTGTTTGTGATATGATTCAATGAGCCTTGGTCACATGCCAACAGTAGTAATATGTGTGATATGATTCAATTAACCTCCTGGGTCACATGACAACAGTAGTAATATGTGTGATATGTTTCAATTAACCTCCTGGGTCACATGACAACAGTAGTAATATGTTTGTGATATGTTTCAATTAACCTCCTGGGTCACATGACAACAGTAGTAATATGTGTGATATGTTTCAATTAACCTCCTGGGTCACATGACAACAGTAGTAATATGTGTGATATGTTTCAATTAACCTCCTGGGTCACATGACAACAGTAGTAATATGTGTGATATGTTTCAATGAGCCTGGGTCACATGACAACAGTAGTAATATGTTTGTGATATGTTTCAATGAGCCTGGGTCACATCACATGCCAACAGTAGTAATATGTTTGATATGTTTCAATTAACCTCCTGGGTCACATGACAACAGTAGTAATATGTGATATGTTTCAATGAGCCTGGGTCACATGACAACAGTAGTAATATGTGTGATATGTTTCAATGAGCCTGGGTCACATGACAACAGTAGTAATGTGTTTGTGATATGACAACAGTAGTAATATGTGATATGTTTCAATGAGCCTGGGTCACATGACAACAGTAGTAATATGTGTGATATGTTTCAATGAGCCTGGGTCACATGACAACAGTAGTAATGTGTTTGTGATATGACAACAGTAGTAATATGTGATATGTTTCAATAAGCCTGGGTCACATGACAACAGTAGTAATATGTGTGCTATGTTTCAATGAGCATGCATATTCCCATAATGAGGAAAAAAACAACAACTAATCTCAAACCCTGCCCTCTTCTCTTGACCCTCCAATCACAACTGTTGCTTCCCTCGGACAAACTCTGTTTGTGATTGGAGGATCAAAAGAAAAGAGGGCGGGGTTTGAGATAAATTTGGGCCCCTGACTTGAACAGTTGAAAGAAAGCGTGAGCCACAGGAGCACTGGGATGGTACGGAACACCAGTCAGGTTTCTGGTCAGATCCCAGACGACAAGACGACATTATGGGCTGTCGTTACCACGGCTCCCGCGGGGCTGCTAGACAACGCTTCATCCATTTGAAAAGGTTGACAAACCCCAAAAGCTGTGCTGTGCAGAAACAGAAAAAAAGGAAAACAAAACACATCTATAGCTGAGCAAACCGGTTGACTAGACTCAGAGGCAAGTCGATCATTGTAAACAGAATAAAACATGATGCCTCTCTAGTACACATCCATTTCACAGCAAGGGAGTAGCCGGTGGAGACTGAAGAAACAGTGCAGGAGTCATGGCTTTGTCTGGGGAGAGAGAGAGAGAGCGTAAACCGCTGCTGATTGTGGCAACGCTTCGTTGGCTGCCCCACAATACAGATGATGAAGATGAGAAGGGTGAGATGATGAAGGTGGGAAGACTTTAGTGAGAGTGATGGAGAACATGGAGAGAGAGGGAGAGCCAGAAAGAGAGAGAGGGGAGGGGCGAGTGAATATGAGGGGGCATACGACACATGAAAGGACAGAGAGATGGAAAGAGGGAGAGAGAAGAGAGAGAGAGAGACAGAGAGGGAGATAGAGAGAAGAGAGAGGAGGAAAGCAATAGAGAGAGAGACAGAGAGGGAGATAGAGAGAAGAGAGAGGAGGAAAGCAATAGAGAGAGACATAGAGATGGTGAGAGAGAAGAGAGGAGGAAAGCAATAGAGAGAGAGACATAAAGAGGGAGATAGAGAGAAGAGAGAGATACATAGAGAGGGAGAGAGAGATAAGAGAGGAGGAAAGCAATAGAGAGAGACATAGAGAGGGAGATAGAGAGAAGAGAGAGATACAGAGAGGGAGAGAGAGAGAAGAGAGGGAAGGAAAGCAATATAGAGAGCGACATAGAGAGGGAGATAGAGAGAAGAGAGAGATACATAGAGAGGGAGAGAGAGAGAAGAGAGGGAAGGAAAGCAATATAGAGAGCGACATAGAGAGGGAGATAGAGAGAAGAGAGAGATACATAGAGAGGGAGAGAGAGAGAAGATAGAGGAGGAAAGCAATAGAGAGAGAGATAGAGAGAAGAGAGAGATACATAGAGAGGGAGAGAGAGAAGAGAGAGGAGGAAAGCAATAGAGAGAGAGACATAGAGAGGGAGATAGAGAGAAGAGAGAGAGACATAGAGAGGGAGATAGAGAGAAGAGAGAGACATAGAGAGGGAGACAGAGAGAAGAGAGGAGGAAAGCAATAGAGAGAGAGACATAGAGAGAGAGAGAGAAGAGAGAGAGAGAGAAGAGAGAGAGAGACATAGAGAGGGAGAGAGAGATAAGAGAGAGGAGCAAAGCAATAGAGAGAGACAGGGAGGGATATAGAGAGAAGAGAGAGGAAGAAAGCAGTAGAGAGAGAAAAGAGAGGGAGAGAGAGAGAGAGAGAGAGAAGAGAGATGAGGAAAGCGAGAGAGAAGAGAGAGAGAGAGAGACAAAGACAGAGGAGGTGATTAAGGGTGAATTATGAGGCATATGCACAGTGAGAGAGAATGAGAAAGAGACGCAGAAAGGGAGAGAGAGGGGGAATGAGACGATATAGACATACTCACATGTGACAAGACAGAGAGCGAGTGAGAGATAGAAATAGAAAGAGGCAGAATGAGAGAGAGAGAGGGGGGGGGGGGGGGGTACCTGCATCCATCTTAAACAGAACCCGAGAAAAGATGTTGGCCTTTACCTCTGCATTTTGTTCTCAAAATCGACTTGGTACTGATTTGAGACAAAACACATCACTGACGTGTCATTCATTAGTAGGTGACCTTTACTTCACTGTCTGCGACGAACCCATTGAACTCGACCAATGATATCAATTTTATCATCATTCGTGTCACGCTGTATACCTGTGGATTTGAGTTATAGGATAGTCTGTATATTTATTTATATATATTTATTATGCTCCTATGAATGTACACTCTGTACAGCAGTGACACTCCTCAGTGTCATGGTTCTACCATGTCAGTACTCCTGCCTCTCTCTGTTCTCTTCCCCACTCTACCGCTCTCATTATCTGATATTAGTTACAGCTGGTGTGTCACAAGGCAGCTGATCTGCGGTCTGGAGGCAGAGTGCATCATGGTATATAAACCCGCCTCAGACGTGGAGCAGCTGTCAGATCGTAAACCCTCGTACCACGTTAGTCACGTTACTATATATATATATATATTTTATAATTTATAATTTTTTTTTAATTTATATTTTATAGTGTCAAACGGAGAGACATCCACTTTTTTTTTTTTTTTCTTTTACCCCCACTCCCTCCCACCAGTTCCCTCCCACCAGTTCCCTCCCAGTTCTACCTTCTGGAGAATAGATTGCCATTGTTCATCTGAAGATTCTACAGACAGATCATCCTCCCAATGTGATTTAATAATAGTGAGAGAGGGGGAATGTAGGGTCGACAACATATCATACAATACTTCAAGTTCAAGTTCAAGTTTCAATTTTCTTTATTAGTTGTCATACATAATGGGCCATAGTAAAAGTACAGCGGCATGGTCATGCTAGACCTACAAAAGGCCTTCGACACTGTCAATCACACCATTCTGATTGACAAGCTAAAAGCAATTGGTTTTGATAGTTTATCAGTGAGCTGGATACAATCCTACCTGGAGGGGAGAGAACAGATGGTGGAGGTAAACGGTACCCTACCCCCCCCCCCCCCCCCTCACAGTGAACTGTGGTGTTCCACAAGGAAGCATACTAGGACCACTACTGTTCCTAATTTATGCAAATGACATGTCATCAGCTTGTGACTGCAACTTGTTCCTGTTTGCGGACGACTCAGCCCTGCTGGTCTCTGACAAGAACAAGTTACAGGTTGAAAAAACCCTCAGCTCGGAACTAGGCAAAATCTGCATATGGCTCGCCGACAACAAACTATCATTACACATGGGCAAAACAGAGTCCATTCTCTTCGGTTCAAATAACAAACTCAGCAAGACCGACAGCTTCTCAGTTACAGTGGGTGACAATATTGTCACAAGGAAAGATGAAATTACCTACCTGGGTTCCATCCTAGAGGCTAATCTTTCCTGTGACAAAATGGCATCCAATGTAATAAAAAAAGTCAACCAACGAACTTGATTCTTGTACCGGATCTCCTCTCAAAACAAACTAGTCAGACTACTGCTTGACCTGACTCCTAGAACCCACCTCACCCCTGCACACTTTGCCAACCTAGGATGGCTTAGAGTAGACGACAAGAGTACAGCAACTTGCAATGGGCCTGGTCTACAAGATACACTACACGACCAAGGTACCCATGTACATGTCAAAATACTTCCCAAAGGTCAGTGAATACCACGATCACAACACCAGAGGGAGCTCCACAAATCATGTAAAACCCAGATTCGGCTCAAACAAGGGACTAATTTAGCAATTTAGCAATTATGCCACATCAATGTGGAACGCCCTACCCAAAGCTGTAAAGGAATGTGAATCACGGGGGGCTACGTGGCGTAGTGGGCAAGGCGCTCGCCACGAATGCGGAGACGCTGGGCTCGCCTGTTCGAGCCCAGCGCTCCACATTGCTTTCAGTTTAGCTGGTCGTTCATACTAATACACATTGGCCGTATTAGGGGGTGGGAAACTGATGGGTGGGGATCGGGCGTTGTGGACAGCGACTCCTACAGGTCGGTTGGTGCGCCTGCGCAGTAGAATCAGGAAGTGTCGGGGGCAGCGTGAGCCTCCCACGCGTTACTCTTTGCCACTGAGAGATCGAGCTGCGCAGGTGAAAAGATGCGACTGCTGTTACCTCAAGTACCGGAGGGGACTTGTGCTATGTATGACTTAGTCCACATTGCAGCCGGCTTGTGGGAGGCAAGAAACAGCGTTCGTGACAGGGGAGGGTTGAATTGGATGATACGAAATTGGGATGGGAGAAAATATAGAAAATGGGAGAAAAAAGTGGATCAAAAAAATGTGAATCACTACCCACCTTCAAAAACACTCTCAAAGAACACCTACGGGAGACTGCAATTCGAAACTGGCCCCTACAAATGTCCTAACCCAGTTGTACAATAAAGACCAAGCATGGCTTTGTCAGTATTCCAATGTACCCAACCCCCCCCCCCCCCCACCTCCAATGTACAGCCCCACCCAATCCCACCCCACCTACCCAACCTCCTCCAATGTACAGTTTCTATGTCAAATGTATGTCAGTATTCCAATGTACAGTGTCCCCCCCACCTCCAATGTACAGCCCCACCCCACCTACCCAACCTCCTCCAATGCACAGTTTCTATGTCAAATGTATATACACTCTTTTTCTGGATTTCTTTAGTATCACAAACAGTACTGTATTTGAAAAATCTGGTATGTCATAAATGTATAGATATAGCAGTACTGTCTATCTGTATGTCGTGTGTGTCATATGATGAATTGAAAATGGGGGACCCTGATGGAAACAAGACGAAAATCTTTCTCAGGTCTGCATCCTCTTAACAATTGTATGTATTGAGCTGTACTGTACTGTACCCATTCTGCAATCTGTTAATAAACTTTTCAATCAATCAATCAATCAAACAGAATACTTTTATACAAAATGCTTCTTTCTGTTACGCTCCAGAGACTGTGCTAGACAAAAATAGATAAGTATAAAATAAAATAAAATAAGTATAGCAAGTATAAAATAGAAGTCACGTACGTAGGCACAAGTGTTCAGTATGTACAATGTTCAATGCAGAGTAGAAGTAACTGAGTTACCATACAATATACTATACAATATACTAATATACAATATACTATATAGTGCAAAGCAGAAATGGGATGAGGTACAATTTAGGTACAATTTACAGTAAGGTGTAATGAGGTATGGGTTGTAGTGCAAATTCTTTACCAATAAATATAAAGTGTGTTTAGGTGTTCTAAAGTGTGTAAAGTGGGTGCTGCAGTGAGTTGTTTGTTTAAAGTGAGTGTGTGCGTGTGGATGTGTGTGCTGTGAGTGCATTTGATGGTTGTTACATAGTGTTATTGTTCGTTGAGCATCCTGATGGCCTGGGGATAGAAGCTTCTTCTGAGTCTTTCTGTGCTTGCCATGAGACTTCGGTATCGCTTGCCTGACCGCAGCAGTTCAAAGAGGCAGTTGTTGGGTGGCTCGAGTCAGTACTCCAATCGTTCCCCTTCTGTATACATGAACACATCCACCGCCGTTCACGTTGTACAGCGTTATTGCCCGCCATGCGTTGTCTGCCAAACCACGCTGTACAGCGATATTGAGATCATATTTCATTTTTTCGCCATGGCATTCATAATTCAGCCACCTAGCCTCTGGTGATACAGTGGGTTACAACCGGAAGTGGCAATCGGTGCATCTGGGAAATCCGTCCGGCAGTCACATATTGTTGCGGGACTCCAGACATACACTGGCATGCATATGGATCGCTGCCATAACTCAATAATCAATATGATTTGGGCGTTTATTGCGCCATACAAACCGGAAATGGATCTAGGAGATCAACGTCAAATAAGTGGGATCTTTTTTCTCCAGTCTTGTCGGCGAATGGTAAGAGGACGCTAACGTCATTTTTAGCCCAATTGTCTATTCATTTCACCGCAAACCGATCTGATCAATATATCACCCATACATAAAGCATTTACTGACGATCACGGAATTATAAACGACCCCCCCCCCCTTTCCTCCGCGCATGATGACGCATAACGTATAGGATCATATACAGTTGAATTTTTTAATATAGTGTGTATCGGGAATAAACGGCAATCGATAATCTATATATGCATTTAGGCCTATAACTCACGTCCTAGGAATTACTGCAGAAAACAATAAAAACATACTTATATTCTAGAAGGTATTTTTGTATGAATGTTTGAATGAAAAAGTATAACGTTCCTACATCCTGAACGATAGATAATCGATGTTGAATGGGCCATAGTAATGTCAATTTAGCAATACAATTGAAAAAGTTATATCCCTGCAAAAAAGGTGAACATCTCCATAGGCTTAGAGTGGTGGCAGACTGGCTATATTGATGGATATAAGTCATGGCAGGGAATGTGTTAACATCTAGAAATTCATCTAAAGTAGTTTTTTCAGGCATATTGGGAAATTGAGGACATCTGTTGCGTACAAAGTCACGAATTTGCATATAACGGAAGAAATGAGTTCGAGGGATGTCATGCTTTTGAGTCAGCTGAGTAAAAGAGGCAATATACAGATCTTTATAACTAGATATACCCTTATCGCTCCTGATCTTAAAGGCAGAGTCCAATAGGGACGGTGGGAACATATGATTGCAAGGGATTGGTGCCCGAGACGACATTGATTGTAGACCGAACCTTTTCCTACATTGTATCCAGATTCTAAGAGAGTGATGCACTATCGGGTTATATCGGTAAGCATCGAATTTCAACGGAAGGGCTGAACTAATCAAAGCTTGCAATGAGGTTTTTCCGCAGTGGGAGGACTCAATATGCAACCACGCTGGAGTCTCAGTCGACCGATCCCCCATCCAGTAAAGAATATTGCGTGTGTTTGCTGCCCAATAATAAAATTGAAAATTTGGCAAGGCCAGCCCCCCTGACTGTTTCGCCTGTTGGATAGATCCTCGATAAGATCCTGTGTTATATCAAAATCCTCTGTGGTTCTAAAGTCCTGCTTGGCGATCTCTCTTTCCATTAGCTAGACAATATTCTTTCTTCTCTCCTGTTCACCAAATGTATTCACGGATTGATAATTTTCTTTTTGATCAAAAACTGTTTCCTAATGTTAAGACCTGCACATATAATAGCATAGTAATTTCGGATCACAGTCCCCTTACTTTAGAGCTCAACTTTCCAAACCAGCACTCTGCTTACACGTGGCGCCTTAGTCCTCTACTACTGTCAGATAACGGTTTTGTCCAACATATCTTGGAGCAAATTGACATTTTCCTTGAAACAAATATGACTACTGATGTAACATTCGGCACTATTTGGGAGAGCTTAAAGGCATTTCTACGGGGCAATGATCCCTGAAATTGAAACCCAATCTGGACACCCCTCTAAGGACCCTAAAATTATAAATGAGAGTTTCCAACATTTCTATTCTAAACTTTATAATTCTGACTCATTAAAAAACCCTGAAGTGTTTGATGCATTTTGTGAGGACCTGGTGTTTCCAACGTTGGGGGACGATGACAGAAGTGAACTTGATCAGCATATCACCTTAGAGGCTTAAAATAAATCAAATTGGCGATCAAATCAATGCAGTCTGGTAAATCACCCGGTCCAGATGGCTTTCTGGTGGAATTTTTTAAGGTATTCAGTGACAAACTGTCTCCGCTCTTGCTGGACATGTACTCGGAATCCTTCGACTGGGGTGCCTACCTCCTACTCTTCAGCAAGCGACAATTTCACTTCTGTTAAAATCAAACAAGGACCCATTGCAATGTTCGTATCGCCCAATATCACTTTTTGAATGTCGACTGTAAAATACTATCTAAAACTCTAGCTCTCAGATTAGAACATGTGTTGCCTTCTATGATATCCCCGGATCAGACAGGATTTGTAAAGAGCAGACAGGGCTTCTTTAATTTGCGTAGGCTATTTAATATTTTATACACCCCTTCATCTTCGACACCTGAGATTGCTCTGTCACTAGATGCCGAAAAGGTGTTCGATAGGGTGGAGTGGGATTATTTGCTTTTTACTCTTGGAAAATTCGGTCTAGGTGAAAGGTACATTTCGTGGGTAAGGCTCTTGTATAACTCGCCCATGGCCTGTGTCAAGACAAACGATGTATGCTCCCCCTATTTCCCACTGAGTCGTGGAACCAGACAAGGATACCCATTGTCCCCTCTCCTGTTTGCGATTTCTATAGAACCTTTAGCTATGATGTTGTGAACGGAAGACAGGATCAGGGGAATCCATAGGGCTGGCCTAGAACACAAATTATCCCTCTATGCTGACGACCTGTTACTTTCTGTGTCTGACCCCTTGGAATCACTTCCCCATGCTCTTACCATTTTCAGAGATTTCGGCTGTATCTCTGGATATAAATTGAACATGCATAAAAGCGAGTTGTTAGCCGTTAACAGTGAAGCTGAGGAGATCTCATTTGAGGCATTTCAATTTAAGGTAGCGGATCATCTGACTTATCTAGGCATCAAGGTCACTCGCTTATATAAAAATCTATACTATACCACTCCTAGAGCATACTAAATCAGATCTTCAAAGATGGGATATGCTTCCTTTATCACTAATTGGTTGTGTTAACATTGTTAAAATGAATGTCCTGCCCACATTTTTATATATCTTTCAGTGCGTCCCAGTTTATTTACAGAGACAATTGTTTGACAATTCTTTGACACATTAGATAAACAGATCTCAGCATTCATTTGGAATGGCAAACTTCCAAGGATTAGGAAGCCATTTTTACAAGAGACGTTACTATATTCTTGTTCTCTACTCTGTTGCTTAAGTTGTTCGCCTGGATCTCTTGTTCATCGACCTTGTCCTAATCTCTATTCTCATCCTCTCTCCTAGCCTGTATGGTGAAGACCTCGAGACGATGGCCTGCTGGTTAAGACCTGGATACACTGACCTGCTGGTGAAGACCTGGAGACACTGGCCTTGCTCACAACCTTGTTCTAATCTCTATTCTCATCCTCTCTCCTAGCCTGCACGGTGAAGACCTGGAGACACTGACCTGCCGGCTAAGACCTGGAGACACTGGCCTGGTTCACAAAGTACTGCTCTGACCTACGCCCGGCTGACGACAACTGCTCCTGCTCTCACCCCGTATGTCTGACTTCCATGCCCCCGTATATATCCTGGACATTACGAGAACCTCCTCTGTGTACCGACCCATGCCTGGACTTAGACCACTCTAAATATACCCATATTGGGTTTTGCTCAGTTCTGCCTACCCTGTCTCCTTGCCTGCACATTGGGTTCCAACCACAACCGTGATACTCAGATTATATTTTAGACAATTTGAACACATCTTTCCATGTACTTCCACTTGTTTCATACATTTAATTCTCAATTTAAAGCTGCAGTGTGGAACTTTTTACATATGAATGAATGTCTGTTACATTTAAGCGCTTGCCAAGTGAGTTTACACCATGCTGAGTAAGCCACCAGGGGACTCTCTCTGTATTTCTCAGTATACAGGAGTAGTGTCTGTAGACGTTCTGCGCTGGCACACTGGTAGTGATGTGTTTTACGCCGACCAGCAGAGATCAGTTAGAGTTGGTGACAGAAATTCCTGTAGCTTACTGTAATTACTTGTAAGTACTGTAAGTACAAGTACATGGCCAATAAACTGATTCTGATAATCCACACAAAACATTTGTGAATGTTCTATGTTTCTTTTTTCTCTCCTCAGCATTTATTCTCTTTTTTATCTGTCTCTGTCCTGGTCTCTATCTGTCTCTGTCCTCTATCAGTCTCTGTCCTCTATCTGTCTCTGTCCTGGTCTCTATCTGTCTCTGTCCTCTATCAGTCTCTGTCCTGGTCTCTATCTGTCTCTGTCCTGGTCTCTATCTGCCTCTGTCCTCTATCAGTCTCTGTCCTGGTCTCTATCTGTCTCTGTCCTGGTTTCTATCAGTCTCTGTCCTGGTCTCTATCAGTCTCTGTCCTCTATCAGTCTCTGTCCTGGTCTCTATCTGTCTCTGTCCTGGTCTCTATCTGTCTCTGTCCTGGTCTCTATCAGGCTCTGTCCTGGTCTCTATCAGTCTCTGTCCTGGTCTCTATCAGTCTCTGTCCTGGTCTTTTTTTATCTGGTCAGACTGTGAGCTCAGCTTGTGGGTGGCACATTTTTCAAATGGTGGACATTTTGGAATGAAACTCACATTTCTTATCATTCTCTATACTTTTTGGCAATAGGCCCTTTACACAGTCGCCATGATGCCATGATGGACAAATAGCAGCAGTGTATGACAACTTCCCCTAATAATGATCCATTGTGGTGCTTCACTTGTCCCCTGAGCTCAGTTAGATGTGTCTCTAGGCTAGTGGACTGGCAGAGTAACACTAAAACATCTAAAGTTCAAGTTTCAAGTTTCTTTAATAGTTGTCATAGTAAAATACAGAATACTTTTCCATGAAATGCTTTTTTCTGTATGAGCTCCTGAGAGTGTGCTAGATAAAATAGATATAAAGTATAAAATCGAAAAAGTCAAGAGTACGTAAACAAAAAGTGTTCAGTCAATCAATATACATATATACAATAATACAATACAGAGTAAAAAAAAAAAGAGTAACAGTGAGGTACAATGCAGCAATGGGATCAGGTACAACTTAGGGTAAGGTGCATTGAGGTATGAATTGTAGTGCACATCTCTTTGTTAATAAATATAAAGTGTGTTAAAGTGTTTAGAGTGAGTAGAGTCGGTGTTTATTTAAAGTGAACGTGTGCGTGGATGTGTGTGCTGCAGTGGAGGTTATTGCATGACAACTAGTGAGGCAGTGATTCACTAGTAATATACAGATAATTTTTTTGTATTATTAACACTTTGATCGCCATGGTTAAATTCATAATTTACCATCCCTAGCCAGCTCTATTTGTCTATGGAGAAGTTCCCCTTCTTTGCAGGGCTATAACTTTTTAAATTCTATTGCTAAATTGACATTATTATGGCCCATTCAATGTCCTATATCCATTGTTCAGGGTGTAGCAACGTTATACTTTTTCATTCACATATTCATACTAAAATATGGTCTACAGTATAAGTATGTTTTTATCGTTTTCTGCAGCTTTCTCCAGAACTTGATTTATAGCCCCAAATGCATTATATTGATGATCAAATACAGTTTGGTAGCGATCGGTGCCAGATGAAAAATTTCAACTGGAGGTACTTCTAGAAGTTACTACGTATCATCTGATATTGACCGGATGGGCGGGGGGTCGCTTATAATTCCGTGGGCAACGTTATATCATTCGTCTAGTGTGGGTCATATGGTCATCAGAGCAGTTTATATGGAACACGTTAGAAAATAACGCTGGATCTTACCGTATGTTCTTCGCGCTGTTGGACGATCAGCTTGGAGTAGACAGTTTTCGATTATGGGATGTTGATATAGATGAACCATTTCCAGGTTGTATAATACTATATACGTCCAAATAACGTTGTTTATTGAGTTAGGGCGAGCGATTGATTATCCAGTGTGTTGAGATGGAGTCCGGCTAACGGATGAGCACTTCCTGTTTGGCGCGCCCCTCCCTCTTGGCCGAACTGCCGATCGGCCACCAGATGGCGCTCTTGAACCGTTAGACAGTTGAGTGGAGCCCGGAGGAGAAATATGATTTCGATCACAGATTTTTGAAATATTGATATCAAAGACGAGTTACGGCGTCTTCGGCAGAATGAGCATGGCGAGCAAAGACGAGTTACGGCGTTCCCGGCGATTAAAGTGTTAATATACATATATATTTTTTTATTTTTTATTATTATTATAATTTTTTTTTATTAGAAATTTTTTCCTCTGTGAAAAAAACAATGCCAGTGAATAAAAAATTTTCTTCAAAAATATCCAAGTGACAGCTCTGAGCTCTCTGACCTTGCCTGATCCCATAACAGTAACACATAATGGCCAGCTGTCAATCACTCACTGCAAAAAGATTGCACAGGTTGGGCTTACAAATATAATTATCCAACCAAAATAGGGTATTTGAGTTTAAAAAAGGCGGGTAGTGAGGTTCAGCGCACTTGATTGATTGGCATTCACGCCGCGCCACATTGTGTTGACAAACTTAAGATCCAATCAGAGAACTAATGAGCCGGCGCTGCAGCTGGACTGTGGCGTCAATATGTTCTAGATTTTTCTGTCAGCATCTCACTGCCTTGAAACAGACTGACATCGACAAAAGAAGATTAATTTGCCTAATATATAATAATTCATATTTTAAGATCTTTATTCAATTGTTGAACTTCATCAACTTATTGTGCACTGCATCGTTTGATGATATATATATATATTTTTTTTAATCTCAGTTGAAGACAGTTACATAGTTCACGTGAACGTGCCGTCTTGGACTCTGTAAACTAACTTGTTGTAGCTAGCTAATAGCTATATTAGGTAATTATTTTTGCAAAGAATTATGGATGCTGCTCCAAACATCGTAGATCGGATCATACAGGAATCTTTTCACTCATTCTCCTATGAAGGAAAGCTAAGAGTAAAAGCAAACGGGAGACCAAAACCTAACATCAACTTGAGTCAACAACTTGGCTCGGGACGACAACGTCGTTTCCAACCAGCTAAGTATGACAAGGTGCTGTGGCTAACGGGGAGCATGCAAACAAATTGCACGTATTGCTGGCCGTGCATCATGTTTAAGTCTGCTGCTGTAGGTTTCGGGTGTTCAAAGTTTGCAAGAGAGGTACGAAGCACGGCGTCATGGCTATTGTTTACACTTTCCATGGGAATGGGATTAGTGTCTCGAGTCGGAATATTCAACGGAAGATGAGATCGGTCGAGTTGGCAATGCTTTTGTGTTGACTTGAATCGCTTGGGTGACCAGTTTCTACAGTCCCGAAAATTGAACGTTTCACAAAAGACTGTGTTTGCATTTTTGGATTTACAACATTGAACGAAATATCGAAGGATGGATTTTATTTACAAGTGATCTGAAGGGACTGGGACACTATTTCTTCGTAAAGAAGTACATCAAATGGTGAGTGGATTTAATATATATATATATATATATATATTGGACCACTGTGTCCAGTGTGCCAGTGTGTGTGTGTCTGTGGCTGAAATGCGTGTGTTTACTTTCGAATTACCAACGTAATTGTCCTTTTAAGTGTTACATAAAACCCATCTGTGGCCTCGTGCAGAGGAAGGTGGTAAATACATGTTAGAGGAGAAAAAGGGATGCTATGTGTCTTTCTGGTCATCACCAGCTGTTCCTGAAGTCTGGGGCCAGGCGGATGTTTCTCAGGAAGTTTGTCAGAAGGTTATGGGAAGCTCCTTCAGATAAAATCGGTTCCTGAAGTAATCGGGTGTTGTGGCTGATGTTTGACTGAGAGGCTGAGGTTCAGCAGCTTGTTTTCACCGTGCTGCTCTTATTGACGTTTCCCTATATATTCCAATGTACAGTTTTGCTTGTACAGTTGTACAGTTTCCCCCACCCCGCCTATACCCACCCAACCACCTCCAATGTACAGCCCCCCCCCCACCCAACCCACCCCCCCACCCACTAATCACTAATCAAGCCCTTTCCTATGGCATTCAGATTATTTGAGAAATTCATTTTTGAGAAATGAACACCAACCTGTAGAATTAGTTTGCAACTGTAATACAGTTCAAAGGGGTTTGTATTGGAAGCATTTCTCACAAGACACTCACATATTCTTCCAGACATCAGAAATAAGAATAAGAACTGTTTGAATGGTTTTGTATGTTACCAACTGTCAACTTCTCACAGAATGTTTAGAATCTTTCTTCCAGTAAGATAGCAGGTAACCATGGTAACCACTCCATAAACATTCCATGCAGGGCAAAGATACACAGCACACACTCAATCAAAACCTTCAACAAATTGACCTGATCTGCTTTAATTTTTCAAAGGGCATAAATCTGTAAAGACATATCAAATGCCAAAAAAAAGCATGTACCATTGACTCAGAATGGTCTGTTTTATTGAAATCGTCACAGCAGTAGTTTGTTTATACTTCAGAAGTATGATATTTAAACATGGTCCCCAAAATGAATGGAAGCGAATGAGGAGCCTGACTTGGGGGGTGTTTAAAAAATATAATTTAATATATAATATAATATAATAATTTGTGCTTCACCAAAAAATTTGGTCAGCAGCCGCCACTGGTGTGCTGTGAGTGTAGATGATGGGTTGTTAAATAATGTCATTGTCGTTGAGCATCCTGATGGCCTGGGGATAGAAGCTCCTTCTGAGTCTCTCTGTACTGGCCATGAGACTCCGGTATCGCTTGCCTGACCGCAGCAGTTCAAAGAGGAGGTTGTTTGGGTGACTAGAGTCTTTGATTATCCTCTTAGCCTTGCTCCTGCAACGCTTGTTGTAAATGTCCTGGAGAGTTGGAAGTCTACCTCCAATTGTGCGTTCGGCTGAACGGGCCTCTCTCTGTAGTCTGCTACGGTCTTGTGCGGTGCTATTCCCAAACCAGGAGGTGATGTTACCAGTCAGTTGCCTGCCCTCACCACCTGGGGTCTTCTTGTCAGGAAGTCCAAGACCCACTGGCAGAGGTCATAGTCTCTCGCCCAAAACAACCAAACCAATTAATGCAACTAAGTAAAATTATGTATCTTTTCCTAAACCAGGGGCGTGTTGAGATAAACTAAAGCCATCTTTTTGAGTAATGGACCAATCAACACGTTACACAGTTCACCTGCAATGTGGAATGAGCTGCAGGGAGAAACACACACGCACCAGCAGGGGGCCTCTCTGTGTGGAGTCTGCATGTTTAAGTTTATTTATTTAGTTATTACCCAGGGACAATGCACATTAATTAATTAACATATTCAGTTTCAGAGTTTTATTTCTGTACTGTAGCAGCTCTGCCGTCTTTACTGTGAGAAGCCGACACCATTGATCTGTGAGTATTTAATAATTTCTTCAGATGTCTATGAGCCTTGAACATCTAAAGTCGTGTAACGTTGTAGGGGGTCATGATAAAATGAATAAAAAACAGATCAAAATCTTTTGGGCAGACCTCACATATGACCCCCTGCACAGAAGCAAGACTCGGTTCCAAACAGCGTAACGTATCCTAGAGGGTTCCCCCCCCCCAGCATATCTAAAGACACTTTAATTTCCTTTATCAGAGCCAGAAGGAGATAGAAGATGTAGCTAATATCCCCAAGGTTTCAGGAAGCAATAAGCCACACTGCTGCTGTTGTTTTATGATATCCTTGGGTTACCTTTTTATATTAGACTGCACTGAGAAAGGAAGAAAGAAAGAAAGAAGGAAGGAAGGAAGGAAGGAAGGAAGGAAGGAAGGAAGGAAGGAAGGAAGGAAGGAAGGAAGGAAGGAAGGAAGGAAGGAAGGAAGGAAGGAAGGAAGGAAGGAAGGAAGGAAGGAAGGAAGGAAGGAAGGAAAGAAAGAAAGAAAGACAGACAGACAGACAGACAGACAGACAGACAGACAGACAGACAGACAGACAGACAGACAGACAGACAGACAGACAGACAGACAGACAGACAGACAGACAGACAAAGGAAGGAAGTAACAAAGAAAGAACGAAAGAACGAAAGAACGAAAGAACGAAAGAAATAAATAATATCAAATGAAAGCACATGGACAGTGGTGATGAAAATGTGTTTGTCCATAACAGGTAAAGAATACATTTTTCTTCTATGAGTCAGCAGAACCTATAATGTAGCTGACATCCGAACGACCAGGGAGCCAGCCTCTCCACCCCCCCCATCTCTCTCTCTCTCTCTCTCTCTCTCTCTCTCTCTCTCTCTCTCTCTCTCTCTCTCTCTCTCTCTCTCTCTCTCTCTCTCTCTCTCTCTCTCTCTCTCTCTCTCTCTCTCTCTCTCTCTCTCTCTCTCTCTCTCTCTCTCTCTCTCTCTGCCTCCCTCCATTGTGATTAAAATTAGACACAGTAGAAGGCCAGTGATCCGTCAGCAAACTGCTATTAGGCATGGCTGGTGGCAGAGAGGAGTCGGTTTCAGCAGCTTGCCATAAAATATTAAAACGTTCTATATTAGTTTCCCTGCAATGAATGAAGGCAGCGTGATCTCTATCAGTCTCTGTCCTGATTTCTATCTGTCTCTGTCCTGGTCTCTGTCCTCTATCTGTCTCTGTCCTGGTCTCTGTCCTCTATCTGTCTCTGTCCTCTATCTGTCTCTGTCCTGGTCTCTGTCCTCTATCAGTCTCTGTCCTGGTCTCTATCAGTCTCTGTCCTGGTCTCTATCTGTCTCTGTCCTGGTCTCTATCAGTCTCTGTCCTGGTCTCTATCAGTCTCTGTCCTGGTCTCTATCAGTCTCTGTCCTGGTCTCTATCAGTCTCTGTCCTGGTCTCTATCTGTCTCTGTCCTCTATCAGTCTCTGTCCTCTATCAGTCTCTGTCCTGGTCTCTATCTGTCTCTGTCCTGGTCTCTATCAGTCTCTGTCCTCTATCTGTCTCTGTCCTGGTCTCTATCAGTCTCTGTCCTCTATCAGTCTCTGTCCTGGTCTCTATCAGTCTCTGTCCTGGTCTCTATTAGTCTCTGTTCTGGTTTCTAAATGTCTCTGTCCTGGTCTCTATCAGTCTCTGTCCTCTATCTGTCTCTGTCCTGGTCTCTATCAGTCTCTGTCCTGGTCTCTATCAGTCTCTGTCCTGGTCTCTATTAGTCTCTGTTCTGGTTTCTAAATGTCTCTGTCCTGGTCTCTATCTGTCTCTGTCCTGGTCTCTATCAGTCTCTGTCCTGGTCTCTATCAGTCTCTGTTCCTGGTCTCTATTAGTCTCTGTTCTGGTTTCTAAATGTCTCTGTCCTGGTCTCTATCAGTCTCTGTCCTCTATCTGTCTCTGTCCTGGTCTCTATCTGTCTCTGTCCTGGTCTCTATCTGTCTCTGTCCTCTATCAGTCTCTGTCCTGGTCTCTATCTGTCTCTGTCCTGGTCTCTATCTGTCTCTGTCCTCTATCAGTCTCTGTCCTGATCTCTATCAGTCTCTGTCCTCTATCTGTCTCTGTCCTGGTCTCTATCTGTCTCTGTCCTCTATCTGTCTCTGTCCTGGTCTCTATCTGTCTCTGTCCTCTATCAGTCTCTGTCCTGGTCTCTATCTGTCTCTGTCCTGGTCTCTATCTGTCTCTGTCCTGGTCTCTAGGTCAACAACAAGTATTTGATTTGTATTAATGTCCACCTTTGTCCATTTAAATACATATTTAGTATGAAGTTACACCTTTCAACACTACGCAGGTTCGCTGGTAATCAACTCTCTGGCTCATAGTGAACTCTCATAGTGAACCTATTGTCGTTGAACTGGCACCGACCTGTCCCTGGGTCGTTATAAGGACAATTTGCCCACCGACACGGACACGCCACTTATGGCGACCTCTAGCGGCTCGGGTGTGCATATTTCTTAATACAATAATATAGATCGAATTAAAGCCCTATCTGTTGCCTGTCGATTGGTGACAAAATCCGTTCTGCGGTTCTCGAGTTACATGCCGATATGTGAGGCGAGCGCCGAAGTACACGGCAGACTCTTTATTTGTTCAAATACCACTCCCGACTCCTGAGCCTCTACCTCCGTCAATCATTTGGCGATCTCGAAAATGATTGGACAGGGTTGTAACCAATGAGTCTGCTTTCCAATGATACCCCACGTGGGAATGAGCGAATCAGGGATCTAGGTGAAAAGTCACGAGCGCAAACAGGAAGAGAAATGTCCACCGAATGCATTGGAGTCAATGAGGAAATCGTTTCCTGCAGCCTTTTATTTTTTTTTTTTTTTTAGCTTTTTACCAAAATCGCTCCTAATCACTCATTGCTGAACGGATTGAAATATGAAATTTGGACATGTACTACACAAGACTTCAGGCTATGGACCCAGGGTGTTTTTTTCAGCCATACCAATTATTTTGGAAATACTACTTCTGGACTACTAACTACTACAGAAAAAACGTGAGTAACAAGTTTTTTCTACAACTCAAATTCAGACCTATGTTACTCTATTTCATTAGCACTAAAAGTTAATTTTCTTTATTGTATCAGAAACTCAGATGTCATCTTTTAAAAGAGACCAGGCTCATGCATGTGCTATAAGTATAAAGTATAGTATTTTGGTTTGCAAATAATGTATGCAGTCCTCAAGTTCAAGTAAAACAATTGCCGACTTTTGGGGGTGCCAGTTAAGAGGTTTAAAAACATTTATTAATAAACATTTATTGTCATTGTCCATTGAAGTAGGTCCGCGCCCCCATTCATATCTCATTAACCATTTGTCAAAGAGACTTATGGGAAGTGTCAATTAACTTAAGGTTTATTCACCCAAATAGTTTTTGCTCCAAGCCCAGAAGATGAGCTGTCACTAACAAGATCTTCCATAATTGGGAATGACCTAAGCTACACTAGGGCTGGAAATTAACATTATAATATCACAAGGATTGTTTCAGACATTAATATATATCGTGATGTTTGCTCAGTTTGCTCAAAAGTAACATGTGTTCTGTGTCTCAGGAGCTCAGAAGAAGGAGAGTAGACCTCTAGTGAAGACACTTATTCAACAATTTTCAACTAGTAGGCTCAACTCAAGGAAAGTTAAAGAAATAATGTCTGCAGTTTGCCTCCCGGTTTGCATGTCAGAGTAATTAGTTGCGTACATTAAACAACTTTTTCAAATGAATCAAAGAAATATTTAACACATTAATATCGACATCCCTAATAATTTTTCAAATGATAATTCTGTCAAATATTTTATTATAGTTAGTTATTTCATTATGAGTTAGTATGCACTTGTTGCCACTAACTGAGATGAGAGAATCGCTGTACCCCAACAATATCATAATTGCCATCACGACACGTCGCACAGAAGACAATAAACACATATATATAATAATACAGAATCATTGCCTGGCTGCTCTGGTGGCTCATTCCTCAACCGTACTTCAATAATGTGAAGTTAATGGGTTGTGTGTTCGCCATTCAACACCAGAGCAGCCAACATGAAACTGACAGCCGGGGTCTGAGTGATATTATATCTTGTTTTGCCCTTGTCTGGTCCTGGTTGCCGTCAACAATCCTTTATGGCTCTTTTTATTGCAGAAACAAGAGGGAGAGAAAGAGGGATAGAGAGCGGGCAGGCGGGAGGCGGGGGTGGGGGGGTCAGAGATGATGGAGGTGACCGGGTGAGGGAGGGAGGGTAGAGAGGGGGAGGGAGGAAAGGAGGGAAAGAAGGAGGGAGGTGGGAAGGGAAGGCAAACAAAGGAGAGAAGATAGGAAAGGGACGGGTGTAAAGGTGAGGGATAAAGGGAGGAGAATGAGAGGAAAAATAAAGGATGAAGGGAGAGAGAGAGAGAGAGGGAGATAGGGAGAGATAGGGAGAGAAGAGAGAGAGACTGAGAGAGAGACAGAGAGAGACAGAGAGAGAGAGGCAGAGAGCGAGAGACTGAGAGAGAGACGAGAGAGAGAGAGAGAGAGAGAGAGAGAGGAGAGAGAGAGAGAGAGAGAGAGAGAGAGAGAGAGAGAGAGAGAGAGAGAGAGAGAGAGAGAGAAAGAGAGAGAGAGAGAGAGAGAGAGAGGAGAGAGGGGAGAGAGATAGGGAGGAGGGAGGGAGGGGTGTTGGAGTGAGTATAGGAGAGAGAGCAGGGAAAGGCAGCCAGATGGTTTATAGAGAGAGGCTTCTTCAATAAAGACAATGGAACACATCCCTGAGGTAATGTAAACAACACACTGTGACCAGAGCCCTCTACTTCACAGAGTTATGACAAGGAGAGATCTGGGCCTTTTATATGCCACCAGTGATCTGCGTGTGACTCCCGGAACTAAATATGTTGCACATTTAACCTGCTGTTACCACCATTATTTACTGGCTAAGATCTGACTGCTGGTAGATAAAGATTCTGCACTCAAACAGAACTCATCTGAGAGTCGTGCTTCATCCATCCCTTGTGGAATATTTTACTGATATCAGGAAACTCTTAATGTATATTGATCATTCTATCATGAACCACTGGATAACAGTGTGGACCAACTCTTTGAGATATAGGGTTCTAAAACAGTATTGTGCGCTTCCTTTATGGTACAGAGCCCATGTGAGCAGATGTGGCACGAATGTGCATGAAATAAATAATAAAATGTAGAGTAAATGAGACACAATCAGACTTCTCAGATTCTTTTGACCTTCGACCCCACTGCGTTTGAATGAGACCTCCGAAAGTCTCTATATACGTTTGTTTTTCTATTTCATATGTTCTATTTCTATTCCTTTTTATGTTAGTCTAGATTTGTTTTGTTTTTTGTTGTCCTCTTTGTGTGAGCAAGCGCCGCAATTCCTTGTAGGCGAGCATTAATTAACATGATCGATTGACAGATTCTAATTAAAAAAATATCTGAGAGAAGCAGAACGCACCTGCTGGGCTGATCTGACCTTCGTTCAAATCGCCCAGGAACAATAGAAAGACACAGACATAAGTAAGAAGTATTAAAGTAGATGCAATAAAGACATGAAGAGTAAACCTGGGACGTCAATTCATCGAACTATAGACACAACAATACAACTAAATAACTGTTAATTGCTGCCCATGTTGTTAATTTAATATATTCTGGCTCTATGTGTCTGTTATTGTTGTTGTTGTTGTTGTTGTTGTTGTTGTTGTTGTTGTTGTTGTTGTTGTTGTTGTTGTTGTTGCTGTTGTTGTTGAGAGAGATAATTTTGTTGGACAGAATAGGGATGTTTTGGAGGGGAATAAAAAAACTAAATCTGTTATATTTGTGAAATTGAGCCACTGGATGACCACTTCTGAAATAGAGTCGTGTTTTTGTAATTTTTAAAAGACAACGTCAAAAAGAAAAACCTGTTTATTTCCCCTATTGCACCGGTGGCGGTTCGCTTCACTGGACAAGATGGCCGCAAGATTGGAAAGATTGCCACAAGGCTTCACCAAGAAAACAAACATTATTCGATTTCCTGAAACGGTAATACTATTTTACAGCAAACAGGGACCAGATTCCTCCTAGCAACAGAAAGCAGCGATGACCACCACTCTACCACACTGTTCCTTAATGCAATCCAACAAGAGGCAACATGAAACAGGACCGAAAAATGTCTTCCGCTAAACTAGTCGTGCGCATCATCAAGAAACGAGCTGCGTCGAGACGGTCTGGGAACAAAGTGCTCCCTGGACACTAATCTGGTCAAATCACATTATTCTGCATTTTGCCTTTTGCTATTTAAAGACACCGTGGTCTGATGCAATTGCATCGAGATGCTTCACTTTGACATGGAACGGCCTACAGTAGCTTCATGCATGTAAACATCTCAACCATATACAGTTTATATACTATAAATACGTATATTATAGAGTCCACTGTGCTCTTCATGTATGCCGCTGTGTGTGTGGTTTTTTTGAGGGGTGATGAAAAAGGATAATTGTATCCAGTGGAGCTTACTTGTAAACAGCTGGCTCTTGTTTATATCCACATGTCCACCCAAATAGACAAGCATTTATAGTTTTTATTTTATTTATAGACAAGCTTACTACATGTCCTACCCCATATAACAGTTGCAAAGTCCATTTTTGCTATTTTCTTTGCTCTCTCAATGTTGTTTACATCCCATCCATATTAAGTTTTGCTTTTGTTTTTAGCGTAAGTTGTAATGAGTCTGACTTCCTTTGATTGACAGGCAGTTAACTTGTTCGATTTCGAGGACGATCGTATAGACTAATCACTTTGAAGAACAAGTACATGTTTACGTGCCTCCCGTGCACACGTTTTGTGTTCTATGTCACCCCCGTGCTCGTGGTGTGCTTGTGGATCATGCGTGTGTTAGAAAAACCTGTGATACACCATTTCCAGGGACTCCTTTCCTCCTTCTGTGCGCTATAGCAGCAATTTCATCAACCAGCGGTCAAAAAATTCCATTGTATACCTTCAACACAAATTATGACCATTTCAATGGTTTTACTTAAAGTGTTATAATAAGTGGCTTTACAATTTCTGTTCCTCACATTCACCCATTCACCCATTCACTCACAAATTCACACACCGACGGATTTGGGAGCAATTAGGGATTAAGGGATTAGGGATTAAGTGTTTTGCTCATGGACACCCCCCTCACCTGCGGGGTGCCCCAAGGCTCGATATTGGGTCCCACTCTCTTCCTCCTATATATACTCCCCCTAGGCCAGATCTTGGCAAAACACAATATCTCATTCCATTGCTTCGCCGATGACGTGCAGGTTTACCTCCCCTTAAAGCCCACCCAAGGGAAGACGTCAATAGAACCACTGCTTGACTGCCTGGCAGAAATCAAGTGCTGGATGTCCGAAAACTCCCTGACACTGAACAAAGGGAAAACCGAAGTCATTGTTTTTAATAGTGCCCCCCCGGCCCCCCTCATTGACGCACTTGGTCCCCTGGGTCCAAACCTCTCCACCTGTGTCAGGAACCTCGGGGTCATCTTCGACAGCAATTTTAAAAACAGGTCAACGCCGTAGTTAAAAACTCTATCCTCTTTGTTTTACTGTGTCCTACCAGTTTTTATTGCTTTCATTGCTTTATTATGTTTTTAATCTTATATCTTGCACCACATTGTTTTGTTTTTGTTGCTTTCATTGCTTTGCTATGTTTTTAACCTTATACCTTGCATCACATTATTTTGTTTTTATCAACTTGCTTGTGAAGCACTTTGGTGTCAGCTGCCGCTGCCTGGAAATGTGCTATATAAATACAACTGACTTGACTTGACTTGACTTTGACACGTTGAGCGGGAATCGAACCGGGAACCAATCCGACTACCAGACGGCCGCTCTACCGGTCGCCCTGGTATGAAATACTTGCCAATAATGTAATCGATGCATATCCATTAGCTGACTTCTGAAGTCCCGTGGTCAAAGTTATGGCTGTGTTGCAAGCAGGTGAGCCAGCTTCAGATGGGCAGCACACAGGGTCCAGTATGTTTTAATACACACACCAACATGCAAATACAGGTCCTCCTGTAACTCCAAGGCTTGATTCTTCCCTCAGACTGACGCAACTGTATTGCACATTGCATTTTATCCACTGCAAATTATTGCTCATTGCACAATCACACAACATCCTTTTTTCCAAGTTGGAACTGTACATAGCCTTTTGTTATTTAAATTTGTATAATATCTATCCTGTTATCTGCACTGCACACTTTTTATAACTGTACATAGTCATCTTTATTTTATTCATATTTAATCTTATTCTATTCTTATTCTATGCTAATACAATTTTATTTATATTATTGGATGCTGCTATGCAAGGGACCACAACAAAGTCAATTTCACTCTTTTTTGCTCTAAAGTACTGAATGACGTGACAATAAAAAGGAATCTGAATCTGAATATCTCTGAACTAGCTAGCTAAATAGCCCCAGTGCAGAGTAATATACGTACATTGGCTTCCTCAAGAAACAAAATTTAAAATAAAAAAAATTATCTCCAGAGTTAGACAAGAAGATAGACATTTTCTGCACTCAACCCATATTATGAATGCACATTGAATAATTTAATAACTCAGTGCTAAACTTTGTACCGCATGCTATGTTTTCTCCTCTCACTTTGCAAATTCAAATCTCAGAAGACATTTTAAGCCTTTTCTTGGCTAGTTGAGTAGTAGAATGTCTCTATTGCCATGTATGTTTTTAGCCACGATGTGATGTCAAGTAGTCACCAGTTTCCATTGTACACATGGGGTGACAGTGGCTCTGTGAGGTTCGCCTCTTCCCTGGACCTTTAATTCCTGTTCCCTGGACCTTTGATTCCCTGTCTCCTCACCTCTCCAGCCCCCACCCTCGCGTTCGTTTACTCTCGTGTTTGATTGGTCCGTGCCGAACACACACTTCTAGTCAAGTATCAATTACTATCTCGCACCTGATGTGTGTTCTAATTAGCGCCCCAGTTGGGCTTTAAATAGCTCGATCTCCCCCCAGTCCTGGTCGGGTCGTTCTGCAAACTCCTACAGGAGATTCTCTATCTGTAAGCTCCTACGGGAGTTTTCCCTATTCTGTCTGTATGCTGTTTCATCTCCGGCGTGAGACGAGGTGCAAGCCTTCGCCACCTGTCGCCGTTTGCCTGGAGTGGGACACAGTACTGCGCTCTCTAATTCTCTACGGGAGGTATTCCAGTGTTCCACTCCAGACCCCGCGCCAGATGCGCTCTCCGAACCGGCGCGTTCTCCAAGCAGACGCGCACCACTCCAGACCCCGCGCCAGATGCGCTCTCCGAACCGGCGCGTTCTCCAAGCAGACGCGCACCACTCCAGACCCCGCGCCAGATGCGCTCTCCGAACCGGCGCGTTCTCCAAGCAGACGCGCACCACTCCAGACCCCGCGCCAGATGCGCTCTCCGAACCGGCGCGTTCTCCAAGCAGACGCGCACCACTCCAGACCCGGCGCCAGATGCGCTCTCCGAACCGGCGCGTTCTCCAAGCAGACGCGCACCACTCCAGACCCCGCGCCAGATGCGCTCTCCGAACCGGCACGTTCTCCAAGCAGACGCGCACCACTCCAGACCCAGCGCCAGATGCGCTCTCCGAACCGGCGCGTTCTCCAAGCAGACGCGCACCACTCCAGACCCCGCGCCAGATGCGCTCTCAAGACCGGCGCGTTCTCCAAGCAGACGCGCACCACTCCAGACCCCGCGCCAGATGCGCTCTCCGAACCGGTGCGTTCTCCAAGCAGACGCGCACCACTCCAGACCCCGCGCCAGATGCGCTCTTCGAACCGGCGCGTTCGCCAAGCCGACGCGCCCCACTCCAGACGTCTAGCCTGCGCCCTCCTACTCCATCCCTGTAAGCAGCTCTGGCCCTAGTCTCCCCTGTTGGCTTCTTTGTTAGTTCCCCTGTTAGCTTCCCTGTTAGCTCCCCTGTTAGCCTGTTAGTCTCCCCTGTTAGCTCCCCTGTTAGCTTTGTTAGCTCCCCTGTTAGCTCCCCTGTTAGCCTTGTTAGTTCCCCTGTTGTCTCCCCTGTTAGCTTCCCTGTTAGCTCCCCTGTTAGCCTGTTGACTCCCCTGTAGCTTCCTTGTTAGCCTCGTTAGCTCCCCTGCAGCTTGCTAGGCCTCTACTACCAGCATGGCCCCAGTCTGCTAGCTTAGCCCCGGCTGCTAGCACAGCCTCTATGTCAGGGATCGGCAATAGGCGGCCCGCGGGCCGAAATGGGCCCGCCAGCAATAATTTCTGGCCCGTCAGGTTATTTTGAGAATATGATGTTTATTTTACGCGCAGGAAATATTCACTCGTTGTGACGCCAGAGTGTCTTTTGAAGCTGTATCTATCTATTCATCATATCTATGGCTGTCACTATAGCCAATTGAAATGCTAGAAATGGTCACATGGACTGGGAGAACCAATGGAATTTCACTTTCACTTCCGCGTTTGGCATGCCGGCGAGGCGAGCGAACGTTTGCAAAAACAAAACAAACGTCTTTGAATAACTTCTTTGCAATGCAACGGGGAAATATGATGAGCCAGAAGAGGAGCTTACGACCTATAAAGCTTATTTTAATAAACAGGTGTCATTCTTAAAATACGGGTTTATCGCAACAGGTAACTCTTGCAATAAGCAACCGGTGACTCTCGCTTGTTGACATGGCAACACGAGCAAGCAACTGTTCAAGTTGGGTGGGCATTCAACGCGAGTGGACATTTAACATGTTATTAACATGGATTTTGGAGGACCGAAGCAGAAACAATATCAAGTCCAGGGCAGGGCTGCCTGCATTATGCCGGTGAGTGTTGTGTTTTAATAATAATAATAATAATACATTCGATGTATAATACACCCGCTGTGGTGCTTAAAATCAAATGCACCCTACTGATCTCGATTTATAATGCGAGCACCTGCATTAAAATCAAATTACTGATCTGTTCATGTGTAATGCACTGTCTGAGAGGCACTTTATAATAGAAAAAAGACAGTGCAAACATGTATATGTCGTTTTTTTTTTACAGTTAAAAAATGTTCACTTATCATTGGCCCGCCACACAATGGCTTGGGGAAAATTCGGCCCGTGGGCAAATCTAATTGGCGACCCCTGCTCTATGTTAATGCAGCCCTTGCAGCTAGCATAGGCCCTGTAGCTAGCCATGCCCAGGCAGCTAACCCGGTCCCTCTGCATGGCCTCCACTTTTTGTGTAGTTTTCCCCACTGCTAGGACTGCCCCTTCAGCTAGCAAGGTCAGTTTTCTCCCACTGCTAGGACTGCCCCTTCAGCTAGCAAGGTCAGTTTCCCCACTGCTAGGACTGCCCCTTCAGCTAGCAAGGTCAGTTTTCTCCCACTGCTAGGACTGCCCCTTCAGCTAGCAAGGTCAGTTTTTCCCCACTGCTAGGACTGCCCCTTCAGCTAGCAAGGTCAGTTTCCCCACTGCTAGGACTGCCCCTTCAGCTAGCAAGGTCAGTTTTCTCCCACTGCTAGGACTGCCCCTTCAGCTAGCAAGGTCAGTTTCCCCTCTGCTAGGACTGCCCCTTCAGCTAGCAAGGTCAGTTTTCCCCACTGCTAGGATTGCCCCTTCAGCTAGCAAGGTCAGTTCCCCACAGCTAGGACTGTCCTTCCAGCTAGCTTGTTCTCTCATGCTGGTCCAGCCCTGTCTGCCAGCCTAGCTCCGGCAGCTAGCGCAGCCTCTATGTTAATGTAGCAGTACAGCTAGCATAGGCCCTGTAGCTATCAGTGCCCTGGCAGCTACCCTTTCCCTCTGCTAGCCCCTTCCATGTTCCCCTCTCCAGTGCCCCTGTTCCAGCCCTGTCTGCTAGCCTAGCTCCGGCAGCTAGCGCAGCCTCTATGTTAATGTAGCAGTACAGCTAGCATAGGCCCTGTAGCTATCAGTGCCCTGGCAGCTACCCTTTCCCTCTGCTAGCCCCTTCCCTGTTCCCCTCTCCAGTGCCCCTGTCCCTCGCCCTGTCCAAGGCCTTAACCCTGTTTTCTCTGTCCCTGTCTCCAGCCCGCCCCCGCGGGCCTCTGTTCCCGGTTCCCCACTCCAGTGCCCCTGTCCCTCGCCCTGTCCAAGGCCTTAACCCTGTTTTCTCTGTCCCTGTCTCCAGCCCGCCCCCGCGGGCCTCTGTTCCTGTTCCCCTCTCCAGTGCCCCTGTTCCTGCCCTGTCCCTTGCCCTGGCCCTGTCCTTTAGCCTTTCCCTTAGCCTTCCCCTTAGCCAGCTCGCCTCTTAAAGGCACATTGCCCTATTTTCCCAAGTCCTTGTTTTCCAGTATTTTGTGTTCTCCCTTAAAGGGACAGTGCCGCTTTCTGTTTGTATTCAATAAATGCCCAGTTCTTGGCTTACTCTCATACCTGTCTTGTGTTGTGCGATTGGGGTCGGTTACAAACCATAACAGGCTCAGGAGGTAGAGCAGTTGTCTGGTAATACAGACGTTCCCGGTTAGATTCCCACTCCTCCCGGGCAGCCTGTCGAAGTCTTCTTGAGCAAGACACTTAACCCCTAACTGTGCCCGATGAGCAGGTTGGCACCTTGCATGGTCAGTTCTGCCATCGGTGTGAGTGAATGGGTGAAAATGTGAGGAACAAATTTTAAAGTGCTATATAAATGCAGTCCATTTACATGGGGTTGAGACTAAACCAAGCTCTCTTTTTGCACAGAAGAAAATGCGCGCCGAGGGAGTGGAAGCTAGCAGGAGGATCCGTGGACCTCCTAATGTCGGACAGCAAGGACCTCAAGGGTGTGGGCCCTACAAAGACACTACAAAGACGTCCGTTTTAAATACATCTTTATAAAAATAATGTTTTATTCATTGAACCGTTGCTGTGCTTGTAGTCTAAGTGGTGGTTTCCCAACTGGTTCAGTCCTTGAACCTGAGATTCAAGTTCAAGTTCTTTAATAGTTGTCATACAGAAGTACAGAATACTTTCATACAAAATGCTTCTTACTGTTACGCTCCAGAGACTGTGCTAGACAAGATAGTATCAAATAACATAATAACATAATATAGCATGAATTTAGAAGAAGAAAATGAGGTCACAGTGTTCGGTATAGACATATGTACAATGTTCTGAGTTACCATATAATATACAATACACAATACTATGCAGTGTACTAATGTACAGTACTATCTAGTGCAAAGCAGAAATGGGATGAGGTACAATTTTAGGTACAATTTACAGTAAGGTGTACGAGTTGTAGTGCAATCCTTCATCCATAAATATAAAGTGTGGGGAGTGGGTGCTACAGTGTGTTTGTTTAAAGTGGGTGTGTGCTATAAAGTGTGTGGAGTGGGTGCTACAGTGTGTTTGTTTAAAGTGAGTGTGTGCGTGTGGATGTGTGTGCTATGTGCGTTTGGTGGTTGTTGTTGTGTAGTGTTCATTCATTGTTCGTTTAGCAGCCTGATGGCCTGGGGATAGAAGCTACTTCTGAGTCTTTCTGTGCTCGCCTTGAGACTCCGGTATCGCTTGCCTGACCGCAGCAGTTCAAAGAGGCAGTTGTTCGGGTGACTGGAGTCTTTAATGATTCTCTTAGCCTTGCCCTTGCAACGCTTGTAGTAAATGTTCTGGAGGGTGGGGAGCCCCCCTCCAATTGTGCGTTCGGCTGAACGTGTCACTCTTTGTAGTCTGCTTCGGTCTTGTGCAGTGCTATTCCCAAACCAGGAGGTGATGTTGCCGGTCAAGATGCTCTCTATTGTACATGAGTAGAAGTTCTTAAGGATCTTCTGGCTGACTTGGAACTTCCTTAGGCGCCTGAGGAAGTAGAGGCGTTGTCGTGCCTTCTTCACCACACTGTTAATGTGTGTGGTCCATGTCAAGTCCTCGGATATGTAGGCTCCGAGGTACTTGAAGCTGTTGACTCTCTCAACCGGTGCCCCGTCGATGCTGAGGGGGCTGTAGTCCTTGACCCCCGACCTCCTGAAGTCCACAATCATCTCCTTTGTTTTGCTGACGTTCAGGGAGAGGCTGTTTTCCTGGCACCATCCCGCCAGGACCTTGACCTCTTCCAGGTAGGCCCTCTCGTCGTTGGCAGAGATCAGGCCCACCACCACTGTGTCGTCAGCAAATTTGACGATTGTATTGCTACTCCGCTGAGCCACACAGTCGTGTGTGTACAGGGAGTAGAGGAGGGGACTCAGAACACAGCCCTGGGGGGCCCCTATGTTGAGGGTGATGGATGAGGAGGTGCAGTTGCCTGCTCTCACCACCTGGGGTCTGCCAGTCAGGAAGTCCAAGACCCACTGGCAGAGGTCATAGCCCAAGCCCAGGTCCCTGAGCTTGGCTATGAGTATGGAGGGGACTATGGTATTGAATGCCGAGCTGTAGTCGATGAATAGCATTCTCACATAGTTCCCCTGCCTCTTGTCCAGGTGTGATGCTGCTGTGTGCAGCACATGGGATATGGCGTCCTCCGTGGACCTGTTGGGGCGGTATGCAAATTGCAGGGGGTCCATGTTGATGGGGAGGGAGGAGCAGATGTAGCCCTTTACTAGCTTCTCAAAGCACTTCATGGCTATGGAGGTGAGAGCTACAGGGCGGTAGTCGTTGAGGCAAGCAGGCTTGGATTTTTTGGGTACAGGGATAATAGTGGACTTCTTCAGGCAGGTGGGGATGACAGCCTGTTCTAAGGACAGGTTAAATATGTCAGTGAATACTGGGGCCAGTTGGTCGGCACAGACTTTTAGGACGCGGCCGGGGATGCCGTCCTGACCTGCTGCCTTCCTGATATTCACTTTTTTAAAGGTCCGCCTCACCTCATGCTCTGTTACCCTGAACACTGCGCCTCCATCAGCAGCCGACCCCCCCCCCCCCATTGCCGAGGCTTGTGAGCTGGTGTTGTTATTACCAGCATCAAACCTCGCATAGAAGGTATTGAGGTCGTTTGCTAAGGAGATGTCACTGTTCAGTTTGAGGGAGGCGCCTTTGTAGTCTGTCATCGTTTTGAGCCCCTGCCACATAGCTCTAGAGTCAGCTTGTTCAAACTGGAGTTCAATTTTATCCCTGTAGCGCCGTTTGGCCTCTGACACTGTCCTCCTTACGTTGTGTCGCGCCACCTTGTGGTCATTCATGTTGCCTGCCACTAGGCCGTCATTGTATGCTTTGGTGCGCTCTCTCAGAGCTTCACGGACGGATTTGTCTACCCAGGGTTTTTGATTTGGGTAAACTTTCATTTTGGTAGTGGGGATTGTTTCTTTCACCCTAGTACAAACATAGTCCAGCACTGTCTCCGTGTAGACATTAATGTTATCTGTGTCGCGGAACACATTCCAGTCTGTGTAGTGAAACACTGACCGGATCGTCTCTTCTGACGTCAGATCCCATTTCTGCACCTCTCGCGAGACTACGGGAGTACTTTTAATTCTCTGTTTGTACTTTGGTGAAAGAAAAATTGACACGTGATCTGATTTACCAAAGCCACTATCAGAATGAGCCTTGTAGCCACCTTTAAATTGCGTGTAACAGTGATCTAGGATGTTACCGCCTCTGGTGTTGCAAGTCACATGCTGATAGAAGTCAGGCAATACCTTTCTCAGATTGGCGCTATTGAAATCTCCCAGTACTAAAATGGCGGCGTTAACGTTAGCCACTTGTATTCTATTTACCTCGTCGTGTAGTCTGGAGAGCGCAACCTTGTTGCTGGCTTGCGGTGGAATATACACTCCGATCAGGACGATCGCCGTTAACTCCCTCGGGAGGAAGAAAGGACGACACTTGATGGTTATATATTCCAGTTCTGGGGAGCAGTGGTTGGATAATTCCTTCACGTTCGTTGGATCGCTCCAATTTTTGTTAAACATGAAGGCAATACCTCCTCCACGTTGTTTACCGGACTCTGATGACCGATCCTTGCGATGGATAAAGAAGTGATCCGCTGGTTGAATTGCGTGATCTGGAACCTCCGGTGTGAGCCATGTTTCGGTGAAGCAGAGGACATTGCAGTCCCTAACGTCTCTTTGATATTGAATCCTTGCTCGGATGTCATCCAGTTTATTGTCAATTGATTGTACATTGGCTAGCAATATACTGGGCAGTGGTGTACGGTGGCGTCTGGATCTCAGCCTGTTACGGATCCCAGCCCTCTTTCCTCGTCGTCTTTTCCTGGGCTCTGGGAACAAAGGATCTGGTCCTAATCTCCGGAGAATTTCTTCAGGCCATTGATGCGGTTCGGAAAGCTGATCCAGTGAGTAATCCAGTTGGTAAGTTTCCCGTAATCCAATGTCTATGAGTGACTGACGGTCATATACATTAAATGCACCAACAGTTGGTACGCACAAAACTCTAAAAACTATAAATATTAACAAAAGTAAACACAGTCTCGACGGAGCGAACAGAGAGGCAGCCGGTCGGAGCGGCGCCATCATAATGAAACGATTATTTCCAAAGTCCTTGCTCTCTGTCATGACACACACATCAGGAATTTGTCCTCCGCATTATATATTTTTTTAAACATTATTATTATTAAACTTTTTTAATTGTATCTATAACACCTTTAATCCATCCTAAGTATTTAGGAGCAGTGTATAGCCACAGCATCAGGATCCAGTGCCAGTGCCCCACGCCTATAGCATGCAGTACCCAGAGGAAACCCACGTGAACACATGGAGAATGTGCAAAAGAAAAGACCCCCCTGCCCTTACTCCACTACACTTGGGAAGGTTCGTTTACTTACTCCACTACAAATGCAATTAGTTATGTGATCCCTTGGATGTTTTTCAACGGTACTTTGATAACTTTAAGTAAATTCTGGATTACTTTACCTCCAAAATGTATAGTATATGAAGTGCTTTCACCGCACACAAAAGTCTTCAGACTGACTTGTTCATACATGCTCATATTACATCTTTATTGCAATTTGTTGCAAGTATACAACTATGGAGCAAACAATACTTTTCACATTTGCTTCCTCAGTTTATTCCATGTTTACCGTTGTTCCGCATTAGTTGTAACCAAGGCTAAAAACGACTCTTCCTGGGATCCACAAAGGTTGAAGATTGAGATTTTGGTTGAGATTTTGATCACAGTATATATTTGACTTCTATTAGAGTACATTGGAAATGACCCAAATACAGGCTTGGTGTTATCATAACAGCCACTAATAACCATTAAACTGTGTAACATGCTCTTTGTGTCTATAATCTCTCAATCAAAATGGCTCTTTTACACGTTCAACTTGTTTCTCATTAAACCTATTGACCCAAAACCGTCAAATAATCGGTTTCCCCCTCAAAATGATCTGTAGTCTGATTACTTTTACCTTTCCCTAAAGTAACTGATTGCAGTCGCCATTTTTGATTACTCTAATCACATTACAAGTAATGACTTTCCAACTTTGCTGCCCACTTCATATGTTAGGTAATGAAATGGCTTTAATATGAAGGGTATAGAAATGACTTCATTAAGCTTAGTGTGAGAGCATCCATTCCAGTGTTCTTCATTAAAGCAAGTTAATCATTAAACAAGATTGATTAAAGAAAAACAAACTTTTGTATTATGTCTTGTTATATGATGAATCAGCCAATTTCATGATAATAGCTCGGCAAATATGAAACCCATATCCATAGCCAGCTAATCTTAACCTATTAGGAGCCCACACACACACACACACACACACACACACACACACACACACACACACACACACACACACACACACACACACACACACACACACACGCACACACACACACACACATTCACACACACACACTCACACGCAGGCGCAGGCACACGCACACACACACACACACACACACACACACACACACACACACACACACACACACACACACACACACACACACACACACACACACACACACACACACACACACACACACACACACACGCACACACGTTTTCATAAAGGCAGTGGGCACTAATCAAATGCGGGAAATTTGACTACCTACATATTTCCCAGTGAGAGTTTTCTCTGGAATGGAAGGGGCTTTGCAATACTGTGTGTCCGGCTAACAGGAGAAAACCTCATAACTCTTTAAAGTTGAAAAGGTATGCTGTAAGGTAAGTCCTGTGAAGTGTATAACTTTTACTTTAACTTTTACACACAAATCCTCATTTTCAAATATGTATATGGTGTTGTATTTTTTACTTATGTTATTGCATTTTTATTAACTTTTTTATTTGACTTTATTCTACCTTTATATGACCAGTGTTCTAATGCGTCTAGTGCTCCTACTGCTGAGATGACCTGTTCGCTCGTCCAACACGTTTCATTGTACCGTTGACCTTTTTGACCTGTTAACATACATATGACCAATAAAGAAACTTGACCTTGAACTTGGAATCAATTCAAAACCAGTCGTGTGCTTCAGGAAATGCATATAGATTGCAATGCAATGCGATAGCTCAAATGGATCCGTCATCAGCTCTATTCTATTTTCAATCTTTCAAAATGTTCTTACGTACCCCAGTTGCTATTGCATGTACATATTTGTGTTTCATTACACGTATATGTACATACTTACCAACTGTCTCGCCTGTTTTATAGCAACACTACCATCACCGACATCTAAGAAGGGAGATCCCCCCTTGAACGGCCCTTCTAAGGTTTCTCCGCTCCACATTGCCTGTGGTGCATTTTTTCTATTGCTACTGTAGGTTTTTAGTGAGTTTTTCCTTACCTTCGCGTGGGGTATGTCTGTGAGTGTTGCATTTATTTATTTTGCATTTTATTTTGGATTTCGTGGTGTTTTTTTGTTTTTTGTTTTGTTTTATTGATTTATTGCGATGTTTCTTCTTGACTTGTTTAAAGAAGACGTGTCCGGCCCATGGGGACATTAATGTGTGTTGTCGGGCCTTACAAATACATTTGATTTGATATAATGAGCAATTCAGCCAGTTTTATTCCCTCGGTTTGTGAGAATTGGACTTGTTAGAGATAAAAGGTATGATTCCAACAGCGTCTGTACTGTAGGGAACCTCTGTACGACCCAGATGATGGATTCTGCAGTGAAATGAGTGTGTTGACACGAGGGTCATAAAAAAAGATTTAGATTCTCAAAGAAAATAATGGGACCATCAAAGAGTCTGGATATAGGAAGAGGGAAGACAGGCGGGGAAATCATTCACATCATTCACGCTTAAGAGAAACTGACTTGTGCTGAATAGCAACCAACTGCTTAATATCAGGAATGTAAATTTCAATATTGTAAATAAAATATGTTTTCAATTTGATGTAAAAACTAGCCAAATCATTAACCTAGTTTACCCTAGTTTTTTGTAAATCGTAAAAAAAGATGAAAATATAAAATATAACAAAAATCCCTTTTAAAAATGATCCACTGAATGACATTCCAAGTTTAAAATGTCAATATGTTTCTAAGACCCTTAAACATGGCAAATCTGTTGCTCAATGAAATAAGCCTCCAATAGGGGTGACTGGGTAGTGTAGATGTCTATAAGCACTCGCCTACAACCACAGAGATCAGAGTTTAATTTCCTCTGTCAGTGGTACTTCCAGTTTGGTCAGTCATCCCTACGAACACAATTGGCAGTGTTCGCGGGCGAGAAGCCAGTGGGGTATGAGTCCTGGTCGTTGCAATAGCAACTCCTATTGGTCGGTTGGTGCCTGTTCAGCAAGGATGGGGTCTGGGGGAGATAGTGTAAACCTTGGCACGCGTTACATTCTCCAAGGTGAAAAGCTGGTGACTCCACATGTATGGGAGGAGGCATGTGGTAGTCTACCCGCTCCCCAGACCGACAGTAGGGCAGCATGTGGTAGTCTACCCGCTCCCCAGACCGACAGTAGGGCAGCATGTGGTAGTCTACACCCTCCCATGACCGACAGTAGGGCAGCATGTGGTAGTCTAACCCTCCCCAGACCGACAGTAGGGCAGCATGTGGTAGTCTACACCCTCCCATGACCGACAGTAAGGCAGCAAGTGGTAGTCTACAACCCTCCCCAGACCGACAGTAGGGCAGCATGTGATAGTTCTACACCCTCCCATGACCGACAGTAGGGCAGCATGTGGTAGTTCTACACCCTCCCATGACCGACAGTAGGGCAGCATGTGGTAGTTCTACACCCTCCCATGACCGACAGTAGGGCAGCGCAATGACCAGAAGGGAATTGGCATGACTAAATTGGGGGATGGAAGATAAGATAGAAATCCCCCCCAAAAAAGAATAAGCCTCCTCTACTTTTACTGCACTCCGTTGATCTTGCATAGTCCGAGGTCTGCTTCTTCTCCGAGAGCTGGTGCAGGACGCAGCCAGGGAGTTCCATGTCTCTGGGGCGGTGAAAATCTTTATTTCTTTGAATTTAAGGCAGGGAACCTTAACCTGAACTTAACCAGGGAAATGTAATTTCCCAAACACCTTAGGTTGCAAAACTCAATTTAGTTGTATTTATGCCAACAAATGGCCATCTATCTATTAGATTAGATTCGACAGCTTTATTAATCCCTGCGGGAAACGTATTAGCCACTAAAACAACACTATACAGACAACAATCAATAAAACAGTATAGACATTGCAATCACAGTAAACACCAAATAAATAACACCATAAGAAGCCGTTTGAGACATGATTAACAGCTAAAAGGTGTTATTGATTGATTGATTGAAAACTTTATTAACGCATTGCAGAATGGGTACAATACAGTACGGCTCAATACAAGCAACTAAGTTCAAGTTTCAAGTTTCTTTAATAGTTGTCATACAGAAGTACAGAATACTTTTATACAAAATGCTTCTTACTGTTGCGCTCCAGAGACTGTGCAAGACAAGATAAGTATGAAATAAAATAACATAGTAAAATTAGAAGTAAAAAAAAATGAGGTCACAGTGTTCAGTTTAGACATATGTACAATGTTTGATGCAGAATAGACGTAGTTACCATACAATATACAATACTGTGCAGTGTACTAATATACAATACTATATAGTGCAAGGCAGAAATGGAGAAATGGGACGAGGTGCAATTTAGGTACAATTCACAGTAGGTGTACGAGTTGTAGTGCAAATCCTTTATCAATAAATATAAAGTGTAAGTGTGTTTGTGTGATCTAAAGTGTGGAGAGTGGGTGCTGCAGTGTGTTGTTTGTTTGAGTGAGTGTGTGCGTGTGGGTGTGTGTGCTGTGTGCATTTGATGGTTGTTGCATAGTGATTATTGTTCGTTTAGCAGCCTGATGGCCTGGGGATAGAAGCTTCTTCTGAGTCTTTCTGTGCTCGCCTTAAGACTCCGGTATCGCTTGCCTGACCGCAGCAGTTCAAAGAGGCAGTTGTTCGGGTGGCTCGAGTCCTTAATAATTCTCTTAGCCTTCCCCTTGCACCGCTTGTTGTAAATGTTCTGGAGGGTGGGAAGCCCCCCTCCAATTGTGCGTTCGGCTGAACGTGTCACTCTTTGTAGTCTGCTACGGTCTTGTGCAGTGCTATTCCCAAACCAGGAGGTGATGTTGCCGGTCAGGATGCTCTCTATTGTACATGAGTAGAAGTTCCTAAGGATCTTCTGACTGACTTGGAACTTCCTTAGGCGCCTGAGGAAGTAGAGGCGTTGTCGTGCCTTCTTCACAACACTGTCAATGTGTGTGGTCCATGTCAAGTCCTCGGATATGTGGGCTCCGAGGTACTTGAAACTGTTCACTCTCTCAACCGGTGCCCCGTCGATGCTGAGGGGGCTGTAGTCCTTGACCCCCGACCTCCTGAAGTCCACAATCATCTCTTTTGTTTTGCTGACGTTCAGGGAGAGGCAGTTCTCCTGACACCACTGTGACAGGTTCTCTACCTCTTCCAGGTAGGCCCTTTCGTCGTTGGCAGAGATCAGGCCCACCACTACTGTGTCATCAGCAAATTTGATGATGGTGTTGTTGTTCCGCTGTGCTACGCAGTCATGTGTGTACAGGGAGTAGAGGAGGGGGCTCAGAACACAGCCCTGGGGGGCCCCTATGTTGAGCGTGATGGATGAGGAGGTGCAGTTGCCGGCTCTTACCACCTGGGGTCTGCCCGTCAGGAAGTCCAAGACCCACTGGCAGAGGTCATAGTTCAAGCCCAGGTCCCTGAGCTTGGCTATGAGTTTGGAGGGGACTATGGTATTGAATGCTGAGCTGTAGTCGATGAACAGCATTCTCACATAGTTCCCCTGCCTCTTGTCCAGGTGTGATGCTGCTGTGTGCAGCACATGGGCTATGGCGTCCTCCGTGGACCTGTTGGGGCGATATGCAAATTGCAGAGGGTCCAGGTTGATGGGGAGGGAGGAACAGATGTAGCCCTTCACTAGCTTCTCAAAGCACTTCATGGCTATGGAGGTGAGGGCTACAGGGCGGTAGTCGTTGAGGCAAGCGGGCGTAGATTTTTTGGGTACAGGGATGATGGTGGACTTCTTCAGACAGGTGGGGATGACAGCCTGTTCCAAGGACAGGTTGAAGATGTCAGTGAATACCGGGGCCAGTTGGTCGGCACAGACTTTTAGGACGCGGCCGGGGATGCCGTCCGGACCTGCTGCCTTCCTGATATTCACTTTTTTAAAGATCCGTCTCACCTCATGCTCTGTTACCCTGAACACTGAGTCTCCATCAGCAGACCCCCCCCCCCCCCCCCATTGCCGTGGTTTGTAGGCTGGTGTTGTTATTCACAGCCTCAAACCTCGCATAGAAGGAATTGAGATCATTTGCTAAGGAGATGTCACTGTTCAGTTTGAGGGGGGTGCCTTTGTAGTCTGTCATTGTTCTGAGGCCCTGCCACATGCCTCTAGAGTCAGCCTGTTCAAACAGGCTGAGGATGCAGACCAGAGAAATACTTTCGTCTTGACTCTATGGATTCTAGACCACATCTAAAAGTGTTCATTAAAAAAAATCTGAACGCTGCTGGAACAAAAGACCTTCTGAGTTGTTCAGTAGAACATTGAGGCATCGCTAGTCTGTTAAACACACTGTGATGGATGGCCTTCAAGACACAGAACCGTCTTTAGACATACTATACTAATATGTCTTGTGTCTATGCACTCAATACTGCAGGTTTCAGCACTGTTTGAACATTGTTACTCAGCTGAAACAGTTGTGCCCTTCCTGCTGACTTGTACAGAACTTGTAAGTCGCTTTGCATAAAAGCATCAGCTAAATGACTAAATGTAAATATAGTTTAGTCTCTTTTCTACATTGTCTCTTTGAGCCAGCCTTTCTGATCATCTTATTGATCCTGTTTTTATCATCCACAGTGATGCTGCCCCCCCCCCCCCCCCCAGCATAGAACAGTTTAAAAGAGACACTAGCTAAGACTCCCAGATTTAAAAACATGAAGCAGCGTCTTGTTGATGTCAAAAGGATCTAAGCTTCCTTGAGAAGAATAGTCCCGACCGAGCCTCCTTGAATACAACCTCGGTGTTCTGAATGCAATCTACGTGTCCTACTTTCTAACGCTGCCAGTTAGAGAGACCTCTCTGGGGCCCACTCCCACTGCGACACAACAGAGACCGTCATTTTGAAAGTTCCACTCAACAATCTGTCAGAAACGTCACGTCACAAGTACCACCTTGGCAGCTAATGAAAACCTGCATTGAATACTGCTATGAAACATTAAGGTAAAGTGTTAGTGAATACGCTTTAATGGCTTCATTAAGTCATACAATCAGATGGATTATGGTTTCATAGATGGCAGAATGAGTTCCCATTACCCTACATTGTTGTCAGTAATGACAACATGTTGTATTATGCAGGAGCAAATGTACCACCTGTCCCCTGTGTTTGCCCAGTACATGAGTGTGTGCAACGTGTGTGTGTGTGTTTGTATTGCACTCTCTCTTTGTATGTGTGTGATTGTGTGTATAACCCTCTCTTGTGTGTGTGTGTTTGAGAAAGAGAGTGAGAGAGAGTGTATCTCTGTACATGTCTATCTCTCTCTATCCCTCTCTATGTGTGTGTGCCTGTGTATGTCTATATCCATGTGTGTGTGTGTTTGCTTAGACAGTGATAAATGATAACAACAATGGGTGCATTAGTGTGGCACCAGACCTCACATCAACAACCTCCAGCTACCATCTATGCACTCACTTTGGGAAATAAACAGTATTATGTTATTGGACATCCAACCACACTACAAAACATTTTCATAAACATAATTTAATCTTGTTTTATGGCTTTATTTTAACATCTGTAATGGTGTCAAACCGCGACCTCGAGGCAAAAGAGCCCCGCTTGGTTTTGCACCTTGTTTAAATGTGTAGTTTTGGTGTGGGTATAGGAGTTTAAAAAATTATACTGTGCATTTTGTTATGTAGTACGTACGTACGTACGTAGTATTTTGTATGTAGGTAGGTGTAGTAATAAGACTCAGGAAGCAGGTTACTCTTTTAGCCTTTTAGTCAAGCAGGTTAGCATGGTAGGTCACAGCAGGGTACATTCTGTTCTATTCTCCTTCTGCGTGTACACTTCTTCTGCACACTTCAGCTGTAGGCATAACAGGGCATTGTATCAACTACGCCCCATAGTGGAGACTCTTGGGAAGTACATCTTCAACATGCATTACAGAACACAACATCTCCCTTTTCTGTAATAGAATGTTACTTGCTACTCAGCATTATGCAAATTTAGAACTTTTGCTTTTTCCACTTTCTTAAGTAAACTTAACCAACAGTCAGTATCATAAAACGTGTAACTCAAGGTAATCATTAAACAAAGGGAGCACAGGTTATTCAATCATTATCAAGATATAATTATATATGCTCAACCAATATTACTCTTAGTTCTCACTCAGTGTGCAACAAAGTCCTGATGCCAACTAGGCTTGTTTCTTGCATGCGACTGTGCTGGAGTGTGACCGCTGAGCGCTGTCAGGGCAGGGCGGATCCCTAAGTCCTGCTCATCTGGAGTGTTCAAAGTGTGAGCCAGACGGGATGCGTTCCATTTCTTTCCATCACTGAGCAGAAAGGTGCTTTTGCCAATCTTCTTTTTCACTGTCATTGGTGCACTGTATCTCAAGTGTGCTTTGGGGACGTGATGTGGTGTTCTAATCCTGACTCTCTCCCCCTCCCGAAAAACAGGTGCACGAGCGCCACGCTTAGCATCTGTGTAGCGCTTCAATTAGGCTTGCTTGTTTTGGACCGTTTCTCTCACAGTCCCGTCCTGTGCACTCACAGTAGGCTGCAAGAGCAGTACGACCAGTTTGGTGCGCATTTTACGACCGTAAAGCAGTTCATGTGGTGAAACGCCAGTGGTGGCGTGGGGAGTGGCTCTGTATATTTGCAGACAACCCAACACAGCCTCTTTCCACGGTTGAGACTGCTGGATCGCTGTCTGAATGCAACTCCTCAGAACACGATGGAAGCGTTCGACCGCACCATTAGCCGCCGGATAGTAAACTGAAATCCGATTGTGAGCAATGTCTCTTTCCTTGAGGTACTCGGCGAAGGCTGCTGATGTGAATTGAGGTCCATTGTCTGTGACGACGCCCTCTGGGTTACCATGGCGACCGAACACAGAGCTTAGGAATTTGGTTACATCCGTAGTTGTAGCGTTGTGAGAAAAGGCTACCTCTGGCCACTTAGAATAGTAGTCCGTCAGTGTGATCGCGTAACGGCAGGCTGGCACAGCTGACTCGAAGGGCCCGACTATGTCGAGACCTAGCTTCTTCCACGGGCCGTCTGGCAGTGGAACTGGCTGTAGTGGTGCAAAATAAATCTTGGCCGTCTTGTCATTAGACTGACAAGAGACACATTTGGATATGTCGGCCTGAACCTGAGAGTCCATCTTCGGCCACCAATAGAGATCGCGCAGACGCTGCTTAGTGCGTACGACCCCCTGGTGGCTCTCGTGTGCCAGTGTGAGCAATGTATGGCGTAAGGACACTGGTGCGATGAGGCGGTTGCCTCTGAGGACGTAATTGTCCTTGACTGACAGTTCCTCTCTGATCTTGAAGTATGCGATCAGATCTTGGCTCACTGATTTCGCTGAGTGAGGCCAACCCCTGTTAATCTGACCACGCAGTGCAGTCACTTCAGGGCAGGTAGGGCAAGCAGCCCCAAACTCAGTCACCGACAGGGCACTGAGTGTAGCAGATATGTGTGCTACTATCTCAGGCTCCACATCCATAGCAGAGTCAGTAGAAGCAGTAATAGTAGCAGCAGTAGTAGTAGCAGCAGTAGTAGTAGCAGCAGCAGTAGTAGTAGTAGTAGTAGTAGTATCCGCAGCAGCAGTAGTAGCAGTAGTAGTAGTAGTAGTATCCGCAGCAGCAGTAGTAGTAGCAGTAGAAGCGGCGTAACTTCTGTTGCACTGGCTTAACAGTAGGGTAAATTTTTACACAATGCACAAAGCCTTTTGCACAGCCAAATGCCGTAGGAGCTGTGACAGTAGTAGCCATCACAGGGGCAGGTGTAGAAGGCGTAGGAGCGGAGGAGGGGAGGACAGTAGTTCCACTAATGCAGAGGTGGAGTGCAGTCAACAGGTCCATTCCCAGCAGGGGAGTTCCTTTATCCACGACGTAAAATGTAGCAGGGACCGTGACATTGTCTCCCCTCACCTGAGCCTGTAGGCACCCCATGACAGGTATGCTATCCTTGGTGTACGACACCAGCCGAACAGTAGGTGCAGATAGGGTAGTTTCACTGAAGTATTTCTCATAAGTAGACAGTGGCATTATGGATACTGCTGAGCCTGTGTCCACAACCAGTCTCAATTCCTGAGCCTGGGTAGTAGGTGTGTGTACATGCACATTGCACACAATCCTTTTTGTAATGTCAGAAGCTCCCAAGCATAGCACTGTAGTTTCAGGAATTTCCACTGTACTCACCGACTGTGTTTTAGCACGGCAGACACGAGCAAAATGTCCTGTTTTCTGGCATAATTTGCAAGTCACTTTCACTGCTGGACATTGTGAAGAGTTCGCCAGGTGGTTCCCCGAGCCACATCGGTAGCAAGAGCGAGTGGAAGCAGAATCAGTAGCAGCAGCAGGCTTAGCTGGACTCGTCGCCAATTGTTATGTAGTACGTACGTAGTATTTTGTATGTAGGTAGGTGTAGTAATAAGACTCAGGAAGCAGGTTACTCTTTTAGCCTTTTAGTCAAGCAGGTTAGCATGGTAGGTCACAGCAGGGTACATTCTGTGGGATCATCCCTATGTTCCCCGGGTCCTATGTTCCCCGGGTTCTATGTTCCCCGCTTTGATTGATTAATAGATTGAAAATGTTATTAATTTTTATTATTTTATTAATTATTAATGTCCGCCTTGTTTCGAACGGTTAAGCTTAGGCCCTGTTTCAAACTGGTTAAGGTTAGAGTTTGGAATCAGGGCTGGTGGTCTAAAATGTTCAATCAATCAATCAAAGCGGGGAACATAGAACCAGGGGAACATAGGACCCGGGGAACATAGACATGCTCCCCATTCTGTTCTATTCTCCTTCTGCGTGTACACTTCTTCTGCACACTTCAGCTGTAGGCATAACAGGGCATTGTATCAACTACGCCCCATAGTGGAGACTCTTGGGAAGTACATCTTCAACATGCATTACAGAACACAACACATTTCTCCAGACCTCTCTACTAGGCAGAGCCTACTGTGTGGCCAGCAGCAGAAACACCTCATCCTATACCCACTCAACTCCAACCCACACATCAGATCAAAACAGAAACATATAAACAAAGTGCAATACCAAGCAGAGCTCTTTTGCCTCGAGGTTGCTGTAAATGGCTGCTTTTTTGTGATTATTTTTTTAATTTTTTATCCTCTTTTTCTCCGCCTGATTTTCTATGCTTTTTTCCCCATCCCAATTTAGTCGTTATGCCAATTCCCCCCTCCCCTACCTGGTCGTTGTGCGCATGTTCCCCCTACTGGTCGGTACAAGGGAACCCTGAAGTCTACCACATGCTTCCTCTGACACATGCGGAGACAGCCAGCAGCTCTCTTTTCACCTGGCAGCGAGGACTCTCATTGGTGAAGTGTAACGCGTGGGAGGTCACGCTGCCTTCACCACTTCCTGCGTTTCGCTGAGCAGGCGCCCAGACCTGACCTGTAGGCGTCGCTGTCCACAACGCCAGATTACCACCCACGACTTCCCTCCCCCTAACTCAGCCAAACGAGTTAGTATGACGATCGGCCCAAGCCGCATGCAATGCTGACTCCGCTACGCCACCCGACCACCCCCTGATCTGTGATTCTATTACAGATTCTACAAAGACTTTTCATTACAATTGTTTCAAATGACAATATTGAAAATTAATTAATTGAAATATATATAAAAAAAAACATCTATATTACCTGAAGAACACATATTAAGGATTTTTTTTATTTCTCACAATGAATAGCAGATGGAGGCCTATATGTTTATATTATTTAAATAATATATTTCTATTTATAGGCCATACTGTAGTAGGCCTATCTGTCAATTTAGCAACATGGAGCCCCCCTTCAAAATGTCACTTTCTGACTGTCAGTGAGTCTGTGACCCAATGAAAAGGGCATGTAAAATACAGCCGGCTGCAGGTAGTCTGAATCAACCCCGCAGACATGACTCACAGGGACTATAATCTCTTGTATCAATCTTGTATCAACCTGTATGGGGTCGCCCCCTGACCAGAATTGATTTGCTTGTGTGAGTATGGGAAATAATTCAACCTGTCACCATGCGCGTCCCCCTGTCTTGGAGAGCGACGCTGAAGTGACTGTGAGGTAATAGTGTGAGTGGGGGGGGGGGGGGGGGGGGGGGCGAGAGAAAGGAAGAGGAGAGGGAATGAGGGGTGTGTAGAGAGAGAGGGAGAGAGACAGAGAGAGAGAGAGCACTTCAAACGGTGGTTGCAGACTAGTCGGGAGCCGCGCGTCGCCGCCTCAGTTACTTTAACCAAAAGGTTAGTAAAACCAAACTACTGCACGCGTTTTCGTTGAGAAACCCCCCCCCCCCCAATATTTATTATGATGAGCAGGTGTTGTGTTTCTCTTTGGGGGGGGGGGGGGGGTTGATGCATGCTGCTCAGACAGCGTCCTGTGTGGAAACCGAGGATGGAGCGAGAGAGAGAGAGAGAGAGAGAGAAAAGGAGAGAGAGAGAGAGGAGGAGAGAGACAGAAAGAGAACGAGAGGAGGGTTGTGTAGCGCGGCATGCATGGTGTGGTGTAGGCTGTAGCCAGGGAGAGGGTGTCCAGGAGCCGGTTCCACCGGAGGAGGTGTGCGGCGGGATTCCAACGCGTCTCAGACGGAAAGGCGCTCTATATAGGCAGTGGTTCGTTGTCGGTTGTGTGGAAACCACAATATAAACACACACGCGCACACACACGCGCACACACACACACACACACCGGATCCAGTCATTCGCTTCTGGGGTTGGGCAGCAGACTCATCCATAACAAATGGTTTCATCATAGCTCGTTGTCATTTGAAATAACAGGCTATGCATCTTCTTTACGTTATTTTTCTAGACCAGTCTTCATTGAGCAGGATCTCGGATTTGTGATGATGGTGCAGTCATTTAATTATTTATAGCCACGTATAGTGCATTGATTGCCTACTCTTTATGTAATAGACGGCTACAACTACATCTTGCTATGTGTGTGCATGCGTTCGCGTGTATCCTCCTGCATGTGTGTACTAGGGTGTGCGCGCACAGTGTCTATATGCAGCGCGAGGACATCGTAGAGAAAAGGAAACCGTTCTTTCAGCCGCACGCCGCGCATGAGTAACAATCGAAATAGTGTGTACTACAAAGTAGCTTAGAGCACGTTATAGCAAACAGGTCTGCAGGATTTGCCTGCTGTAGGTGTACTGTAGGCAGTAGGCAGTAGGCTACTTGCAGTGGCGCAGTGCCAGTTTTAGATATGGCCTGTTGCACATGAGCTGTCGACCCATCCAACTATCCATATACAGTGGTGTGTATATCAATGGTAATTAGCACATGATGTGATCTACCGGTACTGGTATCGAACATCACCAAGAGACAGAAATGAAGCAATGTAAGCTCTATAATGAAAAAAAAAGAAGATGATATAAAAATGTTGTCCAAAAACCTTAAACTGATGGTCTCTAAGTCACAACAAGATGGGAATTTGATCAGTATCAATACTGGAAGCTTATAGAACCCTGACTCTGTGTTGGCAGTGATGAAAGTGCATCCATAGTGCATCCTATTATGGCAAAAATCATAATCACAATTGTTTTGATTGCTATTGAAATCACGATTACTAAACACGTTTTGAGAACATCACATGACGATGACGGAATTTGTTTGACCTTTCATCTCGGGCCAAAAGGCTGCCTTTCTGTCATCTTCTACAAGTTACTAAAGACATTTTAAAATAATACTAATAATAATTTCCTCCCTCTCAACACAAGCTGGGAGGCAGTGCATCGCTGTGAAGGAAGGGTGCGCTGCATTTACAACACAAGACAAAATGAGCGCAATACCACACACGGTGCAATAATTGTTTGATCCCGATGATCTTGTTTTCGTGATGGTGAGAAGCTAACAACGTGACTGAAATTGAAACTGACAGTGGATTAATCGCCCAGCCCTAGTACATCCCTACTAATTAGACGTGTAAGTGATATATACAGTATGTTGTGGGCCACTGTTCAGAGACACAGACGGATAGACCTACTTCAGCTCTACCATTCTAATGTCAGTTATGATTAGACTGATAGTTCAGGAATTATTTCAAGACGTACAATATGGCCAGAGAAAGAGGTAGGCATTCTGCATCATCCCAGTGGTGGGGTACTAGAGTCTGAGTCCTGGACTGATTTTCAGGACTCGTGACTCGACTTGGACTTGAGCACTGATGACTCGGACTTGGACTCAAGCATCGACTGCATTCGGACTCGGAAGGTGCAGACGAGGACTCGGACTTGTTCATTGATAAATACAGTTATTTAATTTAAATTTTTTAATTTTTTTGTAATAGGCCCTAATCATTTGGCATAAGATATTGATGGCTATATTAATAGTAAATAAACTCCCTTTGAAATGGTGACCGTCATTTATGTTTAATGTAGACCTTTTTTTATTTGTATGTCAGCTCTTTGACTGCCAGTGTGGCGTGGACTCAACCTTGATGACTTGGACTCAGACTCGGACTAGGGTAATGGGCACTCGACTCAGACTCTTCTTTGGTGACTCGGACTTGGACTCGGACTCGAACACTGGGGACTTGAGACTCGACTCGAGATTTAGTGACTCGACTATAACACTGGCTCATCCATATGTCAACAGTAATTAGGCTGAAAAGTGGGAATCATTTATACACCTTTGTCCAGAGAGAGGTTGATACTGTGACCCTACCATTCATCGCATATATATCACAGGTAATTAGGCTTGTAATTGTATGCTTCTGTCCAGAGAAAGATGTGGGGAATACTCTGACCTCACCATTCATATAGTCAGTGGTAATTAATCTGCTATAGAGGCAGTGTCTCAGGTACTGGAAGGGAGAATACACCCTAACACAGAATAACTGTCTTCCCCAAGCTCAGAATCAGAGCTTCATGAAGACTTGGAATGTGTGATGTCGTCAAGTGACACCTTTTTGGAGTTGGTCCATTGACAATGAGTTGACTTTGTGGGGCTCATAGGATTTCTGTTTGAGTTATTACATCCAAATTAGTTTGATTGAAATGTACAGTAGGGTTTATAGCTCTGATTGATCTGATGTATAATGACTCATATTATTAGTATCAACAGTGAATTAAAATATAGCACAACTGTCAAGACCTAAATATCATTCTTCATATTAGTCAGTAGCTGCTCTTTTTTTTCTTTATTTCTTCTATATTTCTTACAGGGAAAAATCCACCACAGAATATACATTGTGCCAATTATCTTAGACATAGATAACTGCCTCTCTAAAATGCATCAGCATCAATGAATTAATCTGTGATGTCATCAAGTAATAATAATAATAATTTATTTATTTTGTATAGCGCTTTTCAATGACCCAAAGTCGCTGAAAGTGAAAGTGAAAGTGTCCACTTTTTGCAGTTGGTCCATTGACAATGAATTGGTAAGCGACTTTGTGGGCTCATAAAGAGAGCGATATTAGGCTACATCCAAATTAGTTTTATTTAAAGGGGACATGTCTTGCTATTCCTTTCACTATTTGGGTACCTTTACACAATTCCTGTGAGTCTATGGAACACATCTGTAAAAAAAAAATCCAAAAAATTTATTGTTTTGTATTTCTAATCAAGTACTCTAAAGCAGCATTTTTCCACTTCAAGATTCGTTCTCTGCTGTCTCTGTCGGCACCCGCGCACGTCAACCCGTTGGAGGAAGTAATTCCACTCGCTCTGTTGTTATTTGATTATGGGCTGTGACTACAACCAGTGCCTTACTCACGTCAGCAAAACAGAATTCAAATTGCTTGAATTCAGAATTCAAATTGAAATCAGAATTGCTTAGTTCAGTGAGGGAGGATCTCGTGAACTCGAGACTAGACTGATGAGCCAAAATGAGAATTAGAGACACAGACCCCATTGATACAAACCCCCATTGCTAGAAAGCAATGATAAACACTGGACAAGGCCATTTATAAGACAGGGGACCTTTAAATGTAGGGCTTACAGCTTATAGGAGATTCCAGTCAAATTACCATGGTTACTGTCACAGTGTCCTCATATCCCAGTTAAATCACCATGGTTACTGTCACAGTGTCCTCATATCCCAGTTAAATCACCATGGTTACTGTCACAGTGTCCTCATATCCCAGTTAAATCACCATGGTTACTGTCACAGTGTCCTCATATCCCAGTTAAATCACCATGGTTACTGTCACAGTGTCCTCATATCCCAGTTAAATCACCATGGTTACTGTCACAGTGTCCTCATATCCCAGTTAAATCACCATGGTTACTGTCATAGTGTCCTCATATCCCAGTTAAATCACCATGGTTACTGTCATAGTGTCCTCATATCCCAGTTAAATCACCATGGTTACTGTCATAGTGTCCTCATATCCCAGTCAAATCACCATGGTTACTGTCACAGTGTCCTCATATCCCAGTTAAATCACCATGGTTACTGTCATAGTGTCCTCATATCCCAGTGAAATCACCATGGTTACTGTCATAGTGTCCTCATATCCCAGTGAAATCACCATGGTTACTGTCATAGTGTCCTCATATCCCAGTGAAATCACCATGGTTACTGTCATAGTGTCCTCATATCCCAGTTAAATCACCATGGTTACTGTCATAGTGTCCTCATATCCCAGTTAAATCACCATGGTTACTGTCATAGTGTCCTCATATCCCAGTTAAATCACCATGGTTACTGTCACCATGTTACGAGTTGCAATGGGCCTGGTCTACAAGATACACTACACGACCAAGGTACCCATGTACATGGCAAAATACTTCCCAAAGGTCAGTGAATACCACGATCACAACACCAGAGGGAGCTCCACAAATCATGTTAAACCCAGATTCGGCTCAAATAAGGGACTAAACACGTTTCGCAATTATGCCACATCAATGTGGAACGCCCTACCCAAAGCTGTAAAGGAATGTGGATCACTACCCACTTTCAAAACCTCTCTCAAGAGACACCTACGGGAGACTGCAATTCAACACTGGCCCCTGTAAATATCCTAACCCAACCCCCTCCAATGTACAGTCATTTACCTAGTATGGTTTTGTCAATAGTCCAATGTACAATTTTGTTTGTTTGTACAGAGTCTCCCCCCCCCTCAATGTACAGTTTTGCTTGTTTATACAGTGTGCCCCCCCCCCCCCAACCACCTCCAATGTAAATTACCCAGTATGGTTGTCAATATCCCAGTGTACCCAACCCCCCCCACCCAACCTCCTCCAATGTACAGTTTCTACGTCAAATGTATATACTCCCTTTTCTTGACTCCTTCTGTATCACAAACAGTACTGTATTTGCAAATCTGGTATGTCATAAATGTATAGATGTAGCAGTACTGACTATCTGTATGTCATGTATGTCATATATGTCCTGATGAATTGAAAATGGGGGACCCTGATGTAAACAAGACGAAAGTCTTTCTCTGGTCTGCATCCCCTTAACAATTGTGTGTATTGAGCTGTACTGTATTGTACCCATTCTGCAATCTGTTAATAAAGTTTTCAATCAATCAATCAATCAGTCATAGTGTCCTCATATCCCAGTGAAATCACCATAGTGCTCTGGGAGTTGTTCCACTATTCACTGTCTATGGAGCAGCTCCAGGACTAGTCTCTTGATGACATCATCACTAGAGTCTTGTCTCTCAAGTGTTCAGCTTAACCTCTTAACGTTCTGACGGCCTGTCTGCAGGCTCATTTTCTGTGGTATTGTTATAAACTTTGGACCTGTACTAGATAAGACTTCAGGCTATGGACCCAGTGGGTTTTCCAGCTAATACCTCTCAGCTGGAACTCTTTTGCAGGCATCTGTTTGCAATCTAATTCAGTCGTAAAAAAAAAAATTCAGTGTGTTCAAACCACTGTAACTCTATTACATTATCACTCAGCGTGATTTTTCCTGTTGTGGAAGAAGATTCAGAATGTTTCCTTTCAAAAGTGGCCAGACTCACTGTGCTACAAATGGTTCAAGAATAGCTTTCAAATTACTTTGGGTATGCAATCGACAGGCGTTTAACCTTCTGTAGTGTGGTTGTGAAAGGGTTAACCCTTTGTCCTGTGGCAGTGAAAGGGTTAACCTTCTGTATTGTCACAGTTAAAGGGTTAATGCAAAATTTGCAGGACTGTTAAGACAGGCCTGTACAGTGCGACATATATCTCGCACGTGCTACAGCAACAGCGGTCTGTGCGATGGATGGATTTACTTCAGTAGCACTGGTGCGATAGGGATTCGGTTCATATAGATACTCTTATTTTGAAAATCCTGTAGCGGGTCTCATTTCTGCCCACGCGCAGCTCCAGCTAGGCTCCGAAAGCTAGCAACGTTCAGGTGCATATGATAATCTTATTCTGAAAAAACTCTTGTGACAACTCGACGAGTCATATCCGCCCTATCCGTGCGCCTTCTGCAAGCAGAGCAGCGCGTTGGTCGGTTGCTGCGTTAACACAGCAGTGCGCCTACACGTCCCGAAATAAGTCCGTGGTGTTTTTTTCTTCTCGCAACGGGTCAAATGCATCTACATGCTTTGCACCGTCGCCATTCCTTTATGCGCACATCGCCCGAAATTAACGTTTATGTACCATTACAATCACTACAACGTTAGCAAGCTAACAAGCTAATCCTGATCACAGGCAGAGCCAGCAGACACAGTGTGGAAAGGGAAATGGGGGGGCACTCTCTCCCCTTCCCTGTGTGTGTGCGTGCGTGCGTTTGGAAAGATGATGAAGTCACTAGTCAGGACAGGAGTATATTATAGTAAACTGAGGATGGACAGATAATGTTGATATTCAAATAAACAAGTTTCGAGAGGAGTGGAAGTTTGAAGACAGACTAGACTACAATATGATGCGGGGGTGGTGAGTTGAAACAGTGTGTGTGAATGAATGAATGAGAACTTTATTTAACAGATTGCAGAATGGGTACAGTACAGTATGGCTCAATACACACAATTGTTAAGGGGATGCAGACCTGAGAAAGACGTTTGTCTTGTTTACATCAGGGTCCCCCATTGTGTGTGTGTGTGTGTGTGTGTCCCAACCGACCCCACTTCTATGTTTCAATAAATTATTTGCATTTAAAACTATTAACGCTGACTCATTCCTTCAGTCCACTCAAAATTATGCTAATATTCCTTATGTTGTTTATGATATTAATTGAAAATAGCATATGAGAGTATCATAGTAATAATAACACATGGCGATATACTAAATGACAGCCAAACATGGCACTGCAACTAAATAACACAAATACAATAGGCACATTTGTGACTGTTACAAATATAACAAGTTTTATACTTGTGCTACAAGATTTTGGCCTGTGCTACAAAACTATCAACCTCTGTAGCACCAGTGCTATGTGCAAAAAAAGTTAACGTACAGCCCTGGTTAAGAGGTTTTAAGGAGAGACTTGTTCATATTTGCCAATCAAAATGGAACTGTACAATATTATAGAAATGACATGTGAATTCTGTTTGAAGTCATTGCAGTGGTGGTAGGGTGGTGAGAGGAAGGGACCTAGACTCAGGGCTGGTAGGGTGGTGAGAGGAAGGGACCTCGACTCAGGGCTGGTAGGCTGGTGAGAGGAAGGGACCTAGACTCAGGGCTGGTAGGGTGGTGAGAGGAAGGGACCTAGACTCAGGGCTGGTAGGGTGGTGAGAGGAAGGGACCTAGACTCAGGGCTGGTAGGGTGGTGAGAGGAAGGGACCTAGACTCAGGGCTGGTAGGCTGGCGAGAGGAAGGGACCTAGACTCAGGGCTGGTAGGGTGGTGAGAGGAAGAGACCTAGACTCAGGGCTGGTAGGCTGGCGAGAGGAAGGGACCTAGTCTCAGGGCTGGTAGGCTGGCGAGAGGAAGGGACCTAGACTCAGGGCTGGTAGGCTGGCGAGAGGAAGGGACCTAGACTCAGGGCTGGTAGGGTGGCGAGAGGAAGGGACCTAGACTCAGGGCTGGTAGGCTGGTGAGAGGAAGGGACCTAGACTCAGGGCTGGTAGGCTGGTGAGAGGAAGGGACCTAGACTCAGGGCTGGTAGGCTGGTGAGAGGAAGAGACCTAGACTCAGGGCTGGTAGGCTGGCGAGAGGAAGGGACCTCGACTCAGGGCTGGCGAGAGGAAGGGACCTAGACTCAGGGCTGGTAGGCTGGCGAGAGGAAGGGACCTAGACTCAGGGCTGGTAGGCTGGCGAGAGGAAGGGACCTAGACTCAGGGCTGGTAGGCTGGCGAGAGGAAGGGACCTAGACTCAGGGCTGGTAGGATGGCGAGAGGAAGGGACCTAGACTCAGGGCTGGTAGGATGGCGAGAGGAAGGGACCTAGACTCAGGGCTGGTAGGCTGGTGAGAGGAAGGGACCTAGACTCAGGGCTGGTCGGCTACGGCAAAAATCCCAATCATGATAGTTGTGATTGATATTGAAATCACGATTATTAAACATGATTACTCATTGATTTGAGAACATCACATGACGACGACTGAACCTTTTCTTCTGAACCAAAGGCTGCCTTTCTGTCATCTTCTACAAGTTACCAAAGAAGTTTCAAAATAACAGGAGAAACGTGCCGTGGCTCCTGCTCCCTCTCAACACTACTGTTTGGGCTTGAGGGGGGGGGGGGGGGGGGGGCGGAGCGCACCGCTGTGAAGGAAGGGTGCGCTGCATTTACAACACAAGACAAAATGAGAGCAACACGGCCACACTGGTAGTGAAAGGTTAACCTTCTGTAGTGTGGTAGTGAAAGGGTTAATAAATAGTGCTGCTCTCAATATTGGAAATTCTTTGTTGGCTAATATTCATAGGATTTTCTCAACTATTTCATTAGTTGATTTAAAGGTGCTATGGATACAACTTTTACTTAGAGTAATACCTTTTTATTTTTTAAATAATACATCCACAGAGCTTTTAGAAATGTGTGGGATACAAGTATTGCTTTCCTCCCCCAAAAAACGATTGATTAATGAAATGATCATCCAAACAAATGTGGCAGGTCCAAAATGAATGTAGTTGTTTATATGTTGTAGGAATGTATCCCCTTCCTACTTCCAATCTCCCCACGTGGAATGCACCTGATTGGATAAATGACATGCTGGTGCTCTAGTGCGACATCTAGTGGCTCGATGTTATGTATAGCACCATCTAGTGGCTGGATATTATGTATAGCACCATCTAGTGGCTGGATATATGTAGGGATGGGTATCGTTAGGATTTTATCGATACTACTACTCTTATCGATACTGCTTAACGGTTCGGTACTTTATCGATACTCTTATCGGTTCTTTTTGATTTTTTTTTTGCAAGAAAAAAAGACAATTAATTAAGAACAGAATCGACATTGCTTTATTATTTATACAACTTAATACTTTATAAATAAGTATTATAAATAAATATAATCTCTTCAGCAACAGCAGCAGCAATGTTCTTTTATATAACTTTATAAATAAATATAATAAATGAATATAATTTCTTCAGCAACAGCAGCAACAATGTTTTAAATGTGTCTGACTCTGAATTATAGACTTTTTATAATAAACAACAGCCCTGTGACACTCGTTCACCCTATCCTCTGTCATCCTTCCTCTAGCTGCTAGGGTGAAAGGACTTTGGGTGGTGGAGGTAGAGGGAGGATGTGTGGTGGCCCTGGGCTCACTGGCCTGGGACACATTGGTGGCTGACGCCTCAGCTTGACGATCTATAAAAAGTTTTTAGATTGTAGTATTTGTAGCTAAACAATTATTTTGTTTATTAGCCTATTTGTAATAATTCGTTATTAGCCTAGGAAACTCCGTATCTTGGCTTACCGGCTGCAGTGGACGTGGATGCAGATGGACCACTGCGCGCAAGGCAGTCGAATACGGCGCATTTCTGCACGCTAATATCATGTTTTGCCAACAAATGTTTTGATAGGTTGCTCGTATTGCCACCCTTACTGGCAAATGTTTTGTTGCACTTGTGGCAATGTGCGTTGTCGGCATTGACCCTTGTAAAGTATATCCATACTTTAGAACGCTTCGCTCTATCCGCCATCACGACTCAGTGCATGCAGACTCAGAGCCGTCTGTGTCTGTGTGCAGCGCGCTTCAGCACGGAGACAGCACTTTCATTAAGGAGTACCCGTATGTAGAAGAAGTACCCGTATGTACAGTGTAGCACTAGCGAGCGACTCGCAAGGAGTGTGTGTAATAATGACTCGCTGCGGCTCGCTTCTCGTGCAGAGACAGAGAGAGGATCGTTCGCAACTTTTAAATAATAATAATAATAATAATAATAATAATAATAATAATAATAATAATAATAGCAGTACCGAGGACGTCGGAGCTTATAAATACTCCGGTATTTTCTAATATAGTACCGGTTCCCTAGATATATGTATAGTTGAACATAAAATACACACATTTTAAATAAATTGTGTCTCATTATTGTCCCTCTGCAGATGGATGATATCATACAGACGGGCCTCTTTAAGTATAGTGCTTATTGAAGTGTAAAGCATAATATATTATATTGTGTGAATAATATATTTTGATGCCAGAGATGTAGGCTACATACCACTTTCCAGAAAATAACTCACCTGGCATAAGAAAGTATGTTATTATGTGAATCTGTTTAGAAGTTATGCACTTTTTTTTATAAGCCACTCCCACTGCCAGTGCCACACCCCCCTTTTGCCAGTTGGCATGAACAGTTAATCAGCTGTTATTTGGGGGTCATGACCAACCTTTCCACAAACTCTTGTGCAAGTCTGTGAATCCATTTGGAAGTTATGCGTGATAGGCCACTCCCATTGCCACGTCAATTGGCACACACACATGCACGCACGCACGCACACACACACACACACACACACACACACACACACACACACACACACACACACACACACACACACACACACACACACACACACACACACACACACACAGGCTGTTAGGTGGCAGAAGTTTTACTGTAACTTCACCATATGTCAGTGATAATAATAAGGCTGACAAAGTGGGTGGGAATCATTTCTAAGTTTATACCCAGAACAAGAGGTGGGCATACTGTACTGAAACACTGTCAGTGGGTAGTAGGTGTGTATGACAGTGTACTGATTAATCTTATTGCATTCACGACTACTGCATTTTAGTATCACAGGAGATATATCATATTTTCCCCCACCCACTAACAATGACCAATTCTCGTAGAAAACGTCTCAAATACAACCAGGACCGACATGGGGGCGGGTGCAATAGCAGAGTCCTCAATTGGCTCTTTACAAATGAGCCGCGATCTGATTGGACTAAACCCCAAGCTGGAGATACTCTCTGACTGCGGTAACAACGCGACTGCTTTCTTGCAGGGATAGGGGGAGTCTTTCTCTCTCTAAATACATTAACCCTTTCACTACCACACTACCAAATGGTTAACCCTTTCACTGCGACAATACAGAAGGTTAACCGTCTGTAGTGTGGTAGTGAAAGGGTTAACCTTCTGTAGTGTGGTAGTGAAAGGATTAACCTTCTGTATTGTCGTCTGTAGTGTGGTAGTGAAAGGTTAACCTTCTGTAGTGTGGTAGTGAAAGGGTTAAATTCTGTTTATTTAACATAACATAGAAAAAGTGCTCAACAACAACCACAAGTTATATCCACCTTTGGTCGTTATAAGGTAATCTCAAAAGCTCTGAATAGCCTACTATGATGATGCCTTGTCTCCACTAGCCAGGGTTTAGTCGTGCTGAGCCCTGTCAGGCACATGGTGACATGGTGAGCATCTCCATTGTCTTTGTCTGGACCACCTTTCACAACCTGGCCAGACCTGGCCAAAGCCAGCTGGGACTGTTGTATCATCATTGATTGATTGATTGATTGAAAAGTTTATTAACAGATTGCAGAATGGGTACAGTACAGTACATCTCAATACATACAATTGTTAAGGGGATGCAGACCAGAGAAAGACTTTCGTCTTGTTTCCACCAGGGTCCCCCATTTTCAATTCATCATAACATATATGACATACATGACATACAGATAGACAGTACTGCTACATCTATACATTTATGACATATCAGATTTGCAAATACAGTACTGTTTGTGATACAAAAGTGTCCAGAAAAGGAGTGTATATACATTTGGCGTAGAAACTGTACATTGGAGGAGGTTGGTGGGGTGGGGTTGGGTGAGGGCTGTACATTGGAGGTGGGGGGGGGGGGGGGGGGTTGGGTAGGGGACATACACACATTTTACACTGTACATTGGAATGTTGACAAAGCCTTACTTGGTCATTTACTGTACAACTAGGTTAGGACATTTGTAGGGGCCAGTTTCGAATTGCAGTCTCACGTAGGTGTTTTTTGAGAGTGTTTTTGAAGGTGGGTAGTGATTCACATTCCTTTACAGCTTTAGGCAGGGCGTTCCACATTGATGTGGCATAATTGCGAAACGTGTTTAGTCCCTTGTTTGAGCCGAATCTGGGTTTTACATGATTTGTGGAGCTCCCTCTGGTGTTGTGATCGTGGTATTCACTGACCTTTGGGAAGTATTTTGACATGTACATGGGTACCTTGGTCGCGTAGTGTATCTTGTAGACCAGGCCCATTGCAAGTTGCTGTACTCTGTCGTCTACTCTAAGCCATCCTAGGTTGTCAAAGTGGGCAGGGGTGAGGTGGGTTCTAGGAGTCAGGTCAAGTAGTAGTCTGACTAGCTTGTTTTGAGATGTTTGTAATTTGTTTTTTAGTGCCTTTGAGGTGCTTTGGTACCATGAGGTGCAAGCATAGTCGTAGTACCCTTGAATGAGTGCTCCTGCTAGAGTCTTCAGGGTATTCTTGTTTACCAGAGAGGAGATCCGGTACAAGAATCGCGTTCGTTGGTTGACTTTTTTTATTACATTGGATGCCATTTTGTCACAGGAAAGATTAGCCTCTAGGATGGAACCCAGGTAGGTAATTTCATCTTTCCTTGTGATAATATTGTCACCCACTGTAACCGAGAAGCCGTCGGTCTTGCTGAGTTTGTTATTTGAACCGAAGAGAATGGACTCTGTTTTGCCCATGTGTAATGATAGTTTGTTGTCGGCGAGCCATATGCAGATTTTGCCTAGTTCCGAGCTGAGGGCTTTTTCAACCTGTAACTTGTTCTTGTCAGAGACCAGCAGGGCTGAGTCGTCCGCAAACAGGAACAAGTTGCAGTCACAAGCTGACGACATGTCATTTGCATAAATTAGGAATAGTAGCGGTCCTAGTATGCTTCCTTGTGGAACACCACAGCTCACTGTGAGGGGGGGGGATAGGGTACCGTTTACTTCCACCATCTGTTCCCTCCCCTCCAGGTAGGATTGTATCCAGCTCACTGATAAACTATCAAAACCAATTGCTTTTAGCTTGTCAATCAGAATGGTGTGATTGACAGTGTCGAAGGCCTTTTGTAGGTCCAGCATGACCATGCCGCAGTATTTGCCCGCGTCCACCTCTTGTTTGATGTGGTCGTTCAAGTAGAGAAGGCATGTGTAACTGAGGGGTACAATTCCCTGACTGTATTACTAGATATGATACTTACTACCACTACCTTTGTACTTAATATTCGGCCACCCAGTACACGGCATAAATATATTATGATGAACACTGTCACGTAGATGAAACGGATCCAACACAAATGTACGAATTAGAAATAGGTCTTTATTTCTACACAGCGATGGTGTGTAGAGCAAGCACTTAATCAAATCAATCACATTTATGAATGGAATTAGTATGCACTTTTATGGCAAGAGTACTCGTCGGTATATCAATAGAGAATGTCCAATCTCTGAAGGCGCAGGTGGTACATATACGACCTGGAATAGTTTAAGGAATAACAGCAATGATACTTTAATGATTATATACTGGATACGCTAGGGGGGGTTAATCCGGTCGCTTGTAAGCCGACAGGAGTAGGAGGGGGGGGGGGGGTAGAATCCGGCTGCCTCATCCGGCCAAGGGTATCCCAGGTGAACCCACTGTAGTGCCGTTCAATGCGCCGGCGATCCTTGGACCACAGATGAAAGCAGGTGGACTCTTTGTGGGCCGGCGTCCGGTCCACGGGGGAGAGACGTGAAGCGACCTCGTCTTGCAGAGCGTCTCCTCACCTTGCGTCCTCTCCAGGGGGGGGGGTTCCAACACACGGCAGTGTCGGGGGTCTTTATCCATGGAATAATCAACGTATACAAAGCATAATCCGTGCCGGGGAAGGCGGGCTGTCGTCGGTAGAATAATCCGGTATACAGGTCCACTCGCTCGTCGGCTCTGGGGCTCCTCGGGTGCAGCTTCACGTGGGGTCAACCACCCTGGATAAGCAGCCAGTTCTCTGCCCGAAACGATGGGGTACTGACTACGGTAGTATTCTCACCGCACGAAGCACTATATATTAACAGACTATTATTAGCTTAATAGACTACGTCCAACTCGACGATATAGTGCCAAATATGACTATTCAAATATTAATATACACGATGTCTCAATACCGATGGTAGGCGAACTTGGCCTTACTCCCACACGTGGCGTCGCGGGGAGGCTTTACGTCTGTGACTCTATTGGAGGGTAAGAAACTGGACTGAAAAGAAAGTCCTACTTTAGTAGCGCAGTATATATACGCACTATGAACAAATAGTCCCATTAGTGGTGCGGTAGTCAGATTCCTACGCGGAACTAGGACTTGTTCGTACATGTGGAGCGGTACGTTTGAACTGGGTCTGAGGGGTATGGCAGCCTGGCACCAAGGTCTCGACCAATAGTAGAATGGAGACTATTATGGGATGTTCAGTAGGCTAGAATGGATATTCAATGCATATTGTACAAGGAATATACAAGGGATATCAGGGAATATTAGAGAATATACAAATACAATTAAATATATATATATAAATAAATATATATATTCGGTTTAATCTGGCCCTTCACAACAGCCACCCCCTGATTGGTCCCAGACCTAATCAGTTAAACAGAGACAGATTAATCGCGTTGTCTATTTACACATAAGGGTTTGCTGTAGGGGTCAGTCAACTTCACAAAGTCATAGGGTTATAGGGTCATGGTCATCATCGATTGTGTCTGGGAGTCGGGGCAGTTCTATGAGCCTCGCCACGGGACGGGTGTAAGTGCGACCCTGGACGAGCACTTCAGCTGCTCGGACCTTGCCGTCGGCACCGGTGATCACTTTGCTTACGCGGCCGGCCGGCCACATAGCTCTGGGCAGTGATTGATCAATAATCATGACGACTGTTCCTTCTGTCAAATTGTCTCTCTGGGCTCGCTGCAGTAGAAGCAATTCTGCTTCCTCGTAGTTAGCTGCTGACATATCAGCGGGGGACTTGCACTCCGGGTGGTACCGCAGGAATGTTCTTTGTTGTGCACTCTCTATGGACGTGCAATCGTCTATGTTAGGGTCGGTGGAGGCTACGGTGCTCAATCCACAGAACACAGACTTCTTATTTTCCACCTCCTCTGGACTTGCTTCCCTCGGGATAGGCATGGGCCACTGTCCTTCCGGGAGTCTTAGGAATGCGGGGCCGTCACTGTAGACATTGCGACGGGTGAGGTCATCCAGGGGCATCCCCCGGGTGATGACGTCAGCTGGGTTCTGTTTTGTATCAACGTAGCGCCACTCTGTTTCTCCGGTTAACTCTTCGGTTAAGTCTTGAATCTCGGTGACTCTGACTCCCACGAAGACTTTGTACTTGCATGAGTCCGATTTGATCCAGGCGAGTACCGTCGTGGAATCTGACCACAGGATTGTTCTAGACACCGGTATGATGAGCTCACGTTGGATGAGCGTGGCTAGGTGCGCTCCGGCTAGGGCTGCGCAGAGCTCTAGACGTGGGATAGATTGTTGCTTGCGTGGGGCTATTCTCGAGCGGGCGAGGACAAATGCTGTGTAGATCTCTCCCCCCTTCTCTTGGGCCCGCAAGTAGGCTACTGATCCGTATGCGACCTCTGAGGCGTCACTGAAGACGTGTAAGTCCATTTTACATGTCTCTGGCCTCACCGTGGGTGGGAAGTAGCTTCGGCGCATATTAACGCCTGGGAGTGAGTGGAGCTCCATCTCCCACTCTCTCCAGGTGGATGCAAGGTGTGCGGGAATGGGGTCGTCCCAGCCCTGGTCCTTGTCCCACAATGCTCGTACAATCATTTTTGCCCTGGTGGTGTACGGTAGAATACATCCTAGCGGGTCATATTGTCGGGCGAGTGTTGTGTACACACTCCGTCTGGTGGTCGGCGCCGCCGCCGGCCTTCCCTGCTCCGTAGTCAGGGGCTTGTGTCTGTAGTGAAGCGAATCTGTTTTGAATCGCCACACCAATCCCAGGGTCATCTCCTGGGCTTCTCCCGGGATTGTAGCCATCCAGGTCTCGCTGCTGGCTGCCTTGTCCTCGGAGGAGAGGCTGCGCAGTACTTGCGGATCGCTGCTGGCCCACTGCCTGAGATCAAAGCCGCCTTTGATCAATGAGGCGCGGAGTTTAATCAGGAGAGCCTCGGCTTCTTCCTGGGTTGAAAGGCTTTGTAGACAGTTGTCTACGTAGAAGCTGTTCTTTACGCTGTGTCGGACCTCTTCGTCCGCTGCTGGGTCCTCTGCTACATGTTTCTGTAGTGCAAATGTAGCACAGCAGGGGCTGCACGTCGTTCCGAAGGGGAGGACTTCCTATTGGTAGATGGCTGGGTGCTCATCTCCTGGCTTCTCTCTCCATAGGAACCGTAACAGGGGCTTGTCCGCCTCTACTAGTCTCACCTGCAGGAACATTCCTTTAATGTCCCCGCTGATGGCCACCTTTTCCTGGCGGAAGCGGAGTAGAACGCCGAGTAGGGAGGGGCCGAGTGTGGGACCGGGCAGTAACTCTTTATTCAGATTTTGGGATCCGATCTGGTAGCTGCAGTTAAATACTATGCGGTCTTTACCGTTGTGATGGACCTTGTGGTGAGGCACGTACCACGATTCAGTGGTCTGGTCAGCCTCTTTAATGTCCATCTTTGTGACGTGTCCCGCTGTGATGAGCTTCTCAATCTCAGCGCGGTATACACTCTCTTGGGCGGGGTTCTTGGCTAAGCGCCGCTCCGTGTTCAGCAGGTACCGTTCTGTGGCGTCTGTCTTGGCGTGGAAAGTAGGCATTCCTTCTCGCCGCAGGAATGGCGTGGCGTATCTCAACACGCCGTTGACCGGGACTCTCTTGGTCCCTGTCTCGAGGAGGTGAATGGCGTAAATGTCATCTTTAGAGCGAATGTCTTTCTTTCCGTTCTTAAAGGGCATTTGTTCCAAGGTCCATAGCCGCTCTACATGTTGCAGGAGTGCGGTTTCTCCCTCTGTGACTCGGGAGTGGAGACATCTAGTGGCTGTACTTCGGTTGAGAGATTTGGCGAGCGGGCCTTGGAGAGTCCATCCCAAACGGGTCTCGACTGCTGCAGGACAGCCTCGGGGTCCGGTATGAACCCGGTCTATCGGGACAATGAGGTCTGCATGGTCGGAGCCTATCAACAGGGTCGGCATAGCATTGTCTATGAGCGGGATCGGTAACTTGCGCAGATGTACATATTTCTCCATCAGCTTGGCGACGGGGTATGTGTACCGCGACAGTCCTATTTCTTGGCTGGTGAAAGCGTCTGTAATCTGGTACCGTCGCTCAGGCTGGCCGCTTGCTGCGATAGAGAATGAGACATTCTCGCCCTTTATCGTCTTCAAATCTCGTCTTATTGTCCGAATTGTCATTTGGGTTTCGCTTCCCCGCAGCCCTAGCTGGGCCGCAGCGGAGGCGAGCAGAAGGGTCTTCTCGGACCCGTCATCGAGGACAGCGTAAGTGTCCAGGACTTTATTCTGGTAGCTTAGTGTCACACGCACTACTTTTAGGAGTACTCGGGCTCCACTGCTGCTGGCGGGATCGATGTACATGACGCTCGCTTTGCTGCTGGATGGTGCGGGTGGAGGGCGCCGTCTGTTACTGTCGTGAAGTATGTCCAGATGGGCTCCATCGCACTTGGTGCACCTTTTCTTTAAGCGGCATTCGGCTGCCATGTGTGAGCGCGCACAGCGAAAACAGCGCTTGTTGGACTTTATCCATTGACTTGCTTCCTCCGCGTTCAGCTTGGGGAAGGAGTCACATTGCGCTAGCCAGTGTTCTTTCTCACAGTAGGGGCACACTATCTTCCACTTCTCCGTTCTGGAGGGGGTACTGTGGCTCCTGCTGCTCGGTACTGACTCCGATTGGTGCATCACAGTCACCGATCTTCTTCCATCATTTAGTCGTCTGGTTCCTTCTCTGGAGCCAGGGGTGCTTTGTCCGAATGTATCTAGCCGTAGGCTGCTGACTTCTCTCGCCAGGAAGTCTGCTAGATCGAGGAGGTTCGGTTCGGGGCCATTCGGGTCTCGGTGGTCCCTCTGTCGCCTAAAACGCTCCTGTCGAGCGGGCGGCAGCTTCTCCAAGATCCTTTCCACATTTGAGTTGGCGTAAAGTTCATGCCTCCCCTTCTCTCTCTGCGCTCCCAACATCCCTACCAGGGACTGCACTCTGATGGACAGGTCGTCCAGTGCTCGATTGTCTATTGCTGGGGGTAAGCGGTCGATGTGTCGGATCTCCTGGATCACGTAATCCCATATGCGCCCATACCTCTGGTCCAATGCTACCAGCGCTGCTGTGTATGGGGTGGTGGAAGTCGCGTAGGCGAGCGCTATATTATGTGCGCGGGGTACCTTTAAGTGCTTCAGTAGGATGGCGTATTTGTGGCGTTCATCCAATACATCCACCAACATGGTCTCCAGACACATGCGGAGTTCTGTATACTGGGCCCGGTTCTCTTGGGTGAAGTCGGGTACCATAGGTGTGCCAATGTATGACGCTGACTGTGGATACATCGGCGAGCGTTGGGGGAGAGGCCTCCTAGGCGAGTCTCCTCCCGCTCCTTGGTATGGGCTGGTACCGGCAGTGTACCATGGCCCGCTTGTCCAGGTGCTGTTCCTCGGTGCGGGTCGTGCGTCGTGCTCACCCGTGTATAGAGTCGGGGGTCTGTAGCGCAGCTCCGCGGGAGTATAGCCTGGGCTGTACCGGACCTCCTGGTCCGGTAGAGTACTGTGCTGTCGTCGGGCGTGGTTCTCCTCCTCTTCCTCTTCGTCTTCAGTTAGGTCATCCAGTGCTTGTAGTCTCTGGTTTAGCCTCTCCACAGGATATGCTGCTCCTTCCCGGTTGCTAGGTCTCGCTTGGACCGGTGGGGGGAGGTGGTCTGTGGGGGGTATAGACCTCGTCTGTTGGTCAAGTTCAGGGTTGTTTACTCGGCTAGGGGATGCCGCCCTGGAGGTGTGTCTAGACGAGTTCCTGGAGCCTCTGGCGGAGGGAGAGGGTGTTGTCCGTCTGATCAGCTGTTCTATTAGTTGCGCTTGCTGTCTGTCGCGCTCTGCGTCCCGTAGAGCACCAGCAGCTTCTCGCTGGCTGTCTGCTCGGTCTCGGGCCACATTCTCTTCCCTCTGAATGCGTCTTATTTCTAGACGTATATGCTCTTCTTCGCTCCGCTGCTGGATCTGCAGTCGGTCGCGTTCAGCAGCAGCGTTCAGGCTGATGAGGAAGGCCTGCTGTAGGGTCCTCTCTGCCTCGCTGGGAGAAGGCGGTTGTATAGGGGAGCCTTCCCTCGGGGTACTCCTTGCGGAGCCTTGGAGCTCTATCTCCACGGTGCTCTCCCCGTCTTCTTCCGTGCCGAGTTCTCTCTCGGTAGCGTTGTATTCCTCCCGGGACTCATCGGGGACTACTTCTTCAGTACTGGCGGGGTGTGAAGTCATGTCTGGTTCCCACTGGTCCCCACCGTGAACTTGGTCAGTTACATTAGAACCCGTAGGGGCCTCTATGGTCGGGGTAGTCTGGGCGTTGGGGTTAGACATACTTTTACTTTCTAGTTTTACCGCGTTTACTGTTAGTAGAAGACTAGGTTGTTGACTGACAGCGTAAGCCTCTAAGTACTGAGGGAGCCGTCGTTCGCGCTGCGGGCGTTGGTTAGGAGGATCGTTTCGTGGAGTGTTCATCATAGGCCATTTCAATATTAATAACACTATATTAATATTACACTAATTACCCTCCGGCTCGAAGGACCAATTGTAACTGAGGGGTACAATTCCCTGACTGTATTACTAGATATGATACTTACTACCACTACCTTTGTACTTAATATTCGGCCACCCAGTACACGGCATAAATATATTATGATGAACACTGTCACGTAGATGAAACGGATCCAACACAAATGTACGAATTAGAAATAGGTCTTTATTTCTACACAGCGATGGTGTGTAGAGCAAGCACTTAATCAAATCAATCACATTTATGAATGGAATTAGTATGCACTTTTATGGCAAGAGTACTCGTCGGTATATCAATAGAGAATGTCCAATCTCTGAAGGCGCAGGTGGTACATATACGACCTGGAATAGTTTAAGGAATAACAGCAATGATACTTTAATGATTATATACTGGATACGCTAGGGGGGGTTAATCCGGTCGCTTGTAAGCCGACAGGAGTAGGAGGGGGGGGGGGGTAGAATCCGGCTGCCTCATCCGGCCAAGGGTATCCCAGGTGAACCCACTGTAGTGCCGTTCAATGCGCCGGCGATCCTTGGACCACAGATGAAAGCAGGTGGACTCTTTGTGGGCCGGCGTCCGGTCCACGGGGGAGAGACGTGAAGCGACCTCGTCTTGCAGAGCGTCTCCTCACCTTGCGTCCTCTCCAGGGGGGGGGGTTCCAACACACGGCAGTGTCGGGGGTCTTTATCCATGGAATAATCAACGTATACAAAGCATAATCCGTGCCGGGGAAGGCGGGCTGTCGTCGGTAGAATAATCCGGTATACAGGTCCACTCGCTCGTCGGCTCTGGGGCTCCTCGGGTGCAGCTTCACGTGGGGTCAACCACCCTGGATAAGCAGCCAGTTCTCTGCCCGAAACGATGGGGTACTGACTACGGTAGTATTCTCACCGCACGAAGCACTATATATTAACAGACTATTATTAGCTTAATAGACTACGTCCAACTCGACGATATAGTGCCAAATATGACTATTCAAATATTAATATACACGATGTCTCAATACCGATGGTAGGCGAACTTGGCCTTACTCCCACACGTGGCGTCGCGGGGAGGCTTTACGTCTGTGACTCTATTGGAGGGTAAGAAACTGGACTGAAAAGAAAGTCCTACTTTAGTAGCGCAGTATATATACGCACTATGAACAAATAGTCCCATTAGTGGTGCGGTAGTCAGATTCCTACGCGGAACTAGGACTTGTTCGTACATGTGGAGCGGTACGTTTGAACTGGGTCTGAGGGGTATGGCAGCCTGGCACCAAGGTCTCGACCAATAGTAGAATGGAGACTATTATGGGATGTTCAGTAGGCTAGAATGGATATTCAATGCATATTGTACAAGGAATATACAAGGGATATCAGGGAATATTAGAGAATATACAAATACAATTAAATATATATATATAAATAAATATATATATTCGGTTTAATCTGGCCCTTCACAACAATCATGGTTCAGCTTGTGTACCACAGTTAGTGGTGTGCATTTTGAAAGGTTGTCTGGAGACTAGAGAGTTTTCAAGAAACACAATGGAGACACAAACCCAACCATGCCATACCATGCTAGACCATGGCTAACCACAGCCAGACTGAACATAGCTAATGGAGACAAGGCATTTTACATGCTCAAACAGTTTGAAATACAAGATCAATTTCTGTTATAATTTGTGAAACATACTGTAGCAATCTCACCAATATACTTAATGTCCACAGGTTGCATAAGAATCTATTGCTTTATTGAAATAAATATCATTAATAGTGACTGACACAGCTGCATTCTGCTGTAGATGCATTGCCACTGCATTATTACTGCACCGCGCTAAAATCAGATGAACGATTAGTCTACAACAGTGGTTCCCAAACTTTTTCAATCAGACCCCACTTGGGTAATTGGAAATATTTCCGAGCCCCACCTAACCACCTATATGTAGGCTAGACATTGGTGTTTATCAGTTTTGGTAGGCTAAATTAATATTATTGTAATATTTTCCGCACCTCACACTTTGGGAACCACTGCTCTACCACCATGCACAGTGTCGACTAGTGGCTTTGATAGTCGATTAGTGACTAGCTGGCTATTCTGTGAAACCCCTACTGTATCGTGTCATGATATATCACAATATGAAAATGTGACAAATATGCATCGTTCAAGATCATCAAGGCTGTCATGTTATTTACTATACATTATACACTACTTTCATTCAAGTAAAGCGTGTGTAGAGAGATAGGGGTTAAGTAAAGTGTGTGTGCATAGAGATAATGTAGGGGTTAAGTAAGGTGTGTATAAAGAGATAGTGTAGGGGTTAAGTAAAGCGTGCATAGAGATAGTGTAGGGGTTAAGTAAAGCGTGTGTAGAGAGACAGTGTAGGGGTTAAGTAAGGTGTGAATAGAGAGATAGTGTAGGGGTTAAGTAAGGTGTGAGTAGAGAGATAGTGTAGGGGTTAAGTAAGGTGTGAGTAGAGAGATAGGGGTTAAGTAAAGCGTGAGTACAGAGATAGTGTAGGGGTTAAGTATAGCGTGCATAGAGAGATAGTGTAGGGGTTAAGTATAGCGTGCATAGAGAGATAGTGTAGGGGTTAAGTATAGCGTGCATAGAGAGATAGTGTAGGGGTTAAGTAAGGTGTGAGTAGAGAGATAGTGTAGGGGTTAAGTAAAGCGTGAGTAGAGAGATAGTGTAGGGGTTAAGTATAGCGTGAGTAGAGAGATAGTGTAGGGGTTAAGTATAGCGTGCATAGAGAGATAGTGTAGGGGTTAAGTATAGCGTGAGTAGAGAGATAGTGTAGGGGTTAAGTATAGCGTGCATAGAGAGATAGTGTAGGGGTTAAGTAAAGCATGTGTAGAGAGATATGGGTTAAGTAAAGCGTGTGTAGAGAGATAGTGTAGGGGTTAAGTAAAGCGTGCATAGAGAGATAGTGTAGGGGTTAAGTATAGCATGTGTAGAGAGATAGTGTAGGGGTTAAGTATAGCGTGCATAGAGAGATAGTGTAGGGGTTAAGTAAAGCATGTGTAGAGAGATAGTGTAGGGGTTAAGTATAGCGTGCATAGAGAGATAGTGTAGGGGTTAAGTAAGGTGTGAGTAGAGAGATAGTGTAGGGGTTAAGTAAAGCGTGAGTAGAGAGATAGTGTAGGGGTTAAGTATAGCGTGTGTAGAGAGATAGTGTAGGGGTTAAGTAAAGCGTGAGTAGAGAGATAGTGTAGGGGTTAAGTATAGCGTGAGTAGAGAGATAGTGTAGGGGTTAAGTATAGCGTGCATAGAGAGATAGTGTAGGGGTTAAGTAAAGCGTGCATAGAGAGATAGTGTAGGGGTTAAGTAAAGCGTGCATAGAGAGATAGTGTAGGGCAGGGATCGGCAATAGGCGGCCCGCGGGCCGACATTGGCCCGCCAGCAATAATTTCTGGCCCGTCAGATTATTTTGAGAATATGATATTTATTTTACGCGCAGGAAATATTCACTCGGGACGCCAGGGTGTCTTTTATTGTGAAGCTGTATCTATCTACCGGTAGTCATCAATAGCACTATAGCCAATTGAAATGCTAGAAATGGTCACGTGGACTGGGAGAACCAATGGAATAGTCCCTAACGAACTTTCACTTCCGCGTTCGAGATGGAGCGAGTAACAAAATGTGTTAAAAAACAAAACAAACATCTTTGGATAGGGAAATGCAACAGGGAAATATAACGCTTCTTTTAATAAACAGGAGCCATACTTAAAATACGGGTTTATTGCAACAGGTCGGTGATTCTTGCGTGCCGAGCCGACGTCCTCTCTGCATAATATGTGGCGACAACAACAACGAGGAAATGGTTGTTATTACAACTGTGTTCAAGTTGGCAGATAAAGTAGCTGCATTCAACGCCAATCTGGAATTGGAGGGCGGCGAGTGGATATGTGACATGTTTCAAACATTAGCAGGGATTTTGGAGGACTGAACAACAAACAAGGTATGGTGAGTCGTGTTTTCATGCATTCTGTCTTCTGATCTGTTCATCACCCGCCGCGGTGATCTGCAACAGCTGATCTGCTGTTCATGAATGAATGAATGAAAACTTTATTTAACAGATTGCAGAATGGGTACAATACAGTACGGCGCAATACACACAATTGTTAAGCTGATCTGCAACAGCTGAGAGCTGTTCATGAATGAATGGATGAGTGAGAACTTTGTTTGGCGGATTGCAGAGTGGGTGCAGTGCAGTGCGGCGCAGTGCACACGGTTGTTGGGGGGATGCAGACCAGAGAAAAACGTTTGTCTTTTTTCAATATCAGTATATTAAATTAGCCATTGTTTTTGATCCTGGCCCGCCAAGCAACGGCTTGGGGAAAATCTGGCCCGCGGCAAAACCTAATTGGCGACCCCTGGTGTAGGGGTTAAGTAAAGCATGTGTAGAGAGATAGTGTAGGGGTTAAGTATAGCGTGCATAGAGAGATAGTGTAGGGGTTAAGTATAGCGTGCATAGAGAGATACTGGGTTAAGTATAGCGTGCATAGAGAGATAGTGTAGGGGTTAAGTAAAGCGTGCATAGAGAGATAGTGTAGGGGTTAAGTATAGCATGTATAGAGAGATAGTGTAGGGGTTAGGGATGCCCCCCGGACCCCGGTTTTAAACGGGAACCGGTACTATATTAGAAAATACCGGAGTATTTATAAGCTCCGACGTCCTCGGTACTGCTATCGATACTCTAGAGAAATTATTATTATTATTATTATTATTATTATTATTTAAAAGTTGCGAACGATCTCTCCTCTCTCTGTCTCTGCACGAGAAGCAGCGAGTCATTACACACACTCCTCGCGAGTCGCGCTACACATACATACGGGTACTCCTTAATGAAAGCGCTGTCAATAGTATGCAGCTGCAGCACGTCAGACAGCAGCGCTTACAAGCCCCGCACATACAAGCCCCGCACACCTGATGTGCTGCAGCTGGAAGCATCTCAGCGCTGTCTCCGTGCCGACGCGCGCTGCACACAGACACAGACAGCTCTGCATGGACTGAGTCGTGATGGCGGATAGAGCGAAGCGTTCACAAGTGCAACAAAACATTTGCCAGTAAGGGTGGCAATACGAGCAATCTATCAAAACATTTGTTTGCAAAACACTATATTAGTGTGCAGAAATGCGCCGTATTCGACTGCCTTGCGCGCAGTGGTCCATCTGCATCCACGTCCACTGCAGCCGGTAAGCCAAGATACGGAGTTTCCTAGGCTAATAACGAATTATTACAAATAGGCTAATAAACAAAATAATTGTTTAGCTACAAATACTACAATCTAAAAACTTTTTATAGATCGTCAAGCTGAGGTCAGCCACCAATGTGTCCCAGGCCAGTGAGCCCACCACACATCCTCCCTAGGCTCTACCTCCACCACCCAAAGTCCTTTCTCCCTAGCAGCTAGAGGAAAGATGACAGAGGATAGGGTGAACGAGTGTCACAGGGCTGTGACAAAGTTTGTTGTCAAAGGCCTGCACCCGTTCTCTACAGTGGAGTCCAAGGACTTTAGGTAACAACTAATCATTCAGTGTATATCGTTTTTTTTGTATACATAGTTGTCTAACTTGTCTGTTGTTGTTATAAGTTATTATTGAAGCAGCTATTCCCACCACTCCACACACATTTACAATAATTCAATCATTTCTAATCTTTACTGTAGGGAGATGACCAATGCTCTCAACTGCAAATATAAAAATCATAAAAAAATTATCAAAAAGAACCGATAAGAGTATCGATAAAGTACCGAACCGTTAAGCAGTATCGATAGGAGTAGTAGTATCGATAAAATCCTAACGATACCCATCCCTAGTAGGGGTTAAGTATAGCGTGTGTAGAGAGATAGTGTAGGGGTTAAGTATAGCGTGTGTAGAGAGATAGTGTAGGGGTTAAGTATAGCGTGTGTAGAGAGATAGTGTAGGGGTTAAGTAAAGCGTGCATAGAGAGATAGTGTAGGGGTTAAGTAAAGCATGTGTAGAGAGATAGTGTAGGGGTTAAGTAAAGCATGTGTAGAGAGATAGTGTAGGGGTTAAGTAAAGCATGTGTAGAGAGATAGTGTAGGGGTTAAGTAAAGCATGTGTAGAGAGATAGTGTAGGGGTTAAGTAAAGCATGTGTAGAGAGATAGTGTAGGGGTTAAGTAAAGCGTGCATAGAGAGATAGTGTAGGGGTTAAGTAAAGTGTGCATAGAGAGATAGTGTAGGGGTTAAGTAAAGCGTGCATAGAGAGATAGTGTAGGGGTTAAGTATAGCATGTATAGAGAGATAGTGTAGGGGTTAAGTAAAGCGTGTGTAGAGAGATAGTGTAGGGGTTAAGTAAAGCGTGAGTAGAGAGATAGTGTAGGGGTTAAGTATAGCGTGGATAGAGATAGTGTAGGGGTTAAGTATAGCGTGAGTAGAGAGATAGTGTAGGGGTTAAGTATAGCGTGGATAGAGATAGTGTAGGGGTTAAGTAAAGCGTGTGAGAGAGATAGTGTAGGGGTTAAGTAAAGCGTGTGAGAGAGATAGTGTAGGGGTTAAGTAAAGCGTGAGTAGAGAGATAGTGTAGGGGTTAAGTATAGCATGTGTAGAGAGATAGTGTAGGGGTTAAGTATAGCATGTGTAGAGAGATAGTGTAGGGGTTAAGTATAGCGTGAGTAGAGAGATAGTGTAGGGGTTAAGTAAAGCATGTGTAGAGAGATAGTGTAGGGGTTAAGTAAAGCATGTGTAGAGAGATAGTGTAGGGGTTAAGTATAGCGTGAGTAGAGAGATAGTGTAGGGGTTAAGTAAAGCATGTGTAGAGAGATAGTGTAGGGGTTAAGTAAAGCGTGAGTAGAGAGATAGTGTAGGGGTTAAGTATAGCATGTGTAGAGAGATAGTGTAGGGGTTAAGTATAGCGTGCATAGAGATAGTGTAGGGGTTAAGTATAGCGTGTGTAGAGAGATAGTGTAGGGGTTAAGTAAAGCATGTGTAGAGAGATAGTGTAGGGGTTAAAGGATAACTCCAACATTTTGGGAAATTAGCTTATTTAACATCTTCCCTGGAGTTAGACAAGAAGATACATACCTTTTTTGTCTCTGTGCGTGCATTTAGCTTAGGGAACAGACGCTCCGTTAGCATAGCTTAGCTTCATCACTGGAAGTGAGGCAGGACAGTACCCTGACGTTCCCTACAGGTTTGTTGATATTCTCATTCCTTCAAAGGATCTGAACCGATTGAAGTTTATGGATACCATGACTTAAAATCCTCTTACCTTGACGATTAAAAGCCTCCCCAATTTAGAAAACAGTAATCCAATGGCTGGTATTGATAATATACTACTAACTACTGGACGCTCGGAGCTAACCGGAGCTAACGCAGAACAGGATGTGTAAAGCAAATATAATGACTTCCTTTCTGGGGTTTTCAAAATAAAAGTGCGACGTTTATAGCAGCGGAAAACGTTTATTTTGTACATTATCTAACGTTAACACGAACCTAAACTAACGTTACAACTAACCTAAAGTTAGTTTAGGTTCGTGTTAACGTTAGATAATGTACAAAATAAACGTTTTCCGCTGCTATAGACGTCGCTCTTTTATTTTGAAACCCCCCAGAAAGGAAGTCATTGCTCTCGTTATCTGCTTGAGTGTCCGGTTAGCTCCGTTAGCGTGCAGTAGTTAGTAGAATATCAATACCAGCCATTGGATTACTGTTTTCTAAATTGGGGAGGCTTTAAATCGTCAAGGTAAGAGGATTTTAAGTCATGGTATCCATAAACTTCAATCGGTTCAGATCCTTTGAAGGAATGAGAATATCAACAAACCTGTAGGGAACGTCAGGGTACTGTCCTGCCTCACTTCCAGTGATGAAGCTAAGCTATGCTAACGGAGCGTCTGTTCCCTAAGCTAAATGCACGCACAGAGACAAAAAAGGTATGTATCTTCTTGTCTAACTCCAGGGAAGATGTTAAATAAGCTAATTTCCCAAAATGTTGGAGTTATCCTTTAAGTAAAGCGTGAGTAGAGAGATAGTGTAGGGGTTAAGTATAGCGTGCATAGAGAGATAGTGTAGGGGTTAAGTATAGCGTGCATAGAGATAGTGTAGGGTTAAGTATAGCGTGTGTAGAGAGATAGTGTAGGGGTTAAGTATAGCGTGCATAGAGAGATAGTGTAGGGGTTAAGTAAAGCGTGTGTAGAGAGATAGTGTAGGGGTTAAGTATAGCGTGCATAGAGAGATAGTGTAGGGGTTAAGTATAGCGTGCACAGAGAGATAGTGTAGGGGTTAACACCCCTTCCTCTGGACCCTTGTGTGACCTTGCTGACCTTTGATCGAATCCCACCAGACTCCAGAGCCATGTCCCCCTCTCAGCTTTCCTACTTCCTAAATAAAGAAACGTATGACGCGCAAAGGTAACCTGTACAAGGTTGTTAAGAAGAAATCACGCTAACGACCCATCGGCGTTGTCTTGTACCCTCTGTGAATCTCCCATCCCCGTTGCTTTTTATGTACAGCTGTTGCAGTCCACTGTCAAGGACTTCTAAGAATCTTAGTGAACCGAGCTGGAGAAGTCCTATTCTCTGGACCATATTATAAGAACACAAAAGCAACTTCTAACTATTTTTTTTCTTTCTTGTTGCTAATGTTAGAGTGTAGGGGTGTAACGATACAGACGTTTTCAGATTCAATACGGATTTTAGATTTTGAGGTAACGATTTGATTCCATTTTTGTTTCTTTATGCATTAAAATGTAATCTCGCTACAGAGCTGTAATTATAGATTATTATTATATTATTACACAGTTTGGTTCGGCTCAGAAAGATGCAATGTTTCATTTCAAAGTCGTACTGTAAGTAAAGAAAATGAACCTTAAACATTATGCTACTGTAATAGCAGTAGCCATACCATGAAACCAGTTAAATGAAGAGAAAGAAAGGAGAGGCCGCCCAGGGAAGAGAAGGAGAGAAGGACAATCATTGATACAGTACAGTCTTACATTTGGATTGAAAATGTGATGGATTGAACATACTTATTATTATTTTGTTATTCTGTATTGAGGACGTTACACCCATACCAATATTAGAGTGCATCGTCATAACCTAATTCTTCAGTGATGTAATCCATATAAAGTACATTGTAAATCACCACTCTGTCGTCTCTGCATAGACCTCAGGCTTTACTATGAGACGATAAGATGATCGATGGAGATCTCGTTGTCGTTGGAACCGAATCTCCGGCATTATTTGTTGATCCCCCGGCATCGTTTGTGAAATCACCGGCATTGTGATGATGAATGATAAGTATCCGAGTGACAGGAAGAGTGGTCGTCTTTCTCCGCTCGTCCGTCACCCCGCTGTTGCCATAAACAGACAGGCCGATATAGCCACGTTAGTCGACATTGATTAGGCGCTGTGTGTCTGTCGAGATGAGATTGCTCACTTACTTCTCATTCCGAGCTGAGCGCATACAGGTGGAGTCGAATGAGATGCACGGCATGGGGGCGGTAGACTGTGGAGCCGCGTGCCGCAGATCTGATTAGGTGTCTGTTTCTCGAGGTAGCCTGCATATCAATTCCATGCCTTGTAGGGTAATAAGGGAGCACGGTAGGATCTGTCAAACAGCGACGTCTAGGGGTGGGGCATTCTCAATATAGAATCGAATATTCGGAAAGAAAATGTACTCTCAATACTACTGTGTATCGAATTGTTATTGACGATTCTCTCTTTTTCTTCACCTGGTCTCCGATCTGTCTCTCTTGGTTTTAACTGGTGGTAGTATTGTGGTTAGCATAATGTCTATGGCGTAGTGCAATTTACAAAATGTATTTCTCTGAGCCAAACCAAGCTGTGTAGTATGTATGTATATATATATATATATATATATATATATATATATATATATATATATATATATATATATATATATATATATATATATATATAATTAGAGCTTTGTGGTATTTTTGAATGCATAAAGAATCAAAATTCGTATAAAATCTGAAAATGGGTGTGTCATTACGCCCCACCCCATCTAAACAGGATCTAAACCATGGCACACCAAGGCCCTTAACACATTTGCTTGTAACTGTCATATAAAGCCTAGAAACAAGATGAGAGAGAGATGGTAAGATATGAGCAGCAGCTGCCTGGACAAACTGATCAGCTTCGATAGAGGAAGGCATTGTCATAACCTGATTTCATTATATTTTAAATGTAAATTAAGTGTTAAAAGAGAGAAACTGGAACCTGTTTGAAACTAGAAATTATCTGATTGGCTGTTGTGCTCCTACCCTCCCACCACCTTCACCATACAAAGATCTCCATTAACTTAGCATCTTCTAAGTGCAATAATGGTTCACTTTGTTTCAAAGGGTGATTTTGGGGGGATTTGCGTCGACATTGTCAACATTCAAGCGTTTGTAACTAGTTGTTGTAGAAGTAACTTCTTCTCAAAACTATCCGGTGAAGCTTTAACTTTGCCATCGCATCGCATACCGTCTCACTCTGTGTACATTTGGAATAATCACCATGGATATGAATCACCATGACTCACCACCTTGGATGTCATCATAGTGCTTTACAGGTGGTACAAAAAGATGCACCGGGCGTGCAGAATGACCCAAACGATGCACCAGGCTTTCAGATTGCACCTGGCACGCAGAATGAATATCGGGAGAAACAATGACAGCCTGTCCCATTAATTCTGTGTATCAAGCACGGTCTTATGTCAGAGCCTATATATGAAATATGAAATACCATGAAATACTAGAAATGTCATCATGCTACACATGTCTCGTGATAAGAATGGGTGGGCCACCCTCCCACACCGACAGCCCATCTAATTAGAAGAATGTACACTATAACTGTCAATGTAAAGCAATATATGTATCTTATCAGGGGTGCAGTCGTAATATCAGAACTGTTATACATTTTTATTTTTTTATTTCTTTTAATTATATTCGACTAAGAGGTTGGCCAGTCGACTACGGCTCCTTTCGACCGATTAGTCGACTAATCGACTAATAGGGGTCAGCCCTACACGATATACATCACAATATTTATATTTCCTCTAAAGCACTTAAAATGCTTGATTTAACCCTTTGATGCATACAGTCATGCCAACATGATGATTATAATAGTCCCTGCAACATGCATTAACATGCATTAAACCATGAAGATGCTTTCAAAAATAATTAAATTAAAAGTTTCAAAAAGTCTAAAAGAGTAGTCTACTGACACACTAATACAGAAATGTTTTTATTAACATCTAAGACAATTTATATAAAAACTCTTGGGTGCCTAAGACTTTTGCACAGTAGGCTACTGTGTTTTCTATCCACTTTAGCCAAAAATACACACACACACACACACTACTGTGAGAAAATAATAATAATTTTTATTATCAGCAATGTTATAATAACATCCTACTGGTAAACAAAACACTGTAAAGTAGGGATGTCGGATATTATCGGCCTACCAATATTGGCATTAAAATGTAATATCGGAAATGATCGTTTTTTATAATAATTTATATAATAATTTATTTATTTTTACATTTATTGAACCTTTATTTACCCAGGCAAGCAAGTAAGAACAAATTCTTATTTTATTTATTGTCAAAAGTATGCATAATGTTGTGTTAATTCCACGACGAGAGATATGTAATGTTAATTACCTGAAATTATTAAGTTTTTTGGGGGGGAAACCCTGCATATATCGGTATCGGTTGATATCGGTATCGGAAATGAAGAGTTGGACAATATCGGTATATCGGATATCAGTAAAAAAAAACAATATCGAACATCCCTACCGTAAAGTAAATGTAAGTTCAGAATCTTTGACCCGTAGCCCTATGTCCTACTTATGATGATGTTGTCGGAAGGAGTAGAGTCCTTTCTCAGCACGATCCGCGCTGTGCTTCATACTGGATGCCCAGCTCCTCCCCAGCTAGCCACAAACCTAATGTAAAGTTAATGAGGCGTCTGTAAAAAGCTTTGTTGCTCTGGGTTCACTGTGTGGAGAAGGCTTCAAGGTTCATTTCAGGGCAGGCTGGAGCGCGGGCCCCATTACTTGACATTAGTGCGGGTATCCACTAGGCTATGGTGTGTGGATTCTGAATTTAATCAACATTTAATTAAAAAGCTCTATATTGTCATTAACTCTGTAACAGTCATGGTGGTTTAGATGTCCTCACTGCCAGTGGCGTGCACAGATAGGAAGAGGGGGCCTGAGCTCCTGCCATTTTGCCCGTCCCAAAATAAAATATATATCTTTTTAATTTTTTTTATTTCTTTTGGTCAAATATGAACACTGGGTGTTGGTAGGTTAAGTGTAATTATTTTTTTTGCTTGAGCCCCTGCCCCCCAAATTGTCTGTGCACGCCCCTGCTCACTGGGTACCGGAGCATCGTCTACACGCAGTGGTTCTCAATTATTTTCATGATAGAGAGAAAGAGAGACAGAGATTATCAGAATAGTCACTCCTATTCTCTCATTGGGCTAACTTCTAGTTCATTGTAAAATATTTATATTTTCCATTTTTCTGAGGACCCCTGGAAACCCCCTCAAAGGTACCCTTGGAGATCCCCGGACCCCACGTTGACGAACGTTTTTATTTTCGCTACACTACTAGAAGCCCCACATGTCAAACCTCCACATTCAGCTGGGTGCGCTTGTTATGAACCCCCGGGTGAAGCCCCACACGTCAAACCTCCACTTTCAGCTGGGTGCGCTTGTTATGAACCCCCGGGTGAAGCCCCACACGTCAAACCTCCACTTTCAGCTGGGTGCGCTTGTTATGAACCCCTGGATGCTTCCGGTTTCTGCGTGAAATTGAATAGCTTGTAGTAAAGTAATACAGTAATGTTAGCAAAAGTACATTTATTTTATTTATTTATTTAACCTTTATTTAACCAGAAAAGTCTCATTGAGATTAAAAATCTCTTTTACAAGAGCGCCCTGGCCAAGATAGGCAGCAGCACAGTTACAATTAAAAGTTTACAAAAAAAATTATAAAAAATAAAAATAACATATAGCAATTAAAACTAAAAACAAGGACAATTCACAGAACCATTCATAGTCATTCAAAACATCTGCAGCCAGATGTGCTGGATTCCATATCACTTAGAAGTGTTTTAAAAGCAACCAGTGAGACCAGCTCATGCAAATGCAGGTGGTTTTCTAGCTGATTCCAGGTGGAGGGAGCTGCATACCTGAACGCCCTGAAATAATACAGCGAGTTTCATGGAGCATATATTCAACCCTTTACAACATCAATGGCAGTGTGAAAGGTAGGCTCAGATCTACCCAAACCTTATACTGTACACCGTCACCTATGCACACTTTTTTACTTTTTTAAAGACAGGGACAATCTGGTAACAAGTGAGAAGTCAAACCCAGACTGGTCTGGTCCTTTAAGGATATAGAGGCAAAGTGAATTCATGGAAAGATGATTTTAGCATGTGGGTGACAGTCTGGGAGCCGGGCTGGGACATCTCCTTCTCTCTCCTCACCATCATCTCTCCTTCTCTCTCTCCTCACCATCATCTCTCCTTCTCTCTCTCCTCACCACCATCTCTCCTTCTCTCTCCTCACCATCATCTCTCCTTCTCTCTCCTCACCATCATCTCTCCTTCTCTCTCCTCACCATCATCTCTCCTTCTCTCTCTCCTCACCATCATCTCTCCTTCTCTCTCCTCACCGTCATCTCTCCTTCTCTCTCTCCTCACCATCATCTCTCCTTCTCTCTCCTCACCATCATCTCTCCTTCTCTCTCCTCACCATCTTCTCTCCTTCTCTCTCCTCACCATCATCTCTCCTTCTCTCTCCTCACCATCTTCTCTCCTTCTCTCTCCTCACCATCATCTCTCCTTCTCTCTCCTCACCATCATCTCTCCTTCTCTCTCCTCACCATCATCTCTCCTTCTCTCTCCTCACCATCATCTCTCCTTCTCTCTCCTCACCATCATCTCTCCTAGCTTCTCTCTCCTCGTTCAGTCGTCTCGCCGTGACCCCGAAGCGCCGCTGACACTCGACGACGACACATAAAGACATAGTGACAGATTGAAAGGCTATTACGGGGCTGACAGTTATGAATCAGTTCTGGCCACAGTGGCTGTCACCTAATCCAGTGGCCCTGTTGTCAGAGGGGCGCGATAGAGGCAGGATGGAGCGTTTAATCTAGTTGAAATGCTATGCAGATAAAGCCCCGCGCCGGGGCCCGGAGGAGGCCCCGCCTCGCTCTTATCTGTCCTCCGCAGACCTGCTCGGCTGGAAGGGGTCTTAGCCGTCAGCAGATGTGCATGGGAGGCTATAGGTTGAACACACACACACACACACACAGACACACACGCACACAGACGCACACACACACACACACAGCTGCACTTGCGCGTACGTACACACAAACATGTGATGTACACAATGTAAACGTACTACGCGTGAAGCACACAAACGCACACAAACGCAGATGCACTCGCGCGTAACCTGTATATAGACGAACGTACGATGCGTGTAATTATAATTGCGCTATGCTATGACTGCGAGTGCTCACACACACACACGCACACACACACACACACGCACACGCACACACGCACACACACATGGATGCACTCTTAATACTGTATAGAGAAATACATACAGTACACACATGTATAAGTGTGCGCACAGGTACATTATGCAAGCATACTGTACATTGCAAACAGGCATACATTCACTAATAATAATGATATAATTATAAAAGTTGCTTTACACTAAGGGGCGGAGGTGGTGATACAAACAACAGACAAGCGTAACACAAACACAGGAGGATGGAGGGGGGAGGGGTGGCTAAGAGAAGGCGTGGAGAAGAGATTATGCTTGAGACGGGATTGAACATTTGAGAGACTCTTTGAGGGGTAGGAATTCCAGAGCCTGGGGGGGCTGCCCTGGAGACAGGTGTGCAGCCACACCTGCTCCTGGGCCCAATTAACTAGACCCAAGACAGGTGTGGCTGCTTAACCCTTTCACTACCACGTTACCAAAGGGTTAACCCTTTCACTGCGACAATACAGACGGTTAACCCTTTCACTGCCACACGACAGACGGTTAACCCTGTCACTGCGGCAATACATAATGTTAACCCTTTCACTGCCACACGACAAAGGGTTAACACTTTCACAACCACACTACAGAAGGTTAACCCTTTCACTACCACACGATATACGGTTAACCGTCTGTCGTGTGGTAGTGAAAGGGTTAACCTTCTGTAGTGTGTTAGTGAAAGGGTTAACCCTTTGTCGTGTGGCAGTGAAAGGGTTAACCTTCTGTAGTGTGTTAGTGAAAGGGTTAACCCTTTGTTGTGTGGCAGTGAAAGGGTTAACCTTCTGTATTGTCGCAGTGAAAGGATTAACCCTTTGGTAGTGTGGCAGAGAAAGGGTTATCAGACATGAAATAACACCAACTAACCCTATCTAGGTCCAAATTCCATGGAATTTTTACTACTTTCTGTTGTATGTGTCTTGGACCTTTTTGGACCATATTAACCAACTTGATCATAACAATGGTCGGAACTGAACTGAATGGGCTTGTCGGGCGTAGTTGTCAGGACTGAATCTCTTACTTATTATGACTCATATAGGAGCAGTTATTTTCTTTCCTTTTAGAGACAATCACTCAAAATCAGCAACATTACAGCAAACACAATAATGTGATAGGAATACGGGAGGAAATACATGCAGTATCTCTGACAATTACAAGGTTTTGGAAGATCCATCTTGATGCATTTAGCTTCCTGGAGGCGAAGGCGAGCCGGAGGGTACTATGAGTGGGAGCTTCCTACTCACCAAATGGTGTCCGTGGTTCTTAAACAACAGCACGCTAGGTCCTATCCTCTTCTCTTTTCTCTCTTCTCTCTTCTCTCTTCTCTTTCTTTTCTTTTCTCCTCATCACAGAGAATTTGGCAGTCAATATACAGAACAAAGGAAGTCCTGTATGGGACAAACCAATTTAGCCCATAATACACGCTAAAGACGCACGCACACATACAGTACAAACACACACACACATGCTAAAGACACACACACACACAACACACACACACACACACACACACACACACACACACACACACACACACACACACACACACACACACACACACACACACACACACACACCACACACACACACACACACACACACACACACACACACACACACACACACACACACACACACACACACACAGCACTGGTGGGTGTCACAGAGACGAGCCTGCACAGTTATGACAGAAGCTAATTAGCAGCCAGAGAGAGTGTGTTCTGACTGACCTGATGCTAGTCTCACACCACCACCCACCATTTTGTTTTGTCAGTGGCTAAGCAGGGGGTCAACACTCAACAGGGGGTTAGCGATAGCCGAGCACATACAGTATGCTGCTCCCAGGTCAGTGCTAGGTCTGTGCTGTGGAACAGCAGGGGGTCAGTGATAGTTGTTGAGACCGTACGTTCTGGTGGAGCAGCTCGATGCCATACTGTACCACCATAGTCCTGTAGGAACCTCCTGTCTCTAATCTTGATGTTTTATTCAATATAATTGATTGACAACATTGTCTCCTAATGTGTAGAAGGTGTTACTGTACATAACCCTGGGTCCGAGCCAGATGGTGGATAATACACTGGGAATGGGTCCGAGCCAGATGGTGGATAATACACTGGGAAATGTTAAAGGATCACTTTCCTTGAAACTTTCTGATCACTGGACAACCAACAAGTCTTTCCTTGAAACGTGAACGATTCTCAATGCAAGTTTATATTTTGTGAGAGGAGTGATGTCATGCCCTCGGCCTGTGGAAGTGGTGTTGAGGTAGATGCCATATCTCTCTCTCTCTCTCTCTCTCTCTCTCTCTCTCTCTCTCTCTCTCTCTCTCTCTCTCTCTCTCTCTCTCTCTCTCTCTCTCTCTCTCTCTCTTACTCTCTCTCTCTCTCTCTCTCTCTCTCTCTCTCTCTCTCTCTCTCTCTCTCTCTCTCTCTCCTCTCTCTCTCTCTCTCTCTCTCTCTCTCTCTCTCTCTCTCTCTCTCTCTCTCTCTCTCTCTCTCTCTCTCTCTCTCTCTCTCTCTCCTCCCTAGTGATTTCCCTGTCCTGTGGTCACAGCCTCTACCTGTTTCCTACACACCCACCATGCCCCACCATGCCCCACCATGCCCCACTATGATCCACCATGCCCCACCATGCCCCACCATTCCCCACCATGACCCACCATGACCCACCATGCCCCACCATGATCCACCATGCCCCACCATGACCCACCATGACCCACCATGCCCCACCATGCCCCACCATGATCCACCATGCCCCACCATGCTGTCTGTCTGTCTATCTCTCTGTGTCTATCTCCATCTTAACTCTACCTGTCTGTTCCTGTGCTGAGCGGCTGGTGGAGGGATTTGCTGATATGAATGAAGCAAGAGTTTAATTCACATTTAACGACTCATGCTAAAATGTCACACAGTCTCTGGCGCCATAATGGCACTGCCGTCTCGTATACGATACATCATACCATTGAATGACTCATGATAATAATGTTATGTCAGCATCAGTCATATCTGGAGATGACTAATACAAAACCCGATACCAAGAACCCGTGCAATGTGTGGCAAACCTCAATCACAGATCCCCGGCTAATGGCCCAGTAAAAGTAATGGATTGGATTGGTACTCTATATTGTCCTCAGATAGTCTTATGTCTATACTATACTGCTCAGATTGGATTGTTACTCTGTATTGTCCTCAGATAGTCTTAGGTCTATACTATACTGCTCAGATTGGATTGGTATTTATTCAGTATTGTCCTCAGATAGTCTTATGTCTATACTATACTGCTCAGATTGGATTGGTATTTATTCAGTATTGTCCTCAGATAGTCTTATGTCTATACTATACTGCTCAGATTGGATTGTTACTCTGTATTGTCCTCAGATAGTCTTAGGTCTATACTATACTGCTCAGATTGGATTGGTATTATTCAGTATTGTCCTCAGATAGTCTTATGTCTATACTATAACTGCTCAGATTGGATTGTTACGCAGTATTGTCATCAGATAGTCTAAGTCTATTACTGCTCAGTAGAACTAATGGATTGGATTCTTACTCTGTATTGTCCTCAGATAGTCTAAGTCTATAAATGGGAAATTGCTGCATTTATAGAACAGCTTTTATCCAAAGCACTTTACAATTTGTTCCTCACATTTACCCATTCACTCACACATTCACACCCCGACGGCGACCATGCAAGGTAATTAGGGTTAAGTGTCTTGCTCAAGGGCACTTCGACACGCTTTCCGGGAGAAGCGGGAATCGAGCCGGGAACCTCCGGATTACCAGACAGTTTTACATAGCTGATACCAATCGGGCCGATCAATTAAAATATGCTGTGATCGACTCCGATTCCGATCTGTCATAGTATTTATAGTATATAATCTATATACTATAGATTTTAGGTGAAATCTGACCGTCCCAACATCCTGTCCGTTACCTTCAGACAACACGCTCACCGCCCTCATCTCTCTTTTGTCCTTAACCTTCGAATGATTTGACAAATCAACAATTATTGAAATTTGGATGCAGAATTGCAGCAGCTGGAATTGTGATTAGTACTGTACATGTTCAAATGATTACATGTTCAATTATTTCTCCCACCCCTGCTTTCCAACTCTGTCAAATAGCTTTCATGGCAAACAGCTCTAACAAGCCGTGTGTCTTTAAAACACAATCGATGGTATCCATGGTCTCCCGCTGTTTGGATCTGGCGTCACCTCGGCTCACCTCTTGAACTCGGGCCTGCGCTGTGCATGTGGGTCTCCCTGTCTGATGCAAGGAGCCACGGTTACCCCGGCGATGACTCCATGCACCTGTTGCCGTGTGTC
>NC_140180.1:90622194-90652194 GCF_963971535.1 Notolepis coatsorum
GACCAGCCATGGCATAATGAATCTCTCTCTCTCTCTCTCTCTCTCTCTCTCTCTCTCTCTCTCTCTCTCTCTCTCTCTCTCTCTCTCTCTCTCTCTCTCTCTCTCTCTCTCTCTCTTTCTCTCTCTCTCATCATCATCATCTCCCCTCTCCCTCCCTTTACTATTCTTGGAAATTCCACTCCTCCACTCCCTGTCTCCCACTCTCTTTTCTCCATTCTTTCTCTCTCCGTCCATCTATCCTTCCTTCTCTACCTTCCTCTCTCTCTCTCTCTCTCTCTCCTCTCTCTCTCTCTCTCTCTCTCTCTCTCTCTCTCTCTCTCTCTCTCTCTCTCTCTCTCTCTCTCCTTCTTCACCCCACCCCTCTCTCTCCTCACTGCCTTTCTGTCTCCATCTCCTCTCTCTCTCCCTCCCTTTATCCATCACCCCTTCCTTCTCTCCCTTCCTTTCTCCCCCTCTCCCCCACCCCTCTCTCTCTACCGTCATCTATCTCCGTTCTCCTCCGTCTCTGTCTGTCCACCCCTCCCTCTCTCTTTCTTCTTCATCCGCTCCTTCTAGGCGTCCAGCCGCAAGACAAATGCGTCGTTGACCGATATATATATATATATAAGCTAATTCCAGGCCTCTCTGTGGGTCGCCCCCGGGGGCGCCTCTCCAGCTAGTATACAATACAATAGAAGGCTATAGAAGGCTAAAGGTGCTCGGGTCGATAGAATAATGTCATATAGTGTAGCCTCCTTTGTACTGTTGCTGTGTGTGTGTGTGTGTGTGTGTGTGTGTGTGTGTGTGTGTGTGTGTGTGTGTGTGTGTGTGTGTGTGTGTGTGTGTGTGTGTGTGTGTGTGTGTGTGTGTGTGTGTGTGCTTGTGTTAAAGAGGGCTTTAAAAGGGAAAGGTTTTGCTTATCCCCAGAGGGGATTGCACTATACACTACTACAGTAAGTCGGCTAAGGGAGGCTATAAAGGTGACTATGGTAGATGAAACATGTCTCAACTGCCTCTGTACAGTTGGTGTGTGTGTGTGTGTGTGTGTGTGTGTGTGTGTGAGTGCACGCGTGTGTGTGTTTGGAGAAGGCTGAAAAGGTTGTTAAAGTCGACCTGAAAGATGCCTTATAGACTTCATGGTACTGTTAGCATGGGTGTGAATGTACATGTACTGTTACTTTGTTTGTTTGTGCACGCGCACACACACACACACACACACACACACACACACACACACACACACACACACACACACACACACACACACACACACACACACACACACACACACACACACACACACACACACACACACACACACACACACACACACACACACACACACACACACACACACACACACACACACCTTTTGTTGGATATCTTACAAATTGGTGAGTGGACAACTAAGTGTTACCCCACCCCTAATCGTAACTATAACCTTAACCTAATCCTAACCCAAACCATAATCTTAACCTTAACCTTAACCTTAACCTTTTTTTTATCCACTTTTTCTCCCCATTTTCTATTTTTTCTCCCATCCCAATTTCGTATATCCAATTCTTCCCTCCCCTGTCTTGAACGTTGCTAGACTATGCCTCCCACTGGTCGGCTGTAGTGAGGACAGAAGCCTTGCATCACGTGTCCCCTCCGGTACACGAGGAGGCAGCCTGTCGCATCTTTTCACCGCAGCAGCTCGATCTCTCAGTGGCGAGAAGTAACGTGTGGAAGGCTCACGCTGCCCCCGCTACTTCCTGCTTCCGCCGCACCGGCGTCACCCAACCGACCTGTAGGAGTCGCTGTCCACAACGTCCGATCCCCACCCACCGGCTTTCCCACCCTCTAACACTTGCCAATTGTGTTAGTATGACGACCGGCCAGCCGGTAGCAACGCAGAGAGCTGGGCTCGATACCAGCATCTCCTGCGTTAGTGGCGAGCGCCTTGCCCACTGCGCCACTCAGCCGCCGCTAACCTTAACCTTAATCTTAACCTTAACCTTAAAGCTACAATAGGCAACTTCAGAGAAATTAGCAAGAGTGAGTTGACCTGCCCAGCAGAGAGAGAGCAAGCTTTACATCACTTTTCAAGCCCATGCAGCAAAACACAGGTTTTCCACAGACTCTCAGAGGCACCAGCAGCTTGACTTAAGCTGAATAATTAACTAGAACATATTTCCCTGCCTCTGATCATCAGCAGGTGCTGCTGGAACACCACCAAAAACATCTGGAAACGTAGACCAAATGGTAAATGGCAGCTTTTATCCAAAGCGCTTTTTTTTGTATTTTATTTTTTTATTATTTTTTAAACAAACACATAAACAAACATGACAACACACGATAAGATATACAAGCATTAGTTGACAGTGCACATCCAATGAAATCACCATTTAGTTAATTGTCTTATACAGGATATACCCTTAATACCTGTTATCTAAAAACCTACACACATATGCTCTAGCTCGTACCCCCCCCTCCCGGACCCCCCATTGGATAATCCATCCATTATCCCTCGCTCCTAACCAGACACTACCATTATATGCTAGCTTTTATTTTCTCCACCACTTCTAACCACAATGTCATTTTGGATTCATTGAGACCCAAAATTCTTGCTGTAGATATTTCTTGATAGATCACATCGAGATATGTAATAATCCAGACCTTTCGGCAAATTTTTTCCGGTTGGAACCATCGTGATGCTATCAGCTTTTTAGCCACTGTGATACCAGATAAAACCAATCTCTTTAGCTGTGGATGTACTGCACACTCAAAAACATCATTCAGCAGTAATACAGAGGGGTGTACAGGTATATTCCAAGTTAAGAGATTTGATAATTGCTGGGTCACCTCTTTCCAGAATATATTAACTGGTGGGCAGTCCCAGTACATGTGCATAAATGTCCCCTCGTCCCCATTTGTACATAAGGAGCATTTGGAGTCTTGCATAAGACCCATTTTTTTCAGTCTTATAGGAGTCAAGTATGTCCTGTGAATATAGTTAAGATTGATTTGTTGATGGTCCGGGTTCCTTGATGTGAGTCGAACATTTGCCCAGGCTTCTTGCCAATCAAAATCACTTTCCAGGTCTGGTATATCCCTCCTCCAGACGGAGTCTAGGTGGAGGGTTTCATACGAAGACGTAATTGATGATAAAAATCTGAAACAAAATCTCTCGATGTCTCTCTTTCATAGAAGAATTTGTGGTATCTGTGGTGTTCAATTGGTATCTTTAATGGAACACATTGAGACTTCAAACATAACAATAACTGTATGTAAAAAAGATGTGTGGACTTGGTGAGATAATTTTTTTTGCGTATTTCTTCATAACTACAAAAACCCTGTTTGTTAAAAACATCCCCTAATGAGTGTATGCCTTGCTTTTCCCATATAGGGAATCTTATAGGTCGTTTTTCAATCAAGAGTGCATTGTTATTGAATAAGGGAGTATGATTATGCCATTTATGTGGGTTAGGATATTTTTTTTGTGTTTCACGCCATATCCGGATCGCATGAGTAATTATGGGGCCAAATTTCCGTTCGCAATGCTTAATTGATAGTTTAGTGTATGCTATGTCCTTCAGTCTATGTGGGGCTACTATATTTTCTTCAAATTTTCTCCAGGATACTAATGCTTGGGGATCAAACCATGTTGTCAATGGTCTTAAAGTGTACGCCTTAAAATTGTGGAAAAAATGCCATACCACCGTCTGCTTTATTTCTCTGTGCGGTGGATCTTTTTATACGTGGTGGGAGGGGGTAACGGTAGCATTGAGCTGAAGAAGTTGATTCTAGGTAGTACGTCCATCTTAACTATTGATATCCGTGCCTGTACTGAGTTTTTAAGTTTTGCCCACCTATCAAGGTTGTCTTTGATTTTGTTTTGGATTTTTGTGTAATTGTGCTTCACCGTTTGTCTTATGGTGGGGAATATTTCCACTCCCAAACATCTAAAGTGTTTTACCATAGGTATCTCTTTTGGGAGGGTTATATCTTTTTTTGCAGGGGCGTTAAGTGGAAGGAAAGCCGACTTCGGCCAATTTATCTTAAATCCCGATAAATCTCCAAAGTTCTCAATCAACTTGAGCAGATGAGGCAATGTGGTGTTGGGGTTTTGCATGAACAGTATTACGTCGTCCGCATATAAACAAATTTTATGTTGTGTGCCCTTGATTACGATTGGTTCTATGGATTGGGATTGTCTTATATATTGTGCTAAAGGCTCTAATGATAGATCGAATAGTCCGGGACTAAGAGGGCAACCCTGTCTAGCTGAGCGTGATACCGGAAAGATTCCGGAGGTGATTATACCTGTTGTAATCATGGCCGATGGGTCTTTGTATACTACTTTAATCATATCAATGAAACCTTTACTTAACCCCATCCTCTCTAATACTGCCCATAGATACGACCATTCCAGCCTGTCAAAAGCTTTCATTGCATCCAGGGACAGCATCGCCTTAGGTATGGTGTCGTCCTTGTCGGCATCTAGTACGTGCAGTAATCGTCTTATGTTATCAGTGATCAAGCGGCCTCTTATGAAGCCAGTTTGGTCCGGATGAACTAAAGACGTCATATGCTTTTGTAATCTGATGGCTAATACCTTAGAGTACAGTTTGATATCGGTTCCGAGGAGGCTTAATGGTCTGTAACTACTGCACTCAGTGGGGTCTTTGTCTTTTTTAAGGAGGACTGTTATGAGTGCAATATTGTCGTTCTTATGGAAGTTCCCCTCCTTGACTGAGTATAAAATCATATTTAGTAATAGGGGTCCAATTATGTCCCAACAAGAGAGGTACATTTCTGGTGGGATACCGTCTCTTCCAGGAGCCTTACCACTCTGCATTTCGGATATGGCCTTCTTGAGTTCCTCTAGTGTGATCGGTGTTTCTAACTGTTTAGCGTCATCCTCTGAAAGTTTAGGGAGATTAATTTGATTAAGATATGTGTCCATTTTGTTTTGATCGAAGGTCGTTTCTGATTTATATAAGTTGGAGTAGAATTCTTTGAATGTCGCGTTTATTTTTTCAGGGTCTGTAACAAGTACTTGTTGTGCTCTAATGGTAGTTATATCTGCACATTTTGCATTAATTCTTAATCGCATGGCTAATAGGTGACTTGGTTTAGAACCTTGAGAGTACTGCTGTTGTCTTGTGCTACGTATTTGTATTTCCGATTGTTGTCTGTATATGGCATTGATCTCTTTTTTTAGTACATTAACTTGATTTTCCAGTCGAATTGAGTAGTTGTATTGTAAAGAATTAAATAACGTTGAGTAAAGCGTTTCCAGTTCAGCCAGTTTTGAGCATCGATTCTTGCGCATTTTGGAGGAAAAGCTATCAGTGAAATCCTTGATCGTTCCCTTTACCGACATCCATATTATTCTGGGGTCCTGCACCGAGTTTGCATTCTCCCGTAGGAATACTGTAAGAGCTTCTTTGAGTTGTGTAATGAATTCCTTGTTATTAAGCAGCATCGAGTTAAATCGCCATCTTGGGGCTCGGGAAGATAGTATACCAAATGTTCCTTTTAGGAGTAAATAACAGTGATCTGATAATGCATTGGGTATCATTTCCACTTCATAGTTATCAAATAGTCTCGGGGATGCAAAGACATAATCTATTCTGGATAATGTGTTATGTCTCGCAGATCGACAAGAGTACTTTCGGGTCGTGGGGTTAAGTGATCGCCATAAGTCATTTACACCTGTAATCTTCGACCAATCCTTTAATGCATTAGATGAATTCTTTTGTTCGCTGGAAAAGGTGAGGTTAGATTTGTCCATCCTTGGATTCCAAATGGCATTAAAATCCGCACCTATTATAAATGAGTAATCGGGAAGGTCTAACATTGCTTTGGTTAGTGTAGTGAAGAAACCCACTTCGTACACATTTGGGGCGTATACCGCTACCAACGCTATTTTCCTGTTCTTGTGTACAATCTTAGCTATAGTTATCCGACCATCTACATCAGACCATACTCCCTTTAATTCAATATTCAACTTCCATCTAACGACTATGGCAACACCCCGAGTTCTCGTTCCAAAGGAAGAGTGACTAATGTTATGATATGTGTTGTCCGCTAACGTATCTATGTCTTTCTCTAGAATGTGCGTTTCGCTTAGCAGAGCCACGTCAACCTGTTCTTTTTTCATCAGTGTGAGCACGCTTTTGCGTTTGTGTTGATTATTTATTCCCCCAGTGTTCCAGATCATTATATTCAAACTAGCCATAATCTATACATGTTGTTGTGTCGTTGTTGGTAATGCTTCTGGAGTGCGAGGCTACAATAGATATACATCCAACTATTGAGGTCCTGTTGAGAGCCGAGCTTAAAAACATACATATATATACAAATAAAAATCCCCTTTCCCCCCCTCCCACGAGAGTCGTACAGGACTGTGTTCCATAGACACATCCTACGCGTATGACTCCCTCCCTTAAGCCACCGGATTGCCCAAATTTAGCTTTGTAATCCTACTCTTCCTATGCTAATTGCCATAGGATCTAAAACGTTCATTCTAATTCAATAGAATGTCGCTTTTGGTCTTGCACCTTCCCATTAATGTACTAACAATAGTGTGAAAAATGAAAAATATATCTTCATTGATATATTCATTTGAACCTTCTACTAACTTATGTAGGAAACATCAGAAAAAGGAAGAGAGTGGAGATAAATACTAACACCTTAAAATAAAAAAAATAACAATGAAAGATAAAAAAAAGGAGTGAGAACTAAAATAAAACTCATCAGAGAAAAACAAATAAAATAAAATTGAGTAAAGAGAAAAAAGAGAAAAAAGGAAAACAGATACTTTTAGAGCTACATTGTGCAAATCTCTAAATCAGTGGAGTAATTATTTAAAATATTAGAATAACCTTGTCATGCTTATACATTTAGATGTGGCTGATGTTTTTTTATTTTTATTTTATTTTTAAAGCCTTATTAAAGCCTAATTAAACTTCAGTCATTGGATCATATGCTTATACACACCGGATGTTAATGTTAAATTTACAGGCCTTCGTTGAAGGGGTGCATTATATTCTAGAAGGTTGTAGAATACCCTAGTAAATACAAACACTGCTGTTATGTTCCAGAATGATCTTCCTGCCCAGGGGTCATGACCTACTAGTATTTTCTGGGATATTCCTTTGTGTCCCTGAGCAGTCGAGAGAGGAGCCCAGAATATTCCAGAATGTTCACAATGTCAATGTTGGATTATTGTCTCCACAGAGACCAGAAGTCTGTAAATATAATGCCTTACGAACCATATTAAACATCTTGTGCCTTGGTGTTGCCAGCGTGCATATCATCTGTTACTTTTGTTGAGCCGTGGTAAAGTCATTCTAATAAAATTACTAAAATACAAAGAGAAAGAGAGAGATGAGTAAGCTTATCTGATTCGAGCCAGTGTTGCGTCCTGCCCCGTGGGACCAGATCCATGTTGCTTCATGTAATCCTCTGCGGCTTTAGGCGTGCGTATTCCGTGCCTAATACCTTCTTTCCCCAAGATCGATAGTAGTGCCGGGTACTTAAGGATTGGCCTGAGACCACTCTTGTACATTCTCTGCATCACATCCTTGTAGGGGAAACGCTGAGCGATGGTCTCCTTGCATAGATCTTCGTAGATAGATATTGAATTTTCACCATATTTCAGTTTCCCCCTTTGATTGCGCGCCCCTCTGATGATGGCGTCTCTTATTACCGTCTTGCGCAGAGTAACAATGATAACCCGCGGGCCGTTGCCTCTTTGGTCTCGTGTACCGACTCTGTAACATTGGTCCACTATCGGCACTGTGGGAAGGGTGTTGTTACCTAAAATCTCTACTAACACTGTTGGAAAGCTGTCTTCTGTGCAATTGACTGATTCATCCAGCCCCACAATGTGGATATTATTTCGCCTGTAGTAACGTTGGGTCTCGAGCTGCCTCTCCCTTGCTTCCTCTTCGACTTCTTGTATTTTCTTCCGAGGCGCTTCTTCCACCTGTTTTATCTCCTTCGTTAACTCTGTAAATCCATCGTTGACGTTCTTCTCGTTCTCTTGGACCACCCGTGTAATTCCTATCACCGTATTCTCCACTGCCGTGATTCGCCCGGCCTGTACAGCGGCCGCTTTCATAACCTCTTCGAATTTAGCATCGATGTGTGCTTTGAATTCATCTTTGAGTTCCTCGATGTGTAATTTGAAAGCGACCATCTGATCCTTCATCAGGATAGTCAGAGAATTGAAGTTGGGTTGTGTAATTGCACTGCTTGTGTCAGTTGATGTTGTAGGAGCAATGAGGGACCCGATGGATTTGTTGGAGATTATCTTCTCAAATTCCCCTGCTTTATCTCTTACGGTATTTTTACCCGTCGTTACCGTTGTGTTGTCATCTGCTGTCTCCCTCTCGGGGCCAGTCGTTGTTGGTCCCGGTATATTCTCCACTATAGTCCCCCCATCGGGGCTAGTCAACAACGGTACCGCCGCTGCTACGTCTGTTGTATCCTTTGAACGTGTCAAAATCGGCGCCGTTGGAGTATCTGCGCAGAGTCTCTTTCCACCCTTTCTCTTATCCTTAGTATCCATGTTGAGTCTTTATGTCTTTTGATATAGTTAGTAGAAGGTCTTATTAATACATACGATGTGGTTTCATCTCTTTAGTATTGTTAAAATAAGGTTTTTAAACTAAATTAACGTTGACGGGAGCGGAGCTGTAACCAAACGCGTATCGCTACATATTGCGTTCAAACCGGAAGCGCTTTACAATTTGTTCCTCACATTTTTACCCATTCACTCACACATTCACACACCGACGGCGGAGACAACCATGCAAGGTGCCATCCTGCTCATCGGGAGCAATTAGACCACCATCACGTTCCTTGTCAAAAAGTACATACAATGTGAAAAACGACTTACCAATCAGAGGTTGGTAAATATATACTGTAGGCCTATATATATATATATATATATATTTTTTTTTTATTCAGCTTGAATCTGGTGGTGCCTCTGGGAGTCTGGAAAACATGTGTTGCTCTTGGGCTTTAAAGTGATGCAGAGCTGCTCTATTTCTGAAGTAAACACACTTTTCCAAAGTTGCCTACTGCAGCTTAAACCCTAACCATAAAGGGATAGTTTTATTTTCTATGTCTTACTCACCAATGATATTGTTGATGTCGGTATAGCGTCCTTTCTCAGCACAATCCACACCGTTCCCCATGCTAGTAGTTAGCCTCAAACCATGCTGTTCCTGATTGATTGATTGATTGATTGAAAACTTTATTAACAGATTACAGAATGGGTACAATACAGTACGGCTCAATACACACAATTGTTAAGGGGATGCAGACCAGAGAAAGACTTTCGTCTTGTTTAGATCAGGGTCCCCCATTTTCAATTCATCATAATTAATTCCTCATGCTAGCTCAGGCTAGTTAGCCTCAAACCATGCTGTTCCTCATGCTAGCTCAGGCTAGTTAGCTTCAAACTAATGCAAAATCAATGGGGTCGAGCACTTGTCTGTACAAGCTGACTGAAGCTGACTGAAATTTACTTCACAGTGCACACAAATTAAATTTCAGTTAGCCTCAGTCAGCTTTGTACAGACAGGAGCTCGACCCTATTGATTTTGCATTGGTCTGTGGCCAACTATCCGGAGCAAGCATGAGGAACGGCATGGATTGTGCTGAGAAAGGATTCTACCGATCAACATCGTCATCGGTCAGTACGAAATAGGGCTAGGATAAAAACAAAACGATCCCTTTAAGATAGATAGACAGACAGACAGACAGACAGACAGGCAGGCAGGCAGGCAGGCAGGCAGGCAGGCAGGCAGGCAGATAGATAGATAGATAGATAGATAGATAGATAGATAGATAGATAGATAGATAGATAGATAGATAGATAGATAGATAGATAGATAGATAGATAGATAGATAGATAGATAGATAGATAGATAGATAGATAGATAGATAGAGAGATAGATAGATAGATAGATAGATAGATGGATGGATGGATGGATGGATGGATAGATGGATAGATGGATATATAGATAGATAGATAGATACTGATAGATGGATAGATAGATAGATAGATAGATAGATAGATAGATAGATAGATAGATAGATAGATAGATAGATAGATAGATAGATAGATAGATAGATAGATAGATAGATAGATAGATAGATAGATAGATAGATACTGTAGATAGATAGATATATAGATACTGTAGATAGATACTGTAGATAGATAGATACAGATAGATAGATACTTTATTGCCATTTCAACACATGGTCGATTGGGATTTGTCTCGGTGGAATGCTAATTTCAACATACAACAGTGGAAAAAACACACAGTATAAAAAACATACAATATAAAAACATACAAGAATACATACAATCCCTGAAGTAGAAGTATTTCACAAACATTTCTAAAAATGCAACAGTGCTACAGTGCATAAAAGAGCTCAGTGCTCCATTTAAAGTGCATATTGCAAAGTGCCTGTCGGCTATAGTGCTAGCCCTTCTAGCAGAGTGCCTGTGCATTAGGGCTTGAGTTCAGGTGACGGACAACCTCGGGATATGTACTATTCCTAAAATGAGATATCTTACACCTGAGACTTTGGAGTCTTATGTGACCGGTGTGATCTCGCTCTGCATTGTGTTTCGATTCGACCCCTGTTAAGGGATCGCCCTGAGTGGGAGTTGAACCCCGGTCTCCCGCGCCGCGGGCGGCATCACAGACCACTGTACCAAGAGGTGAATTCACTTCTAAGTACCGGGTCTGGATGCCTCTGGGGAGTGAGTTTACTTGCAGTACCGCTTAACGTCCACAGCCACTTCACTATACAAGTCCCTCGTGACTGTGGATAGACATGCGGTACCTCCGTTACACTTATACCAGAGGGAAGGGGGTTAAAGAGATAGGTAACCTAACGTAACCTAACCCTAACCCAGTGGTTCCCAAACCTTTTCAATCAGGCCCCACTTGGGTAGTTGGAAATATTTTCAAGCCCCACCTAACCTGGGTCCCCACCTAGATGTAGGTTCGAATAAATCTTTGGCTACAAACGTGCCATTTCTTCTACTACTAACAAGACAAGATTAACATAACAAGACACAAAGACACAATTATAGTTTTATATTTTATTTGCAAATGAACAAAAGCTTGGTATTATGATCCTGTGCCACTGTGAAATAATTAGGCCTAATTAAAAATGTAGTTGTAGGCCTACAGTAGGATAGGATTCAAATAATAATAATTTGCATAATCATTTGCCACCGTTTGTGTCAAAACGTATTTAGGCTTCAAATTGCCATTTATCAGTTTTATAATTGTTATGGTTTGAAACCGACCCCAACAGCACGGCACAGACAGGTAGTTCAGAGTTAGCCAAAGACTAGGGCGTATTTATTTCTGAAACAGGAATGAGCGAAATAACAATAAGAACAACAAAGGGGAGAATGTTCTTGGCAGAGTTGTCTGCGGCTCTGCAGATCGTCCCGGTATTGAGATGGTGAAGCGGCGTAGCGCCACTGCCTCTGCGGCTCTGCAGCTACTCCAGGATCCAACTCGGGGAGGAACGGAGAGAGAGAGAGTGGTCAATAAACAAGCCAACGGAATACAGAGGCAGTCCAGTCCTCCTTAGCTGAGTCCAGTATAATCACACGTGACTTAATCTTCAGTGTTACCAACACACAAGTTTAGCTGAGCCCAGTACAATCACACGTGACTTAATCTTCAGTGTTACCAACACACAAGTTTAGCTGAGTCCAGTACAAAACAAAAACGGCAAATCTTCAGTGTTATCCAAACACACAAAAAACAGAGAATCCAAAAGGTTTGTTCCAAAAACTCACCAAAGCGCAAATACGCAAAGCGGGCAACGAGGCACAGCTCCAACGGATGATAGAGATACACAACAGCGGCGACTTCCATAGACGTCCTGAAGAAAAAACAGACGAGGCACAACAACGGGGGGAACAGGCAGTAGCAGTGGTAATCCAAAACGACCCGACAACGACTGACAGAAAGACCCGAGTATATGAAGGGCTCTGGAGCGCTGATTACAAACAAACGGCAGGTGCGTGACGGCAATTGGTAATTGACCTAGAAGCGTGTGGCGGCAATGAGCCAATCCCCCTCACAGTACCTTGAAGCGTGTGGTGGGAATGGGCCAATCCTCACAATAATTGTAATATTATATATTTGTTTTGCCCCACCTGCAGTACCTCCGTGCCCCACTAGTGGGTAACGCCCCACACTTTGGGAACCACTGCCCTAATCTAACCCTAACCTTAACTCTAACCATAACATTAACTTAACCGCAAAGTCACAGAGAAGCTAGAAATGGAATGAATGACATTCAGTTCATGGCATAATGCTATGAAACGTGTCATGGAGATATATTGCAGTGTGTGAATGTGTGTTTCCTTGTTGCTCCCTCTGCTACCTGAGATAATTTATCATGAATGAATGAATGAATGAATGAATGAATGAATGAATGAATGAATGAATGAATGAAAACTTTATTTAACAGATTGCAGAATGGGTACAATACAGTACGGGATCATCCCTATGTTCCCCGGGTCCTATGTTCCCCGGGTTCTATGTTCCCCGCTTTGATTGATTAATAGATTGAACATTTTATTAATTTGTATTATTTTATTAATTATTAATGTCCGCCTTGTTTCGAACGGTTAAGCTTAGGCCCTCTTTCGAACTGGTTAAGGTTAGAGTTTGGAATCAGGGCTGGTGGTCTAAAATTTTCAATCAATCAATCAATCAATCAAAGCGGGGAACATAGAACCCGGGAAACATATGACCCGGGGAACATAGGACCCGGGGAACATAGGACCCGGGGAACATAGACATGCTCCCTACAGTACGGCTCAATACACACAATTGTTAAGGGGATGCAGACCAGAGAAAGACGTTTGTCTTGTTTACATCAGGGTCCCCCATTTTTTTCATTATCTCCTCTACAGTAAATAAGACCCGTCAATAGGTTCTGCCACTATTCAATGTATTATTGTATCTTGCTTTACCGGCCTATACTGTAACGTATATGCTCTGCTCTTCGATGAAAAGGATGGATGGATGGATGGATGGATGAATGGATTTGACATTATGGATCAATGTAAATAGAAACATTTCAATGTAGATAATTAAATGTCAATGGAGCATCCCCCCACCTCTCTCTCTCTCTCTCTCTCTCTCTCTCTCTCTCTCTCTCTCTCTCTCTCTCTCTCTCTCTCTCTCTCTCTCTCTCTCTCTCACAACAATCTTTGGATCTGCTGTATGTTAGTGTTGCTGTGTTATTGTCGAGCATCTGTCCCCAAGGCGGACTGTGTGACTTCACTCATCGTGTGAGTTAAAAAAAAACACAAGTCGCCACAAATCGCCTCATCGCTGTTTGCTTTATGAAAGCGCGCTTGTTTGCCTCTTGCCATTAGTCCTGTCCTTACTGTATTTGAATAACTGTTAAACTACTCATCTGCAATCTCTTTCGATACAGCGACTGTTGGGCATGCGTTAATACACTGTTAATACACATTTGTGATTGTGTGGAATGATTTAAAGTGGCTGTGTGCTGAAAAGGAATGGCCGATGTACCGTGTGACTAATGTGCTCTATTGAACCAACAGGATGCCCCCACATTTAACCCTTTCACCTTTCACTGCCACACTACCAAACGGTTAACTCTAATTTTTTTAACATTTATTTAACCTTTATTTACCCAGGCAAGCAAGTAAGAACAAATTATTATTTTATTTATTGTCAAAGTATGCATAATGTTGTGTTAATTACACGACAAGAGATATGTAATGTTAATTACCTGAAATTATTCCGTTTTTTTGGGGGGGAAACCCTGCATATCGGTATGAGTTGATATCGGTATCAGAAATTAAGAGTTGGACAATATTGGTATATCGGTATCAGTAAAAAAGCCAATATCCAGCATCCCTACATGTGATAGTCGGACAACATACATCAGACCGACACATCCGGGTATTTATTGACCACCGCTTTATTTGGCCTGTATAAAAACCGGCAGAATGGTTACAGAAAATCTATTTTTGTTAAGTCAAGCAATTACTTTACAACACTTTTGAGCGTTCACACACCATTGTGAAAAGATCTCGAGACACTGAACGTGTTGATAAGTTCTATGTCCTCTTCCTCACAACAGAAAAATAAAGATTCGGGTAAAAAAAAGAAAATCACCTAAATGCCCCTTTAAGGTGTTTAAGAGGAACATGATATCGGAGATGTTTCCTGAGCCCTGAACCTAAAACCAGTTTCAGCTATGCTGTTGTACAACAGTTCATCAATCTTTTTATACAACTGACAATAAAACACTATGAATTAATCTCTTGTGAATGAAACCCTGGTAACAGACAACCTGCCGCCGGCCACAGAGTGTGTGAGTCTGAGGACAGAGGCTGCCTGTGTGTGTGTGGCAGGTAGGTACAGTATTGATTTCACTGTTTGTTGTTTGAACAGATGGCTGTGTAAAACACTGGGTAACGTATCCGTCTAATTGGCCCATTAATTACGTAAGATTCAACAATCTGCTTCCACTGCATTTCATCTGCTGTGCACTCCACACTCCACACCCCTTAGCAACCAGCGAACCAGCCCCTCTCTCTCTCTCTCTCTCTCTCTCTCTCTCTCTCTCTCTCTCTCTCTCTCTCTCTCTCTCTCTCTCTGTGTGTCTCTCTCTCTCTCTCTCTCTCTCTCTCTCTCTCTCTCTCTCTCTCTCTCTGTGTGTGCTCTCTCTCTCTGTGTCTCTCTCTCTCTCTCTCTCTCTCTCTCTCTCTCTCTCTCTCTCTCTCTCTCTCTCTGTGTGTGTCTCTCTCTCTGTGTCTCTCTCTCTGTCTCTCTCTGTCTCTCTCTCTCTCTCTCTCTCTCTCTCTCTCTCTTCTCTGTGTCTCTCTCTCTTCTCTCTCTCTCTCTCTCTCTCTCTCTCTCTCTCTCTCTCTCTCTCTCTCTCTCTCTCTCTCTCTCTCTCTCTCTCTCTCTCTCTCTCTCTCCCCCTCTCTCTCTCACACTCCACTTCCTTCCCAGCAGCTGTCTGTGTACTGAGCTCCAGCGCTGCTTAGAGTTGAAGTGCTCCACAAGGCCCCAGTTTTGTCCCAGACAAAGGAAATTCGGAGTCGACGAATAAGTCTCGGGACTTCATTGATAATTTGCAACATTTATTTAATCGATAGATCTGTAGAATCTGTGAAAGTAGCTTACCTGCGGTATGCTAAATCCTTGTTTTTATCTTTTGTATCGATCTATGCATTAATTGTTTGATGTATTATGTTGTGTGGACCCCAGGAAGACTAGCTGGGAGCCACGGCACCAGCTAATGGGGATCCTTAATAAAAACAAAAATAAAATAAAATAAAATAGTGAGAAGACTCGAGGAACAAGCTGGTGACCAGTTAGAGACGCAAGTTACAATATGACCATTCGGTTCCTTGTTGATGTGGGACTTCTGTAATGGCAACTGCGTGTTGATCTCATTAACCACTGCTGTTTTCACAAGATCAGACTAGAGGTCATTGGCTCTTGGGGTAGAGGCAAACTAATGATTTGCTGTGCTAATTACATATTTCTCCCTTTAGATTTAGTTCAGGCTTTCCCCCTTAGAAGTTAGCTAGGCCTGATGGCTATACTGGCCACAGGGGACGCCTTACACGAGCACACATTTATGAAAGCATCATGACGAAATTACAAAAGATGTTCTGGCTCTAATGAAATGCTAACATATGAAAGGGAGATGAAAAACATGTACAGACACACGCAGGGTTCTCCATTAAAACATGTCTACACACTCAGGGTTCTCATTAAAACATGTGTACACACTCAGGGTTCTCCATTAAAACATGTCTACACACTCAGGGTTCTCCATTAAAACATGTCTACACACTCAGGGTTCTCCATTAAAACATGTATACACACTCAGGGTTCTCCATTAAAACATGTCTACACACTCAGGGTTCTCCATTAAAACATGTCTACACACTCAGGGTTCTCCATTGAAAACATGTCTGGCAACCCAAGTTAATAATGTGGTGGGTGCGGGGCAGGGAATTCTGGGGTTGTCCCAGAAAGCTACTAAGAGTAAATATCTCTTTCTCTGTCTCTCCCTCCAGTATTTATGCCTCAGATTGAGCGTGGTATTGCCACGGAGCAACCTCTCTAGAGCTATTCCCCCTAAACAGTGAGCATGCCGTAGATCAATAGGGCAACCTAAGTCTGAAGGGTTTGATGAAATGAGATGCTTACTCACATCGACCACCTCGGAGAGATGGATGCATCCTATTAGCTTTTCCCAAAAAAAGCTAGAAAAATTTTAACTCCAGATATAACTGATGGCGTTTGTGTGCATTGCTTGTTTTCATGTTGATAATACCCCACTGAATCACAGGACAAATAAAAAAAAACATGGGTGAAATGAAATGCAGGGGTGTAAAAAGTACGGGTACCGTCTCAAAATCGTACTCAAGTAAAAGTCCGAGTATCTGGCTAAAAACACACATGAGTAAAAGTCCAAAGTTTCTACTTTTAAAAGTAAAAGTAAAAACTTTTTTTATTCCGGGGCAATGAATGTTCCTTTTCGTTCTCTTCATCACTCGTACTATCGTTTGTGGCCATATTCTGTAGCTTGTCACTCTGACTGTCTATTCTTCTGATAGCAGGTGTTTAATCAAAGATCCCCGCTTTCTAGTCTTGCACAAGGACCAATCAGCATGGGTATGGGTATTAATTAATGGGTATTCATTTCCATTGATTGGGATTTGATTGGCTGTTTTTAAATAAAGTGCGGCTGCAGGATTAATAATGTTAACGTTAGTTCAGGCAGAGAAACAAATATACTTTATTAAAATAGTTGGACCTGCGAGATTTGTACTTTGTACTTTGTAGGTCTGCATTTTAAATGTAAGGAGTAAAAAGTATGTTTTTTTCCTCTGAAATGTAATTGAGTAAAAGTACAAGTATACAAACCTAATAATACTTGAGTAAAGTACAAATCCCCAAAAACAGTACTTACGTATTGTAATAAAGTACAATTACTCAAGTACTTTACACCCCTGATGAGATGAAACATGGTGGGTTGTCCCCAGGACCTTGAATTACATACTTTTGAGGGCATTGCTAATTAAAGGAGCTCACCACCTTCTCCAGAACCAAGAAGATAGATACAAATCTCCTCCCTGTGCGTTCAGTGGGTTCGCACAAGGTCCTTGAAGTGCTTAAAGTGCTTGATTTTTTACAAAATAAAGTCAAGGCCTGGAATTCCTTGATTTTTTTTAACATGGTGCTTAAAAAGTCCTTGCAATTCAAATCAACAATTCGCATGGAACGTTTTGTTCATCCATGATCAAATTGTTCTGAATCAAGAAATTGATTTTTTTTTAATTTAAAGTGTAACTAATTGTCGCAAATTGGTTTCAAGCCATAAATATTGGATCCGATTGGACATTTTTAATAAAACATTTTAGTCCTTAAATTTTATTTTGCAATGTCTGTGGGAACCTTGTGGAAAGCTATCCAGCTGCAAGCTAGCCTAGCTTAGCACAAACAAATGGAAGTCACAGACCACTAGCCTAGCTTAAAACTCCAGGAGAGTTATTACTGAACGCACAGAAAGGAAATTGGTGGCCACCCAAGTGGCGACCCATGTAACACGCTGCGTCGTGAAGCGGCCGACCCGGGTTCGGTTCCGAATGCCGAATGTCTTTCCCCTGCTCTGTCTCTCCGTTCCTCTCTCTCTCTCTCTCTCTCTCTCTCTCTCTCTCTCTCTCTCTCTCTCTCTCTCTCTCTCTCTCTCTCTCTCTCTCTCTCTCTCGCTCTCTCTCTCTCTCTCTCTCTCTCTACCAGAATACCACCCCACCGGCTTCCCTCCCGCTGACTCTGCCAATTGAGCCAGTATGACGGCCGGCCAAGCCGGAGGCAACGCTGACAGCCGGATTCGATACCAGTGTCTCTCGCGTTGGTGACGAACGCTTAGTCCGCTGTGCCACCCAGCCGCCCCATTTATCTGGTATTCTGTGCTTCATCAACTCTGTGATGAGCTCACATCCAGGCTGTATGAGAGACCTGGGGAGGTGCTGGTATTACAGTAGCTGTATGAGAGACCTGGGGAGGTGCTGGTATTACAGTAGCTGTATGAGAGACCTGGTGAGGTGCTGGTATTACAGTAGCTGTATGAGAGACCTGGTGAGGTGCTGGTATTACAGTAGCTGTATGAGAGACCTGGGGAGGTGCTGGTATTACAGTAGCTGTATGAGAGACCTGGGGAGGTGCTGGTATTACAGGAGCTGTATGAGAGACCTGGGGAGGTGCTGGTATTACAGTAGCTGTATGAGAGACCTGTGGAGGTGCTGGTATTACAGTAGCTGTATGAGAGGCCTGGGGAGGTGCTGGTATTACAGGAGCTGTATGAGAGACCTGGGGAGGTGCTGGTATTACAGTAGCTGTATGAGAGACCTGGGGAGGTGCTGGTATTACAGGAGCTGTATGAGAGACCTGGGGAGGTGCTGGTATTACAGGAGCTGTATGAGAGACCTGTGGAGGTGCTGGTATTACAGTAGCTGTATGAGAGGCCTGGGGAGGTGCTGGTATTACAGTAGCTGTATGAGAGACCTGGGGAGGTGCTGGTATTACAGTAGCTGTGAGACTGGGGGGGCGACAGTGGGTCAGGAGGTGGAGCAGTCGTCTGGTAATCAGATGCTTCCTGGGTTTGATTCCCGCTCCTCCCTGAGCAAGACACTTAACCCCTAACCGCTCCTGATGAGCAGGTCGCCACCTCGCACGGTCGCCTCCGCCCTTGGTGTGTGAATAATGTATGAGTGAATGGGTGAATGTGAGGCATAAGTTGTATAGCGCTTTGGATGAAAGCTGCTATATAAATGCAGTCATACATATAAATGCAGTCATACATCTGGTTTACTGCCGGGTATTGTGGGAGTTTTACCCCCCCCCCCCCCCCCCCCTCCCTTCAACCTCTGTCTCTTTGTTTTAAATGTTGACCCTGCCCCCCTCCACCCAACCCACCTACTTGACCCTCTGGATGGCCTCAGACAACACTGCTCTCAGACAACACTGCTCTCAGCCTGGAGCACGGGGATCTCAATATTCATATTAATCTGTCTTTGAGCCTATATCAGTTCCACCGCAGTATTCACAATATTCGGTTTACTCATGTATTAAACACCTTGTCCCGTGTGAGACCTTAACTGGGACACAACACACGTTATCTTTTAAAGGAACACGCCAAATGAGAAATTAGCTTACCGTCTTCTCCAGAGAGAGACAAGAAGATAGATACCAGTTTCCTCTCTGTGCGTTCAGTAGAAAGCTATCTGGCTGCATGTTAGCCTAGCTTAGCACAATGAATGGAAGCGGACATGGCCGGTTAGCCTTCGGGAGAGGGGTTAGTTGGACAATGCATAGGCTAACCGGCCATGTCCGCTTCCATTTATTGTGCTAAGCTAGGCTAACGTGCAGCCAGATAGCTTTCTATGTGTCATGGTTTCTCCATAGAGCCCATCATACTTTATTAGCACAGCAGCTTGCGCAGGTAGGGGGCAACTTAGGCCCCGTTTAGACGGAAACGCTAGCAGGTGAATCCGCAAAAATATTTTTTCGGATGTGCCTTTCGTTTATACGGAAACGGCGTTTTTACGGGGTGAAACCGCAAAAAAGTGAGACTACCTTCCAGGGTGGAATTCCTAGAAACGCAAAAGCTTTGCGCTCTCGTCTAAACTGTAAAACCGTATAAATCTGTTAAAACGATGACGAAAGGGTTGTCACGGCTCTGATCGCGAGTACTGCTTACGTCACAGGTAGCAGGTATGCGCCAGTAGCCGAGACGTAAACAAAGCAAGTATGTCTGACTATCAACGGAGATCACCTGAAGGCTACATTGGCAGTACTTTTAACCCTTTCACTGCCACACGACAGAAGGTTAACCCTTTACTATCACACAACCGGCTGTCGTGTGGCAGTGAAAGGGTTAAATACACAAGAATCTGTCCCGCGGCGTGAGTGGACCCACTGTCTGTGAGTGACTCTGCCTTGGTCCAATCACATTCCCCATCCACAGTCTGCGAATCAGAGGCAGAGTAGGGCGGGTCTTCACAGCACGTCATGTGACATATGCGCCAATCGTGTGACAGCGGGGCTCAGTCGTTACAGCGTCGTCTGCACGGAGAATTCCACCCCAAAACGCTTGTCTAAACGTAAAATTAAAAGTGAAACCGCAAGATGACTTTTGCGGTTTCTGTTCACAAAACGCTCGTCTAAACGTAGATTCAGTTGGTATTGCTGATTGGCTCGAACACGGTATGTTTGTATACAGCGAACAGGTCTATAGGTGTATGTCATTAGGTTTTTGGTGACCTCATGTCATCATTATTTATTACATGTCACATAGGACACCAAATTTATACCTCTACGTCAATAGATATGAAGATGTATTATATCACGTTTATACCTCTACGTCAACAGATATAAAGATGTATTTATAGTACCATAGGGCTCTGCTTTTGTACAAAGATATCGGCGCTACAATGGTGTTTTCACATTCCTACTTGGAAGGGAGCGTTTCTGAGGTTCTGTCTTAGTCAATGTTTTCTACTTTAGAACCCATGAAACCCGTTCAAAACACTAGGGCTGACCCAAATGCTTCAGCGCTTCAATCGCTGCATTGAATCGGTAAAAAAAACAAAACACAATTTGAATGCTTAGTGTTGTGAAGGATCAGATTAAACCGAATATGTATATTTATTTATATATATATATTTAATTGTATTTGTATATCGTTTGATATCCCCTGTATATTCCTTGTACAATATGCATTGAATATCCCCGTTTCTACTAAACAGCCCATAATAGTTTCATTCTACCATTGGACTAGAACCTGGCGCCAGGTTGCCATACCCCTAGGTTCAAGTTCAATCGTGCCGCCTAACATGTCGAGGCAGCCCCCGGTTCCGCGCAGTAATATGCCGGGCGAAATACGTGTGGTACTATTTGTTCATAGCGCATATATATATGACGCTCGTAAAGTAGAACTTTCTTTTAGTCCAGTTCTTTACCCTCCAACAGAGTGACAGACGCAAAAGCCTCCCCACGAAGCACGTGCGGTGTAGTAGGGCCTACTTGGCCCAGAATAGGCATTGAGATATCGTGTAGATTAATAGTTGAATGGTCATAGTTTGGCACCATACCGTCGAGTTGGACGTATTCTATTAAGCTAATAATAGTCTATTTATGTATGGTGCATCGTTCGGTTCGAGTTCTACAGTTATCAGTACCCCCATCGTTCCTGACGTTATCTGGACGCTTATCCAGGCTGGTCAGACCCCTAGTGGTGATTGCATCCGAGGAGCTCCGGGTCAAGAGCGACTGGACCTGTATATTGGATTACTCTACCCGACGACGGCGAGCCTTCCACGGCTCTTGGATTATGCTTTATGTGCTTTGATTATTCCATGGATAAAGGCCAACACTGTCGAGTGTTGGAATTACCCCCCGGAGAGGACTACAGGTGAGGCGGCGCTCTACACGTGAGGTCGCACCACGTCTCTCCGTTGTGGACCGGCAGATACCGTTCCACAGAGGGTCCAGCTGTGTTCGTCTACGGCCCCAGGTTCTGTGGGCACTGGGTCTAAGACTTTGGATTCTCCCAAGACACCGTCGGCCAGATGGGATACCGCCAGCGGCTTCTCTAACCCCCCCCTCCTACTGTCTTACAACCAGCGGGACCCCCCCCCCCCCCTTAGTGTATCCAGCTATAATTATTTAAGTACTATCGCTATCGTTTCCTAAATATTCCAGGTTGTATACTTACTCCCTGCGCAACCAGAGATTGGACATTCAATGTTGATTTACCTACGAATACTCATTTGCCATAAAAGTGCATACTTAACATTTCAAATCATAAATGTAATTAAGTGAATATTGTGTACACCCTTTGCTGTATTAAATATTCGATTTGGTCCATTTGTGTTGGTTCGTTTCATCAGGTGGGAAAGTGTTCATCATACTTATATCTTGTACTGGGTGGCCAGAAGTTAAAGTACATGAGGTAGTGGTATTAAATATCATATCTAACAATACAGTCAGGGAATTGTACCCCTCAGCTACACTTAGTCTTGTTTCTTTTTTTGTTCTTCTTTCTTTTTTGGTTTGTTTGTTTTAGCCTACGTCAGCATAACATTTTTAATATCCGTATCATATACAATATCATATATTAATAACATTTTCGCAGACATGGACATTTAATTATGACAACTTTCAGACAACGTATCTACCCCATAACTCTCATGTACCAATCACATTGAAGCTTTATACGCAGGAACAATGAAGCCTTGATTATTCACAGAGAATTACTATTGAAGCTTCGAAGGCCAACAAATGGTAATCGGGACAGATGGCCCCACAAAACACATTCTGTGCTGTCCAAATAAAAATAATCAAAGGGAAATAAAGAATTATTTACGTTATTCCTAAAAACACTTGTCTTTTGTACGTATTTAAGTTTCTAATCAAAAAGCAGTGAGTAATATGAAGTACTGTATGTTAAATGAGAACTAACTCACTGTACGGGACATGCCTGGGTAGAAGCCGTATTTTAGGAACACGCTTGGTCCTGAGGAGGACATTAAATGGACCCCTCCCTTCTGTGGAGGACTGTGGACATGATTTATGGTCAGAGAGCCATATGAATAAATGATGGCATCCAGGCAGGCAGAGGGCTGGAGTCAGAGAGTGAGCACCCTGTATTAGCTCAGCCTTATATTTTATTTATTTAAATTCCTTTCCAAGATTTATTTGCACCCCCTTTGTATTTAGCTTCAGGGAATGTGTTAGCCTTTACATTGTTCATTCCGAAAGAAAAAACAAGAACATTATGTTTGTGAGTGAGTGAGTGAGTGTGTGTGTGTGTGTGTGTGTGTGTGTGTGTGTGTGTGTGTGTGTGTGTGTGTGTGTGTGTGTGTGTGTGTGTGAGAGTGAGTCTACAGTGTAGATGTGTATGTGTACACTGTATACTGTATGTGTTTGTTTTAGCGTATTTGCCAATGTTCGGATGTATGTGTATAATATATTCCCTGCATGTGTGTGTGTGTTTGTTTGTTTGTGTCTGTGTGTGTCGCTCTCTGTGTGTGTGTCTGACTGTGTGTGTTTGTGTTTGTCTGTGTGTTTTTGTGTGTGTGCTTGTCTGTGTGTGTCTGTGTGTGTATCTGTGTGTGTGTCTATGTGTGTGTATCTGTGTGTGTGTATCTATGTGTGTGCGTGTTTCTCTGTGTGTGTATCTGTATGTGTGTCTACGTGTATGTCTATGTGTGTGTGTGTGTGTGTGTGTGTGTGTGTGTGTGTCTGTGTGTGTGTGTCTGTGTGTGTGTGTGTGTGTGTCTGTGTGTGTGTCTGTGTGTGTGTGTCTGTGTGTGTGTGTGTGTCTGTGTGTGTGTCTGTGTGCGTGTGTGTCTGTGTGTGTGTGTGTGTGTGTGTGTGTGTGTGTGTGTGTGTGTGTGTGTGTGTGTGTGTGTGTGTGTGTGTGACCCAGCCTCTGACAGAGTCCATCAGTAAATGGTGAAAGGAGATAATGCAGGAGAGAAGGATGAGGGAGGATGAAGGAAGGGACAGAAAGAGGGATGAAGGAGGATGAAGGAGGGGACAGAAAGAGGGATGAGGGAGGATGAAGGAAGGGACAGAAAGAGGGATGAAGGAGGATGAAGGAGGGGACTGAGGGAGGATGAAGGAGGGGACAGAAAGAGGGATGAGGGAGGATGAAGGGGGGGACAGAAAGAGGGATGAGGGGGGATGAAGGAGGGGACAGAAAGAGGGATGAGGGAGGATGAAGGAGGGGACAGAAAGAGGGATGAGGGGGGATGAAGGAGGGGACAGAAAGAGGGATGAGGGAGGATGAAGGAGGGGACAGAAAGAGGGATGAGGGAGGATGAAGGAGGGGACAGAAAGAGGGATGAGGGGGGATGAAGGAGGGGACAGAAAGAGGGATGAGGGAGGATGAAGGAGGGGACAGAAAGAGGGATGAGGGTCGTTCAGGCCTTCAGGCTTCCATTTTTGCATCTTGTGAGGCACGTCTTCAGCAGGAGCTGTTTCCGAGCGCGGTGGGCCAGTAGTTTCCTCAAGGCGTTTCGGGGGTGTGTGCGTGCACGTGTGTGTAAAAAGTGTGTGTACTCGCGCGCGTGTGTATTCACAGTGAGTAATGCGCTGTAGCAAAGGGCCTCGCTGACATAGCGGCTCCGAGATTAGGTGGATAACACTACTTAATCATTGTGAAATGAGCTGAGGACGTGTGGTCGTAGGATTACACATCCAACGCTGTTTCCTTCTCTTCACCAGACGCACCGCACCGTAGTCCCCGAGACGTAACACCCAGGGATGGAGGTTATACGAGCCTGCGTGCCCTCTGGGCTGGGCAGTAGTGTAGGATTGATCTCACGGACAGAATGTCTGCCCAGAGGTCCTGATGGAGCTGCTTGGTGTACATGACCTGCCTGCTGATGTCATAATTGTTGACAGTTTATTGTTTTCTCTTACTAGCTAAGATATAGTGAAAGTTATGATCATTGTCCCGTTCCTAATGGTGACCAAGGCTTGTGTTGCAGTGAAGTGAAAGTGATAAGTGACAGGGATCCATCTCGTTCCATTTTGTCCCTCCTCGCCGATTGATTTTTTCCGCTTGGGTTTAGTTCCGAGCGCTCTGGGGACCTCTTGACCTCAGGCAGAGAGCGGGCCAGGGGGGTGGGGGAGTGGCCAGGAGGGGTGGCGAGTGGCCAGGGGGGGTGGGGGGAGTTGGTCGACACAAGAATGACCCCTTTTCGATGTGTCTGTCCTTGAAACGCAGGACCACCCAGCTAGCCGGGAAAGTGTAAACGTTATCACGAAACAATTTTTGCTCATAATGACAGGTCATCGGTTGGCATGGCTAAAAGACTTCCCTGGGAATCATTTCTCTTAGTTTTATTTCCCCGGGGAAGATTTACTGAACACACACTGTATGCTCTTTGTAAAGCAGCCCCCTGTGAATACAGCTTCGTATTCTCACTTGGGAGTCACCCAGTACAACCACAGTCTGACACTGTCGACCACGAGGAGCTGCCCAGTACAACCACAGTCTGACACTGTCGACCACTAGGAGCTGCCCAGTACAACCACAGTCTGACACTGTTGACCACTAGGAGCTGCCCAGTACAACCACAGTCTGACACTGTTGACCACTAGGAGCTGCCCAGTACAACCACAGCCTGACACTGTTGACCACTAGGAGCTGCCCAGTACAACCACAGTCTGACACTATTGACCACTAAGAGCTGCCCAGTACAACCACCGTCTGACACTGTTGACCACTAAGAGCTGCCCAGTACAACCACAGTCTGACACTGTTGACCACTAAGAGCTGCCCAGTACAACCACCGTCTGACACTGTTGACCACGAGGAGCTTCCCAGTACAACCACAGTCTGACACTGTTGGCCACTAAGAGCTGCCCAGCACAACCACAGTCTGACACTGTTGGCCAATGAGCAGCTCCACTGGAGCAAGTTGGTGGTGCTGTGCTTTGCTCAAGGGCATTCCAGGAGTAGTTGTGGATCAGCCAATCCAGATTTCCCTGCTGGTCAGAGGATTTCAACCAGCTGCATTCTTTCTAGCCACAAGCCAGCTCATCTCGCGCACGGCTGCCCCTGATATCCAAGTTGAGTTTGACACATTATTTGAGACAAAACATGTCGTCCTTTTATCACGGTTTGTCATCTGACTGATCCTGGTTCTTGAAATACACCCTTGGTTTAACACCTGCTGACGGTAGATGCACACAGCAAGAGATTCTGACCAGATCTAGCTCTAACTAGGTGCTGCTAGGTGCTGCTAGGTGGTGCTAGGTGCTGCTAGGTGCTGCTAGGTGCTGCTAGGTGCTGCTAGGTGCTGCTAGGTGGTGCTAGGTGCTGCTAGGTGCTGCTAGGTGCTGCTAGGTGCTGCTAGGTGCTGCTAGGTGGTGCTAGGTGGTGCTAGGTGGTGCTAGGTGGTGCTAGGTGCTAGGTGGTGCTAGGTGCTGCTAGGTGGTGCTAGGTTGTGCTAGGTGCTGCTAGGTGCTGCTAGGTGCTGCTAGGTGGTGCTAGGTGGTGCTAGGTGGTGCTAGGTGCTGCTAGGTGGTGCTAGGTGCTGCTAGGTGCTGCTAGGTGCTGCTAGGTGCTGCTAGGTGGTGCTAGGTTGTGCTAGGTGCTGCTAGGTGCTGCTAGGTGCTGCTAGGTGCTGCTAGGTGCTGCTAGGTGGCGCTAGGTGCTGCTAGGTGCTGCTAGGTGGTGCTAGGTGCTGCTAGGTGCTGCTAGGTGCTAGGTGGTGCTAGGTGCTGCTAGGTGGTGCTAGGTGGTGCTAGGCGCTAGGTGCTGCTAGGTGCTGCTAGGTTGTGCTAGGTGGTGCTAGGCGCTGCTAGGTGCTAGGTGCTGCTAGGTGCTGCTAGGTGGTGCTAGGTGCTGCTAGGTGCTGCTAGGTGCTAGGTGCTGCTAGGTGCTGCTAGGTGGTGCTAGGTGCTGCTAGGTGCTGCTAGGTGCTAGGTGCTGCTAGGTGGTGCTAGGTGCTGCTAGGTGGTGCTAGGTGCTGCTAGGTGCTAGGTGCTGCTAGGTGCTGCTAGGTGGTGCTAGGTGGTGCTAGGTGCTGCTAGGTGCTGCTAGGTGCTGCTAGGTGGTGCTAGGTGCTGCTAGGTGCTGCTAGGTGCTGCTAGGTGGTACTAGGTGCTGCTAGGTGGTGCTAGGTGGTACTAGGTGCTGCTAGGTGCTGCTAGGTGCTGCTAGGTGGTACTAGGTGCTGCTAGGTGCTGCTAGGTGCTGCTAGGTGCTAGGTGCTGCTAGGTGCTGCTAGGTGCTGCTAGGTGCTGCTAGGTGCTAGGTTGTGCTAAGTGCTGCTAGGTGCTAGGTTGCTAGGTTGTGCTAAGTGCTGCTAGGTGCTAGGTTGTGCTAGGTGGTGCTAGGTGCTGCTAGGTGCTGCTAAGTGCTGCTAGGTGCTGCTAGGTGCTAGGTTGTGCTAGGTGGTGCTAGGTGCTGCTAGGTGCTGCTAGGTGGTGCTAGGTGCTGCTAGGTGCTGCTAGGTGCTGCTAGGTGCTGCTAGGTGCTGCTAGGTGCTAGGTGCTGCTAGGTGGTGCTAGGTGGTGCTAGGTGGTGCTAGGTGCTAGGTGGTGCTAGGTGCTGCTAGGTGCTGCTAGGTGGTGCTAGGCACTAGGTGCTGCTAGGTGGTGCTAGGTGCTGCTAGGTGCTGCTAGGTGCTGCTAGGTGCTAGGTGCTGCTAGGTGGTGCTAGGTGGTGCTAGGTGGTGCTAGGTGCTAGGTGGTGCTAGGTGCTGCTAGGTGCTGCTAGGTGGTGCTAGGCACTAGGTGCTGCTAGGTGGTGCTAGGTGCTGCTAGGTGCTGCTAGGTGGTGCTAGGTGCTGCTAGGTGGTGCTAGGTGCTGCTAGGTGGTGCTAGGTGCTGCTAGGTGGTGCTAGGTGCTGCTAGGTGCTGCTAGGTGCTGCTAGGTGGTGCTAGGTGCTGCTAGGTGCTGCTAGGTGGTGCTAGGTGCTGCTAGGTGCTGCTAGGTGCTGCTAGGTGCTGCTAGGTGGTGCTAGGTGGTGCTAGGTGCTGCTAGGTGCTGCTAGGTGGTGCTAGGTGCTGCTAGGTGCTGCTAGGTGCTGCTAGGTGGTGCTAGGTGCTAGGTGCTGCTAGGTGGTGCTAGGTGGTGCTAGGTGCTGCTAGGTGCTGCTAGGTGCTGCTAGGTGCTGCTAGGTGGTGCTGCTAGGTGCTGCTAGGTGCTGCTAGGTGCTGCTAGGTGCTGCTAGGTGCTGCTAGGTGCTGCTAGGTGGTGCTAGGTGGTGCTAGGTGGTGCTAGGTGGTGCTAGGTGGTGCTAGTTGCTGCTAGGTGCTGCTAGGTGCTGCTAGGTGCTGCTAGGTAGGTGCTGCTAGGTGCTGCTAGGTGCTGCTAGGTGGTGCTAGGTGCTAGGTGCTGCTAGGTGGTGCTAGGTGCTGCTAGGTGCTGCTAGGTGCTAGGTGCTGCTAGGTGCTGCTAGGTGGTGCTAGGTGCTGCTAGGTGCTGCTAGGTGCTGCTAGGTGCTAGGTGCTGCTAGGTGCTGCTAGGTGCTGCTAGGTGCTGCTAGGTGCTGCTAGGTGCTGCTAGGTGCTGCTAGGTGCTGCTAGGTGCTGCTAGGTGGTGCTAGGTGCTGCTAGGTGGTGCTAGGTGCTGCTAGGTGCTGCTAGGTGCTGCTAGGTGCTAGGTGGTGCTAGGTGCTGCTAGGTGCTGCTAGGTGCTGCTAGGTGCTGCTAGGTGGTGCTAGGTGCTGCTAGGTGCTGCTAGGTGCTGCTAGGTGCTGCTAGGTGCTGCTAGGTGCTGCTAGGTGCTGCTAGGTGGTGCTAGGTGCTGCTAGGTATTGCTAGGTGGTGCTAGGTGCTGCTAGGTGCTGCTAGGTGGTGCTAAGTGCTGCTAGGTGCTGCTAGGTGCTGCTAGGTGGTGCTAGGTGCTGCTAGGTGGTGCTAGGTGCTGCTAGGTATTGCTAGGTGCTGCTAGGTGCTGCTAGGTGGTGCTAGGTGCTGCTAGGTATTGCTAGGTGGTGCTAAGTGCTGCTAGGTGCTGCTAGGTGGTGCTAGGTGCTGCTAGGTGGTGCTAGGTGCTGCTAGGTGGTGCTAGGTGCTGCTAGGTATTGCTAGGTGGTGCTAGGTGCTGCTAGGTGGTGCTAGGTGCTGCTAGGTGCTAGGTGGTGCTAGGTGCTTGGTTGTGCTAGGTGGTGCTAGGTGCTGCTAGGTGCTGCTAGGTGGTGCTAGGTGCTGCTAGGTGCTGCTAGGTGCTGCTAGGTGCTGCTAGGTGCTAGGTGCTGCTAGGTGCTGCTAGGTGGTGCTAGGTGCTGCTAGGTGCTAGGTGGTGCTAGGTGCTGCTAGGTGCTGCTAGGTGCTGCTAGGTGGTGCTAGGTGCTGCTAGGTGCTGCTAGGTGCTGCTAGGTGCTGCTAGGTGGTATGATACTTCAAAGATCACCATGTCATAGGGTTTCCATGGATACTGCTGGTTGGGGGAACACAGGAAAGACATTTAGGAGCATTATTATGAAAATAGTTCCAGATTAAATGCATCATTATGACCAAAAGCGTTGATGTAAGTGGAATTTTATGTTCAGCATCCTCGCTGACTAGCTTGTTCCTAGTTGACTTGAGCCGTATTCTAATTCTAAGGTACATTCACCCAAAATTGACGAGCTGCTCAAAACTGATCGGGAGAAATGTGTGTATTGAAATACAGTCACTTATCACAGTGTTTGTGATTTGCATTTCATTGACTTCTCATCAATCTTAGTGCCAGTGAAGTAGTATCTCCCCTTTGCGGTTTGGTATTGATTATGTCCAGTTGTTTTCAACACAATAGACTAATTGGTTGAATAAATCCAACACACCAGTCAGATTCTCTCCATCGGCACTATGAGATATAGGACATTAACCCTTTCACTATCACACTACAGAAGGTTAACCCTTTACTATCACACTACAGAAGGTTAACCCTTTACTATCACACTACAGAAGGTTAACCCTTTACTATCACACTGCAGATGGTTAACCGTCTGTAGTGTGATAGTAAAGGGTTAACCTTATGTAGTGTGGCAGTGAAAGGGTTAAAGAGATAAACGTCCTACAGTAGTACTATCAATAGCACTTTTTACCTGCCTGCTGTAGGCCTACTGCTGCTGCTCTGTTTCCCCTCTCCAATATTAATATTTGGGGGGGGGGGGGGGGGGGGGGGTGGGTGACTTCTACCATGGCTATCACTGTATACAATACTAATGCAGGATAAGAGTATCTTCTACCATGACTACCACTGTATACAACACTAATGCAGGATACGAGGGTCTTCTACCGAGAGCATGTCTATGTTCCCCGCTTTGATTGATTGATTGATTGAACATTTTAGACCACCAGCCCTGATTCCAAACTCTAACCTTAACCAGTTTGAAAGAGGGCCTTAGCTTAACCGTTCGAAACATTAATAATTAATAAAATAATAAAAATTAATAAA
>NC_140180.1:90657194-90671862 GCF_963971535.1 Notolepis coatsorum
ATGCGGCCGTGGTCTTCATTTTAATCTGTGATGTTAGGAGAGAGAGAGAGAGAGAGATAGAGAGAGAGAGAGAGAGAGAGAGAGAGAGAGAGAGAGAGAGAGAGAGAGAGAGAGAGAGAGAGAGAGAGAGAGAGAGAGAGAGAGAATAGAGATAGAACCTTGACAGGAATCCCTGCTACAGTATGTGCACTGTGTTGTATACAGTGGTGGAAGGAGTACACAGTTTCTTTACTTGAGGACAAGTAGAATTACCCAGATGAAATAGTTACCCGGGTAAAAGTACAGGTCCTCCATTCAAAACTCAACTTGAGTAAATGTCAAGAAGTATTTGATATTGAATGTACTGTAAGTAAAAGTACACAATCTCTATGATGCTTCGCATTCAATCAACCATTGGTCAATGTAACTAGTAACTGATGGGTTCAGATACATGTAGTGGACTTAAAAAGTACAAAGGTACGTATAATTGTTCTTCAGCACAGTACTTACAGGTGCATCTCAATAAAGTAGGAAATAATTATATTGGCTGCCTCCATGTGACGCCGCATTGATTCATGCAAAAGGACCCCCGACCTAAATATTGAGTGCATATACTTTTCAGTAGGCCGACATTTCTGTAATATATATACAGTATATATTTATTGGTCTTATGTAATATTACAATCTTTTCAGATACTGAATTTTGGGTTTTCATTAGCTGTAAGCCATAATCATCACCATTTAAAGAAATAATAAAGGCTTGAAATATTTCACTCAGTGTAATGAATCTATATAATATATGATTTTTACTTTTTGAATTGAATGACCGAAATAAATGCACTTTTCCTCGATATTCAAAATGTATTGAGATGAGAGTAAGTACAAATACTTACTTATTTACTTTCCCCCGCTGGTTGTATAAGGATGGCAGTACGATGCCCTCCGCTGTGTGCCCATCCTGCGATATGACTGCAGTGTCTGCTGCAGTGGGAGTCCATTCTTCCTCAACGTGTCAAGTGGAATTGATTTGGCGTTATATACCATGATGCAAATTTGTGTTCCTCAATCAATTTGCGCCTCACGGCTGAGATGAGAACACAATTAGAATGTTTCAAACCATTCCTCTCGGGGGCCGCGCCGAGCAATTAGTTAAGTATTAATTAAAATGTTCTTCTACCACCTCACCGGCGCGCCTCACTCAGGCTGACCGTATGTGCCGCTGATTGTGCCTGACAAAAAATAAAATAGTGTCATATTGTTTCATTAATTGGAATACACTGAATGCTAGAGGCTAATGGTACCAGTCGTGCAGTGAAGGGATTCCTTGTATCTCCTTCTGATAGAGACACACACACACACACACACTCACTCACTCACTCACTCACTCACACACTCACTCACTCACTCACTCACTCACTCACTCACTCACTCACTCACTCACTCACTCACTCACTCACTCACTCACTCACTCACTCACTCACTCACTCACACACACACACACACACCCCCCCCCCCCCCACACACACACACACACACACTCACTCACTCACTCACTCACTCACTCACTCACTCACTCACTCACTCACTCACTCACTCACTCACTCACTCACTCACTCACTCACTCACTCACTCACTCACTCACTCACTCACTCACTCACTCACTCACTCACTCACTCACTCACTCACGCACTCTCTCACACACACACACACACACACACACACACACACTCACTCACTCACTCACTCACTCTCACACACACACACACACACACACACACAGACACACACACACACACTCACTCACTCACTCACTCACTCACTCACTCACTCACTCACTCACTCACTCACTCACTCACTCACTCACTCACTCACTCCCTCACTCACTCACTCACTCACACACACTCACACACACACACACACACACACACACACACACACACACACACACACACACACACACACACACACACACACACACACACACACACACACACACACACACACACACAGAGACAGACACACAGACAGACACACAGACAGACACACACACACACAGACAGACACACACACACACACACACACACACACACACACACACACACACACACAGACACACACACAGGTGTCGGGTTGCGTGTCTCTTGCATGTCCTTGGTGTTAATTGTGGAAACACCTGCAAGGGCAACATAAGAAACGAGAGTGGACTGGATCATCAATCAATCAAGGAATCAAGTGCCTTGTCTGTGTGCGTGTGTGTGTGTGCGTGTGTGTGCATGTGCGTCTGTGTGGTGTTTGTGTGTATCAGAGAAAGAGAGATTGATTGAGTGAAAGAGCTAGATAGAAAGGGGGGATGGTGTGCATGTGTGTGTGTAAGTGCATGTGATTGTGTATGGCGGTTATACGGTGTGAGTATGTGTGTGTGTGTGATTGTGTGTGGTGGGGGTAGGGTGTGTGTGATTGTGTGTGGCGGGGGTAGGGTGTGTGTGTGTATGTGATTGTGTGTGTGGCGGGGGTAGGGTGTGTGGCGGGGGTAGGGTGGGTGTGTTTTGAAGAGAGAGAGAGAGCGAAGGAGTGGGTGAGAGAGAAACAGACCGTGTTCTAATAATGACGTGTCAGTGTCAGTAAGACAGAGAGAGAGAGAGCGAAAGGAGAGAGAAAGAAAAGGAGAGAAAGAGAGAGTAAGAAGCAACAGAGAGAGAGCCAGGGAAAAGCAAGGGAGGGAGAGAGAGAGGAAGAGGAGTAGAATTAAGTGAAAGAGACAGAGAAAATGAGAGAGATGTCACCGTCTTCAGATGTGCGATTGGTGAATCAGTAGCTGCCAAGTTTGTTTCATACAGTGTAGGTTTCATCTGCTGTCTCGCCTGTGGCTGTGGGTTCTGTTCACAAGGTAAGTCTGTCTCCGTCATGGTTTTGTATTAAATCTAAATCTAAGTCTGGTCCTGCTGCGGCCGGACCATATGGTTAAAATGATCACATCACAATGTTTTTAGTTTAGACATTAGTATTTAATTTTCCAGTACAAATTACAATGTGTATGACGTTCTTTTTATGTCTTTATCTTGTAATACGGTTGCCATGGTGCTGTTTCGTTACTGTTATTTTATTTATTTATTTAAAATACTATTGCAAGGAGTATTTTCTTTTTGTAATACTGTGTATTTTTTCAGTAAACCACCTATAGGTTCTGCTTATTTTACAGACTAAAACTTTATTTACATCAACATCTGATTTTTAACCCTATGATGTCATCCCCATCTGACATTTGCACGCTCTTAAAAAAGATGTGTTGAAATATTGTGCCTAACTAAACCCATATGGGTATTCTTGCCTAACTAAACTACCCGTTAATTTGTCAGGCTGTGTTTTGCTTTTGTTTATTTATTTATTTATTTTTATTAAATTTCTTGAGATCAATGATTTTTTTGATTTTATATTGTTTGTATTTATTTACATAAATACGAAATGAAGATTTCAAATCAAATCAAACTCATATTTGTGCCTAACTAAACCCATAATGGTATTCATGCCTAACTAAGCCCATATGGTATTCTTGCCTAACTAAACCCATATGGTATTCTTGAATAACTAAACCCATATGGTATTCTTGCCTAACTAAACCCATATGGTATTCTTGCCTAACTAAACCCATATGGTATTCTTGCCTAACTAAACCCATATGGTATTCTTGCCTAACTAAACCCATATGGTATTCTTGCCTAACTAAACCCATATGGTATTCTTGCCTAACTAAATCCATATGGTATTCTTGCCTAACTAAACCCATATATGGTATTCTTGCCTAACTAAACCCATATATGGTATTCATGCCTAACTAAATCCATATGGTATTCTTGCCTAACTAAACCCATATATGGTATTCTTGCCTAACTAAACCCATATATGGTATTCATGCCTAACTAAACCCATATGTGTATGTTGAAAAAAATAAACAAACTTTACAAAAGAAAAGGTAATCTTGTTGATTACTGAAGGAAACACAATGGAATATTCTTTCATGTTTGGTAAATGGTAAATGGCTGCTTTTTTTTATATAGCGCTTTTATCCAAAGCGCTTTACAATTTGTTACTCACACGTTACCCATTCACTCACACTATTCACTCACACATTCACTCACACTATTCACTCACACTATTCACTCACACATTCACTCACACATTCACTCACACATTCACTCACACATTCACTCACACTATTCACTCACACATTCACTCACACTATTCACTCACACATTCACTCACACATCCACTCACACATTCACTCACACTATTCACTCACACATTCACTCACACATTCACTCACACTATTCACTCACACATTCACTCACACTATTCACTCACACATTCACTCACACATCCACTCACACATTCACTCACACTATTCACTCACACATTCACTCACACATTCACTCACACATTCACTCACACATTCACTCACACATTCACTCACACATTCACTCACACATTCACTCACACTATTCACTCACACTATTCACTCACACATTCACTCACACATTCACTCACACATCCACTCACACATTCACTCACACTATTCACTCACACTATTCACTCACACATTCACTCACACATTCACTCACACTATTCACTCACACATTCACTCACACTATTCACTCACACATTCACTCACACTATTCACTCACACATTCACTCACACATTCACTCACACAGTCACTCACACTATTCACTCACACATTCACTCACACATTCACTCACACATTCACTCACACTATTCACTCACACATACACACACCGACGGCGGAGGCAACCATGCAAGGTGCCAACCTGCTCATCGGGAGCAATGTTTTAACCTTTGCTTCCCAGCCTGTAACATTTTAGAGTATCATCATCATCATCATCATCATCATCATCATCATCATCAACATCATCATCATCATCCTCATCATCATCCTCATCATCATCATCATCAACATCATCATCATCCTCATCATCATCATCATCATCATCATCGTTATCGTCATCATCATCATCATCATTATCATCATCATCATCATCGTCATCATCGTCATCATCATTATCATCAACATCATCATCATCATCCTCATCCTCCTCATCATTAGCATCATTATCCTCTCCCTTCTTATCATCCTCCTCCTCATCTTGATAATCTACATCATCGTTATCTTCCTCCTCCTCATCTTCCTCATCTTCATCTTCATCGTCGGTATTATTGTAAAGATTGAGCTGTTAACACAAGGCAACAGCTTGTTCTCCTAAAGGGAAACGATGAGGGCTTTTCACCCTAGAGAATGACAGCCTCTCCTTTTGGCTATTTTTCTAGAATCTCGTCTCATTAAATTGAACATTTTGTGCACAGGCACACACACACACACACACACACACACACACACACACACCACACACACAGGGCTGGGGACGAGTTGTATTTCAACATGCGCCGTTGTCTTGGTTGTAGGACCCTGACTCACTCTCCAATAACAGCGGTATCAGAGCATCTCTGCACCATTATTAAAGATCTGGGATAGAGGCTGAGGGCTGCAGGCTGTGTTCCTCACATCATATGCATCCCTGAGCATGGCCAATAACAACAAACCTATTGAAACAGGGCACAATTGCAGTTGTTCCAGGTCAAATGTCTTGTGAAAACGTAGATTATCACGTCAAACAAATTAAATTTCTGGAGACGATCAAAGCGATCTGCCAGTGCAGAAAGATCAAATGATGTCCAAGCCAATATTAAAGATGTGAGATAGGGATGGAGCACATTAAAGATGTGAGATCAGCGAGCGAGTCATTGTTTTTTACTGAATCGGAGAAGATGGTGGTTCACCTATGTGAGAGTCATGTTTTTGGGCAGTCACTCCAATAACAGCACAACCAAATGATCTTCAAGATCCAAAGCTATATTAAAGATCTGAGATATAGGTTGTAGGTGTGTGTGTGTGTGTGTGTGTGTGTGTGTGTGTGTGTGTGTGTGTGTGTGTGTGTGTGTGTGTGTGTGTGTGTGTGTGTGTGTGTGTGTGTGTGTGTGTGTGTGTGTGTGTGTGTGTGTGTGTGTGTGTGTGTGTGTGTGTGTATGTGTGTGTGTGAGAGAGAGAGAGAGAGCATGTTCAATCAGTAACATTTTTCTTTATGGACACAGTAGAAAAGCTGAGCTAGCTACATATCACAGCCAAGCAAATTAACACATAGTGAGATTAATTTAAGATCCTTCTAGCGACACATTCTGTATTAGGCTACTAAACATAAGATGAGGGAGACTTATTTGGCAAACACTCAACCCAAAGTTGTTGAAGTGGGTGGAACAAAACTTCAGTGTAAAGTCTGTATATCCAATGTGACTTTGAATGAAAACGTCAGTGTCCAGAAAGCAGACAGACTTTATGTTGACGTTTTGACAAAGTGGACCATTTCAACAACTTCAGGGGCGAGTGTTTGACAAACAAGTCACCCGCAGTTTATGTTCTCCGTGTGGGCATCATGCAAAATGAGAGCTGGCTTGGAGGAGGGGGGTTCTGGGACGCTACAACCAGGCACGTGTGTAACGGGTGTAAAACTCACTCCCCAGAGGCATCCAAACTGAGCGCTTAGGAGGGAATTCCTTTCTTGGCGCAACGGTTTGTGATGTCGCCCGCAGTGCGGACGCCTGGGGTTCGACTCCCACTCAAGGCATGGTCGAATTCGTGGCAGGGGCGAGTTGCCTCTGTTACATGTGCACACATAGAGGCCAAGGGGTGCTTGAGCACCTGCCTTTTTGAGCCTCATCAAAAAAGTGCCCTTTTTTAAATGAAATTATAATAATAATTTTTTTATTTTTTTTTTTTTACCGTTACGTATATAGACTGCCCTTCCAACTGAAAATTTTCAGGATAGAATCTAAATATTAGGTAAAGAGAGAGAGATGCCCCATATTCGATTGCAGTTTGCACGGCCTCCTCAGCGTGCCTCTCCGCGGACCTATATATTTTATGCATAGCGTGGGTGGTGATGATGATGATGATAGAAACCGCTGTGCATACAGTTGAATGCTGGTATTACACTCATTGAGGGACACGAAGAAGTCAAGTCCGATGGGATTTGGGAATCTCAAATACAAATCGGGATTGGAATAAAAAATGCATTTATATTAAACAATACAGAATATACAGCACTTCTTGGGGTCTGTAGGGTAAGCACTTATTCCCTCCCCCCTGAACATTTATGGAGATGTATGGGCCTTTTAAGTCAGTGATAAAAGTGTCTTTCAAGGATAAGTGAGCTCCTGCACTGATTATTATAGTTCAATATTCAATATTTGATCACCATAACCCCCCCAAAAAGCATAAAAAGGGGGCCTCCTGCCCGAAAAGGGCCCTTAAAAATTGTGCTTGCGCGCTACGCGTGCTCGGTTAATATATACACACAAGTGTTGTGCCCTTTTCAGCCCTTGAGCACCTGCCCCTCTAAAGTCCTGTGCACGTCCCTGGCTACAACTAACTGTTGAGCCTTCTGGACGTGTCGCTGTCGTTAACGAAACAACAGTGATGATATGTAGCCTCGGCGTCGTCAATACGTGGAGTTCACACAACGGGGCAACGGGTCTGATGAAGTTGCCAATAAATTAAAACATGCATGGTAGGCAGGGACTACAGATGAAAACGAGCTCATTAGCTAATTCTGGTACATTTACATTGATGTTGAAACTGAATATGTTGATTAATGTGCACTGTCCCTGGGTAATAAATAAATAAATAATCTTAATCGTAATGCCGTTTGGGAGCCTTTATGGGCCACATAATACAGTTGTAGTGTGTAGTTCCATAGTATACAAGTATTTACATACAGTATATATTATATAATTATAGGCATGTTAGACTTTCTTTTGGCAACGGGAGTGGGTTTCTTCATTGAGTACTTATCCTTATCATTAGGGCACAAGTATCTTGTGTTTAATTGTAAATAAATTAGGTATTATAGAATGCTTCCGAGTAAGTAAATATAAAATGACATGACATATACAGACCTCGGGGTTAATCTCATTACCCGTTCATTTTTCAGGCTGTGATATGTAGCTAGCGTAGCGTAGCGTTACATACAGCCAGGGACACAGCAAAGAGAGAGACAGAGACACCAAAGAGAAGGTTCTGGTGGTTTTGCTTCAAGTATTACTCATTTGAAAAATACATTGGCTATGTTATTACTATAAAGAGCTAAGCTGAGCAGTGTGTGTATAACAGCACACATGTACAGGCACACATGCATGGACACACTCACAGACACATCTCCTTTTCACGATTCACATTTCTAAAAAAAAAAAAACTCTTCTGAATATCATCAGATCTGTCTGTTTCTGTGTGTACAGTGTACAGTGTTATGTTTATTATACATGGCGTGTAGCCTACCTATATGCATCTGTGTCTGTCTATGTATATCCACAGTCAAGTATGTCTGTGTGTGTATGCATGTGTGTGTGTGTGTGTGTGTCTATGTGTGTGTGTGTCTCTGTGTGTGTGCACACACATGCCTATACGTGTGTTTATGTGTTTGTCTCTGCTCTGTAGTGCAGTGCCACACGTGTCGTGGTCGTTCAGTACGGGTCAGTTGTTAGTTCCCGGTATTGCTGCTTACAGCAGTGTTGTTGGGGGGGGGGGGGGGTTGGCAAGCAGGAAATTTATCAGATGAACGGTTCTTGAAATATGCAAAGGACAAACATGCATTATAGTGATGCCATGTGGCCAAATGGAAGCATTATATTTGACCCTGCACTCCCCTGGGTCCAGCAATACACCCTCCGAGTTTGAAGCCGATCGGATGAACGGTTCTCAAGATATGTGAAGGACAACCAGACACACACACACACACAGATTCCTCCCTGTGTTGTAGTCAAGTCACTAAGTCTCGAGTCCCCAGTGTTCGAGTCCGAGTCCAAGTCCGAGTCACCAAAGAAGAGCCAGAGTCGAGTCCCCATTACTCTAGTCCGAGTCTGAGTCCAAGTCATCAAGGTTGAGTCCACTCCACTCTGGCAGTCAAAGAGCTGCCATACAAATAAAAAAAGGTCTAAATTAAACATAAACACAGCGGCCGGTCATCATTTCAAAGGGAGTTTACTTACTTGTTCGAATAGCCGAAACAATTTTTTTTATAACTTTATCAATGAACAAGTCCGAGTCCTCGTCTGCACCTTCCGAGTCTGAATGCAGTCAATACTCGAGTCCAAGTCCGAGTCATCAGTGCTCAAGTCCAAGTCGAGTCACGAGTCCTGAAAATCAGTCCTGGACTCGGACTCCAGCACTACAACACTGGTGTGTATTGAGATGGGCCTCTTCAAGATGAGCCTCTCTTCACCCCCTGAAGCAGCGAAGAAGCCACAGTTACAAACTGACTTCCATGATCCCCATCCTCGCGGGCCACCTGCTGTACACTGTAGAACATGACGCGCCTCGCTGGTAATTTTATCCTCTATTCAGATCAAATATCTTGTAACGGTCTCACTCCAAGGAGTTAGGACACTCTGTTAACCCTTTCACTGCCACACTACCAAAGGGTTAACCCTTTCACTGTCACAATATACAGACGGTTAACCCTTTCACTGCCACACAACAAAAGGGTTAACCCTTTCACTACCACACTATAGAAGGTTAACCATTTCACTACCAACACTACAGAAGGTGCTTTCACTGCCACACTACAGACGGTTAATCAGCGCCCCCAAAGTGCCAGGAAGGACAGCCAGTTTCCTCTTGGTGCTAATCGATCGGATCGTTCATGAGCTCTGCGGCCCGACTCCCAATCTTGAATGAATTATAGTTTGCAGCTCAAGGAAATGATAAGGTAGACACTTAACCCCTAATTGCTCCCGATGAGCAGGTTGGCACCTTGTATGGTCGCCTCCGCAGTCGGTGTGTGAATGTGTGAGCGAACGGGTAAAATGTGAGGAACAAATTGTAAAGCGCTTTGGATAAAAGCTGTTATATAAATGCAACCATTTACCATTTAAATAGTTTCTTGTTGTGAATCGCGAGGCAGATGTTTGAGACGTGGAACATTTAATTCTTCACAGACAGAATGACAAAGATGTTTATAAGACATAGATTGAAATATCTGTTGCTGTAGGAAGGAATTTCACTGCAAATGGTTGTGTGTGTGTTGATATACGTGTATGTGTGTCAAAGAGAGAGAAAGAGAAGAGTGCATGTCTGTGTGTGTGTGTGTGTGTGTGTGTGTTATGCAGTACTCTATGCATTCTGTGAGTAATGGATCAATACCAAAAAAACAACCATATCATTTCATTTACCGTGAAATATTTATGATTAGTTAGCGAGAAAAGATGACTAATCAATGCGTATTGTATTACAGAACGGATAAATTGATTCCGCTGACTTTCGAATATGCGGCCCCGGCATCGATCCGGGCTCTTCTAGGAAATAGGATTTGTGTCACAGGGGGGACGCAGAGCGCTTATAAAGTCTGATTATCTAGTGGTTTTACATAAGCACTGTCCCCCAAGGCTACCGTCTCACACACGGAATGTAACGGGGAGGATTTATCTGCGAGGCTTTACTAAGGCACAGCCATTATGGGTTATCATACCGGCAGCGTATGAGATAAGTGGCCCGACTGCAGCGCGTCTGTTACTGAGGGATGTCGTACAGATTATAGAGCCGCCGGATGGTAACAGAAAGGTCACCGGTTTGATCCCCCCGGGCGGCGATAGAAGTGAAGTCAGCGCGGTGAGCTCTAGTGAGTAGAGAGGGCGGTTGGGATCTAGCGTCTACGCCGGTGCTCGCTGGCGCTGCTGAAGTTGCCCTTGAGCACTTTGACCTCTGACCTCTGACCCCTCTGACCTCTGAAGAAATACACATGTGTAGGGGGATATGTATATGTGTATTTAGTATTGATATGCTAAAACACACATTTCAATTGCCTTGTGTGAATTGACGAGAAAGTCTTCTTATTCACAGCTGCGATGTAGTGTAGTTATTGAGTAGTTAGTGTTGTTATTGATACCATTATGAGCTGTCGTGTATGGTGGAATGAACTATGGTGGAATGAACTACCCACCCCAGTTAGGACAGCCGAAACCCGTCCAATCTTTCGCTGTCGACTAAAGACGCACTTCTTCAACCATTATCTGAATTTAAAAAAAAAATCTAACCCTAACTAGCCTTACTGTCATGCACTTGTCCTAATAAACTAACCTACACTGTAGCACTCAACACTTTGATGAACATTGTTGCTCAGCTGATATTGTGCCCTTCCTGATGATTTGTCATACAGAACTTGTAAGTCGCTTTAGATAAAAGCGTCAGCTAAATGACTAAATGTAAAATGTAAATGTGTACATTTATAAACATATCTGTGCAACATATTAATCATGAATACACTTACAGTGACTAGTAAATGTACATGTTAATGTTATTGTAGAGCTACTATGTGAGTTTACACTGTGGGAAGAGCAATATACACTGTGGGACCAGCAATATACACTGTGGGACCAGCAATATACACTGTGGGACCAGCAATATACACTGTTGGGCAGTGGAAAGCAAGATGAAACATTATTAAAGGTAGAATCTGTAATTCTGTCAAAACAGCGCCCTCTTGGTACAGTGCATTGTTTACGTGTCTTTGTTTTGGTTTAATGTGTGGGTCAGGGGTTACTATTGCTGGCCACGCCTCAGGCTCTACAATGTGGCCAGCAATGCAAATACCTCTCACTCGAATCCAACCTGCACATCACACCAAACCAAAGAAATGTAAACAAAGTGTTGTGCCAAGAGGGGCTCTTTTACCTAGAGGGCGCTGTTTGACGGCATTACAGATTCTACCTTTAATGGGTTATTGTATCAGTTTGGGAAACATACTTGGGTGGGCCTTATTAATGATAACATGGTGGACTGTATGCGTAATAGGGTGGTCAATCTGCTTAATGCATGATGTAATACAAACTGGATTTGTTTGGTTACGATACAGCATTTCATTCCCATCTCGTTTCCTTATAAGGTTGATAACGAAAACCTTCTCATGCAAATCGTGTTTCAATTTCTGAATGCTGGCTAAATTCCCGGCTAATAACGGCGGCACAATATATCCTAGCTATTGTCTCAGGGCTTCACATAATCAGGCTGCTGGCTAATCTCATCATAAACGGGAAATGATGTTTACTCTATAGCCAAAACGGAATACTCGCGTATCCTAAGTATTAATGGGATATTGTTGTTTGTACATGTGAAACAACATGTGTTCTCCATTTCTCTGCTCATTTGTTTTCTTTTCCTTCACAGGTTCACTAGAGACGTAAAGTGGGAGGAAACGGCAACAAGAAGACAGAGGAAGAAAGAGAGAGAGAGAGAGGGAGAGAGAGAGAGAGACACACAGAAAGACCCAGATACCCCAGGCTTGGGTGGCTGCATGCTCAGTTCTCTTCGGCTTTGAGAAGAACGATCGCGGGAATCAGCAGGAACTATGGATTTTGTAATGAAACAAGCCTTAGGTGGTAAGTACTCATCTATGTCTTGCATCGTTTTTCTTCTATTCCGTTCAACGTGATAGAGAGAGAGAGAGAACGTACGTCAGTACGGCTGTGATGCAGTCAGACGTGTAATAATAATAATAACTTTATTTGCATAGCACCTTTCATACAAGAATTGCAGCTCAAAGTGCTTTACAGCCGAAAGTGCAGACATATAAAATCACAGTTTTTCACATTAGGATCTTGCATCCCAATAGGCCACTTTGTTTATGGTTTGATTAAAATGACATATAAAACAAGCAGAGAAAAGATAGCAGCAAGGTAAGGCAAATCACAGTTTTAAAATGACATAAAAAAACATAAAACAAGCATAAAAAGATAGCATATGTTGGAGATCATCAACAGTAGGCAAGGCAAGTTTATATTAGCGGATGTATTTTAACTGTGAAACAAACAGAAGAAAACACCTAGTGTGACGACATGACACTGGCCCTCTGTACCACATACTTGACCCACTGTGAGTTTAAATCCCATCCTTGGTCTTAACTTCACGCCATCAGAGACATAGAGGAACTGAGACATCACTCTCGCTGGCTACTTCCATCACCGGCTCTGAAAAGATAGGCGGTGTGAGAGGTAGAATTGATTATACCAGTACAAGTAGAGGAGGCTTATTTCACTGAGCAACAGATTTGGCATGTTCAGGGTCTTAGAAACATATTGACATTATAAACTCGGGATGACAATCAGTGCATCTTTTTAAAAAGGGGATTTAAATGTTCCCGGCTGATTCCCCTCTTCCTATGTTCCACCCTCTTTGACGTCATAACCTCTCTTCCTTCTTCCCTGTCTCTCTCTCTCCTCTTTATACCATCTAATGAGTAGAGCAGCAATGCCACATGAAGATCATCTATTAAAATCCTGGGAAATATTATGCATTATCGGTTCAGCATGCTTGAGATATGATATTTCCTCAGCCAGTAGAGCGTGTGTTCCATCATGACAGCTTGATCGACGTGGCATGCAGAGCACGGATGCGTGAATCGTTGTAAGCGGTGTGCCAGACCGCATCCCTCACTGTGATTAGGGCTACAGCGGCAACATGGCTAGGTGTTGCCATTAGCTAAGTACCGAGAATGTCCCGTGGGTTTTAAATGGCTTTTTATCCAGCTGTTACAGTGTGTACACAAGTTGGTTGGTATAGGTTGTTCTGTTCTGGTTGATTTCTGGAGGTAGCGAGAGGCTCTGATCATATCTATATAGTGAGTTTTGACCAAAGGAAGTTTATTTCTAAAGTCTTCATCAACTTCTTTTCCATTTTGGTGGAGATGACGAGGCAATTTTTTTTGCCATTTTGCTCATGGCAGGCGGAAAATGTATTTACGGTGACTGACTGTTGTCAGTTGAAAAACAAGGAGGCGCAGGAGTCTGACGGGCTGTTGATGGACGATAAACGTGTTAGCACTCGGGTCAACACTTGGTGGACAAACTAATAAATGAATGGACTTCCCAGTGGCTGGTGTATCACTCCCTGCATATATAAACTCATACCAGTGCGTGTGATTATTGAGACAATACCATAATATCTGAGGATCGATAATGGTCTGCACTCAGCATTGTCAAAAAACGAGGTAGTTTTAAACCAAATACCATGACATATGGTTATACCGTCAACACAGTAAGAACCATTTTGGGAATGTGATATGAACATTTGCGCCATATTGCCCCGCCCGACGTTTGGCTACTACAGTGACCAGCAGCCCCACAGAGTGTTGTGTTTAGTCAGGCTCACGTCACGGCCTGGTGGATTCATGCGCCACGGAGGAGCCGCTGGGGGGGCCGAGGGTCAACACACTTCAATCAGCTCTGCTTTCATCTGCCCAGTGACCATGCCTGATAATAACAGGTGATTTATTCCTTCACTGCCAGTCTCCATTCTCTGTTCCCCATCCCTCCCTCTCTCCCTCTCTCCCTCCTTCATTCGCTGGCTTGTACAAGTTGAGATGCAGCAATTTACTTCTCACCAACTGTTAACTATGTCAACTATGTCAACTATGTCAACTATCTATCTATCTATCTATCTATCTATCTATCTATCTATCTATCTATCTATCTATCTATCTATCTATCTATCTATCTATCTATCTATCTATCTATCTATCTATCTATCTATCTATCTATCTATCTATCTATCTATCTATCTATCTATCTATCTATCTA
>NC_140180.1:90672062-90872062 GCF_963971535.1 Notolepis coatsorum
AGAGGAGAGGAGAGGAGAGGAGAGGAGAGGAGAGGAGAGGAGAGGTGAGGTGAGGAGAGGAGAGGAGAGGAGAGGGAGAGGAGAGGAGAGGAGACGAAGAGTATAGAGGGAGGAGAGGAGAGGAGAGGAGAGGAGAGGAGAGGAGAGGAGAGGAGAGGTGAGGTGAGGAGAGGAGAGGAGAGGAGAGGAGAGGAGAAGAGGAGAGGAGAGGAGAGGAGAGGAGAGGGGAGGGGAGGGGACGAGAGAGGGAGGAGAGAGGAGAGGAAGAGTACGAGGGGGAAGGAGTGGAGAGGAGAGGAAGAGTAGGAGTCAGGAGATGAGAGAAGAGGAGAGGAATAGTAGGAGGGAGGAGAGGAAAGGAGAGGAGAGGAGAGGACTAGTAGGAGGCAGGAGAGGAGAGAGAGGGGAGGAGAGGAGAGGAAGAGTAGGAGGCAGGAGAGGAGAGGAAAGGAGAGGAGATGAGAGAAAGAGTAGGAGGCAGGATAGGAGAGGAGATGAGAGAGAAGAGAAGAGAGGAGAGTAGGAGGCAGGAGAGGAGAGGATGAGAGGAGAGGAGAAGAGAGGAAGAGTAGGAGGCAGGAGAGGAGAGGAAAGGAGATAGAGAGAGTAGGAGGCAGGAGACGAGACAAGAGGAGATGAGAGGAGAGGAGAGGAGAGGAGAGAGGAGAGGAGGGGAGGAGAGAGGAGAGGAGAGGGAGGAGAGGAGAGGAGAGGAGAGGAGAGGAGAGGAGAGGAGAGGAGAGGAGAGAAGAGAAGAGAGGAAAGGAGAGGGGATGAGAGAAAGAGTAGGAGGCAGGAGGGAAGGAGAGAGGAGGAGGGAGGGAAGGGAGGAAATTATAGAATGGGAAATTAAAGTTAAGGGGGAAAAAAGTAATGAAAGAGAGGAAGAGAAAGAGGGAATGGGAGAAAAAGGGAAAGAAAAGGATTGGAGGAGGAGGAGGAGTAGGAAGAAGGGGAGGGGAGAAGGGAGAGGAGGAGAAATAGTAAAGGAGTGAAGCAGAGGGGAAAAGGAGAAGATGTAAGAGAAAGGGGTACACGGAACGGAAGAGAAGAGAAAGGGGGGGGGCAGGACGGGGTGGCAGGGGACAGAAGTGATCAGGGAGGGAGGCGACTAAAGGACGGGGAGAGGAGGAGGTGGAGTGGAGGGGAGGAGGGAGAAGATGGATTGTAGGTGACAGGGTTAAAACACTGATAGGCCAATCGGTAGCCGTTGTGTCCCTCTGGAGACCAGTGTCCTCTCAACAGCAGTCATTAGCTCCTTTAACTTTCATACTTGTCAGTTGTTGTCCCTGACCTCCCGAATTGGTGGCCTGGAGCTTAATAACAGTAGTTAAATACATTTAACAATAAAACTAAATCTTATCTCATCTTATCTTATCTCATCTCATCTCATCTCATCTCATCTTATCTTATCTTATCTTATCTTATCTTATCTTATCTTATCTTACACCATGGTCTGGGTGAATACCCTTTTCTGATTGGCCGGCAGGCGCGTGTCAAAACTGTTTAATGCACACGTAGTTCGGCTCAAGTTTAATTGAATTCCTAATTCATCCGCTAGCCGACCTGTAACCATAGCAACATTAAATATCACAGCTGCCAAAGCTTTACTCGTTATCAACTGTGGCGAGCAGCACAGCTGACAACTTGATAAAGTAACGACCTGGAGGAAAACACACCCTGCAAAGTGCAAAACGTTCACCAAAGACTTGCGAAAGCTTTATTATTTTATATTGTTGGCAAATGGCCATGGTATGAGTAGAATAATCAACATGTAGATGTGTGTTAAGAGCAGTGGTGGAAGAAGTACACAGTTCCTTTACTTAAGTAAAGGTAGAAATACCCAGATAAATGAGTACTCTGGTAAAAGTAAAAGTCCTCCATTAAAGTTCCACTTAAGTAAAAGTATAGAAGTATTTGCTATTGAATGTACTTAAGTATCTAAAGTAAAAGTACACATTCTACATGACGTTTGTGTATCCCATTGACCTCTTAAAGTGGTTAAAGTGGTATGTGGTCCAGTTATGCTGCTCTGATTACGTCCTCTTGAAGTTCACAGGCTTCAAAGTTCAAATGTGAAAGTATATAATCATTTATTTGTATCGTTTAAATGTAGTGGAGTCAAAAGTACAATATTCCCCTGGAAATGTTGTGGAGTAAAAGTATAAAGTTCCCTAAAAATGAAAATACTCACATAAACTACAAGTAGCTCAAAATTGTACTTAAGTACAGTACTTGAGTAAAAATACTTAGTTACTTTCCACCACTGGAGACCACCATCATCATACACCAGGAAGGGCTCTTTCTACGCATTCGAGTTCTGCGTTTTAACGCCTGTCTCCCCACCCCCCGCCTGCTCACAGCGGCTTTCACCCGAATGATCCGTCTGGAGATAATGAATGGGTCCGCTGGCACCAGACCAGAATAGCTGGATTAACCCCTTCCCCCCTGGCGGTGCGGAGGTCTCCTCTGTAGCGCCGCAGAAGAGCATTGATCTCTCTCCCCCTCAGATCACTGTCCCGCTCCCTGTCACCGTGGTGACCTTGGCAAGTGTTCCAAGTTAACCCTTTCACTACCACACTACCAAAAGGTTATAACCCTTTCACTGCGACACTACAGAAGGATAACCCTTTCACTGCCACACGACAAAGGGTGCACCCTTTCACTACCACACTGCAGAAGGTTAACTTAACCCTTTCACTACCACACCACAGACGGTCTGTAGTGTGGTAGTGCTAGGTTAACCTTCTGTAGTGTGGTCGTGAACGGGTTAACCTACAGAACTGTACGCACGTATTTTCAAAGTTGGCTAATCTCGTACATTGTCCTATTAGCTGCCTAGCCATACGGAAATGTTCACATCTGATACGAATCTTGGTTGCGATTTGATTATTGATTCTTTGTGCGCTCGAATGTATTCATACTACAGAGCTCTAACTATATATTATATGCATATAGTATACATGTACGCACTACACAGTATATATATACTGTACATATACATGTATATTTACACAGCATGTGGTTCAGATACACATTCTATAGGCTGATAGGATGCAGGCAGATGCTTAGATGCTTGTGACCTATAGGGAAGAGAGCGAGAGGAGGAGAATCATCAGTACAGTTTTATAATTTCAATACACTGTATTGAACTTGGAACATTTTCAGAATCTTTGATTCTGTATCGAGATCACACCTCTATTTCCTACCAGTACAGAACTTTATTCCATTAAAACTTCTCATACCATCAACACAACACAACACAACGCAACACAACACAAAACAACACAACACAACACAACGCAACACAACACATAATGAACAAGTAGTCTCATGTTTCCATACAAAATATTGAAAATCACAGGAAATCTGCTCACAAGAGAAGCCGCAGTACAGAAAAATAACAGTTTATTAATAAGACATAATATAAACAGTGTTCTTTTATATAAATAAGATATGTTGGTATATTTGAAACAAGGGCTCTTTCAACAAATAGACAGAACCTTGAGCTTTATTTTCCTACTTTGAGCAAAGAGCTGTGCCTCTTGGCTTGGATCGTTCAAAAGGAGGCAAGCACAGAGTTTACATAATGCTCAGTAATATAAACACACGCAACACGAGGGACAGGACGTTTGATCAAATGACATTGACTTTGAGACAAAGATCTTATCTTCTTAGTAACTAGGTGTTTCTGTTTCTGCCTCTGCTCTGAGAATATAGTAACAGAGAATAGTCTGGAAGAGAAGAGGAAGAGCTGTGTGTGTGTGTGTGTGTGTGTGTGTGTGTGTGTGTGTGTGTGTGTGTGTGTGTGTGTGTGTGTGTGTGTGTGTGTGTGTGTGTGTGTGTGTGCGTGTGCGTGTGCGTGCGTGCGTGCGTGCGTGCGTGCGTGCGTGCGTGCGTGAGTGCACGTGGTTGAGCATGCATGTGGTGTGTGGTGCATGAGTTTATGCACACACCCGCGCCTGTGTATGATAGTTTGTGTATATGTGTGTGTGTTTACGTGTGTGTGTATTCGTGTGTGTGTGTGTGTGTGTGTATTCGTGTGGTGCGTGAAGCAATGAGACACACAGGCAGCGGACAGTCTGACCTTAACCCCCCCACGGCTCTCCAGGGGGTCCTGGGGAACCTTTCGTTGGTCCCCAGCTGAGTGCTAATTCGTCATCCTGAGCCTCGCTGACACACATCTCCACAGGGCAATTAGGGGCCACCATATGTACCCACAGCAGACAGGCGAGCACAGGCCCCCGATCGCTTTAGCAAACTGCTTGGGTTTATTAGGAGCACCTCTATAATGACTGGGCTCTGCGGGTCGGCTGGTTGGTTGGTTGGCTGGTTGTTTGTTTGGCTGATTGGTTCATGTGTCTGTGTGTTTGTGTGCGTGTGTGTGTGTGTGTGTGTGTGTGTGTGTGTGTGTGTGTGTGTGTGTGTGTGTGTGTGTGTGTGTGTGTGTGTGTGTGTGTGTGTGTGTGTGTGTGTCTGTGTGTCTGTGTGTCTGTGTGTTTGTGTGGTGGGTAAGCTGCAATGCTATAGGCCACCATCCACACAATTCACAAAGTTAATAACAAGGACACAAAAAAAACGTCATAGATGCGAAACAAAGTGCCATGCTCGTGAGCCACCACTAGGGGCAGAGTATCTGACCGTGACTGAGTGACTGCATGGATGGATGAATGAAGGAATGTGTCCATGAGTGACAGTGAAGTTGTGACATTGCCGACCTATGAAGTATTTAACATCTAAAATATATATTTTCCATGTGACTTTGCTGTAGTGACTTTTTTGAGTTGAGGCAACTAAACAGGCGAGTGTAAACAGTCACTCCTACTTAGGTGACTCAACTCAAAAAGTCAGAGAGACAGAGTGAAGAAGATACACTGGATCACAAACCAAAATATTAAAAAAAATGCTTTCATGCCAAACAATGCATGAATATCAACAGTCAAATGACTGGCTTATGCTTAAGGTCCCCAGAGTTCAGACTGAACTTGGAAAGTCTTTTGTTTCAATGCCCCGACTTCATGGAATGATCTCCAACTTTCACAAAAAATCTATACCCCACTAACCTATGGACAGTTTAAAAACACGATTACAAATCTTGTTATTTCAGTCTCTGTGATTGTTTTTAATTTAGATTATAATTTTGTCCTATTTATTAATTGTCTAATTTATCTAAGCAGATTTTCTTTTCCTTATCTTTCTTTTGTGTTTTTATCATTTTAATATGCCTGTAAAATCTCAACATCATTATGAATGAGAGCTTGCTCTCGATGATCATTCGAGTATAAATAAAGATTGAATTAAATTGAATTGTGCTCTTGTTGGCGCCGTGAGCAATAATGATGAATAGCCATACTGTATTGCCTGCTGAATATGTATTCTATAGTAGTATGGGAGGGGGGGGGGGATCAGAATATAGACATATCAATTAATTGAAAGCCTATACTGTATATTGGCAATCAAGAGCATCCCTGTATGGGTATATGCAGGACAAAACATATAAACAACCAATAAAGATTGAATTGAATCGAATTGTGCTCTTGTCGGGACCGTGAGCAATAATGTTGAATAGCCATACTGTATTGCCTGCTGAATGAAACCAAACCAAACCTTCTCAACCTTTTCCATTGAAAGAGACGACTAACACATCCCTCTGCATCTGAGAAATCATATCTTGCACGCTATATAATGGAATTATACAAGTCTGCCATAAACACATTCTCTGTGTTTATTTATTTATCGAAACAACGGAATGCATGCGTTGAGACACACTTCAAGCTCCATTTAAGCGCTAATGGACTTTCAATAGATTGAACAACAGGACATAAATAAACGCCATCACTCAGGTTACGTCACGGAAACCGGAGACCCTTTCCGGAGGGATTCCGAGGTGTGTAAAGGCTTCTTCACACCTCTGTTCTCCTACAGCGTATCTCTTCAGTGGTAAAAACACATATTTTATTCTTCTTCTTCTTCTTCTTATTTTCTTACTCCATTATTGGTTCCAGAGGGCGCTAGATTGTAAACCTGGCCCATGGACAGTGTCGCCCTGCGCCGGAGAAGTAGATCAATTACTCTGATAAAGTTTTCTCTCTGCTGGACTATACATAATTCATGTGCTCTCTGGTGGTCCCGTATTTACTATCGATTGTGGTGCGCGCTGCAGCGGTTACCTCGCTGTTAGGGTAGAGGGGGAGAGTGCGCCATGATGAACCCGATAGGAGCTGTTCCTTAGTCAATTCTCTGCTCTCTACTGCAATGCTTTCTATGTCAATGGATAGAGCACCAACAACTAATTCAATGTTTTAAACGCAGGTGTGTTCCAGCCATTAATTTCAGTGTGAACCCATGCATGAGTGAAACTGCTCCTGTTCTGACGCTTTGAGGTCCAATTCCCACCGGGGAGCCACCTGTGATAAAACAAATGTATGCACTCATCGCGGCCTTGTAACACCTGGTCTACACGCGAGTAGCAACGTCAGCGACACATCATCATCCCAGAGAGAGACCACCATGCCTCTTAATAATAATAATAATAATGATAATAATAATAATAATAATAATAATAATAATAATAATAATAATAATAATAATAATAATAATAATAATAATAATAATAATAATAATAATAATAATAATAATAATAATAATAATAATAATAATAATAATAATAATAATAATAATAATAATAATAATAATGCAGGACTTTGGAGAAGTCTTTATTTGGCATGCAGTGACACACATGCGATGGGCGGCACACACACACAGGAACACACACACATGCAATTGTTGGGTCGCCGATGCGATTGAGTCTCTGCGCTTGACCCATCGTCATCCTTCCCCCCAAGGGCAGCCGGGAGCAGATAGAGGCGTCGGCTTAACCACTACACCACCGTGCCGTTGCCGTTATGAAACACATGATGATAAATAGGACTGTTTTGTTTAATCCACCTATTCTATCACCACTACTTCATCACCACGGCATCCTGTATGATGAAGTGGGTTGGTCTTCTCTGGCAGAGAAGCCAAATAAAAATTGGTATCCGTTTATCTTAAAGGCCATTGCCGGGAAAATTCCACCTTATATCACAATGTGGCTAGATTGGAACTATGGGTTTTATCTGACACGCTCAAATGACTGGCGTATGCTTAAGGTCCCCAGAGTACAGACTGAACTTCAGTCTGAAAATCTGTCTTTTGTTTCAATGCCCCAGTTTCATGGAATGATCTCCAACTTTCACAAAAAATCTATCTATACCCCACTACCCTATGCGGTTAAAACATGATTACAAATCTGTGATTGTTTTTAATTGAGATTTTCTTAGTTTATTTTGCATCTGTGCTTGTTGTCCTATAAATGTATCTAATATTGATCTAAGCTGATTTTCTTTTCCTTATCTTTCTTTTGTGTTTTTATCATTTTAATATGCCTGTAAAATCTCAACATCATTATAAATGAGAGCTTACTCTCACTGATCATTCAAGTATAAATAAAGATTGAATTAATTTGAATTGTGCTCTTGTTGGGACCATGAGCAATAATGATGAATAGCCATACTGTATTGCCTGCTGAATAGATGTATTCTATAGTAGTGCACTGAATGGGCGGGAATCAGAATATATTCTGAAAGCCTATACTGTATATATTAAATATATGAATCAAGAGCATCCCTGTATGGGTATATGCAGGACAAAACATATACTTGAAGCATAAGAAAATGGAGCAGGGCAAAGTGGCTTGCATGTGATGGAGCTGAGGGTGAAATCATGACGTTTCGGTGAACACATCTTCAGAAAATGGCTGCAAGAAGGTGTGTTCACCGAAACGTCATGATTTCAGGCTGCCAAGTCTGAAAATGGCTGCAAAAAGGTGTGTTCACCGAAAGTCCATGATTTCAGGACTTGTTTCCCTATTTTTTATGTATAGTATCAGAGGTTACAGCGCCCAGTGTCAAGTTAAGTGAGGTGAGTGCGTTCTACTACTTTTTTCACTTGTACCCACACACACCTGGGGCTAGATCCGCACAGGTGATTGATTGATTGAACATTTTATTAACAGATTGCAGAATGGTTACAATACAGTATGGCTCAATACACACAATTGTTAAGGGGATGCAGACCAGAGAAAGACTTTCGTCTTGTTTACATCAGGGTCCCCCATTTTCAATTCATAACGAATTGTAAGTAAGGGTGCAATTAGCACCGTGCAATCCATTCTTTGTCCCCTGGTGTGATAAGAACAATAAGAACACAGAGAGAGAGAGAGAGAGAGAGAAAGAGAGAGAGAGAGAGAGAGAGAGATAGAGAGAGGGGGGGGATATGTATCACCGACTCAGCCCTGCTGGTCTCTGACAAGAACAAGTTACAGGTTGAAAAAAAACCCAGCTCAGAACTTGGCAGAATCTGCACCTGGCTCGCTGATAACAAACTATCATTACACCTGGGTAAAACAGAGTCCATTTTCTTCGGATCAAATAACAAACTCAGCAAGACCGACGGCTTCTCAGTTACAGTGGGTGACAATATTGTCACAAGGAAAGATGAAATTACATACCTAGGTTCCATCCTAGAGGCAAATCTTTACTGTGACAAAATGGCATTCAATGTAATCAAAAAAGTCAACCAACGAACTAGATTCTTGTACCGGATCTCCTCTCTGGTAAACAAGAATACCCTGAAGACTCTGGCAGGAGCACTCATTCAAGGGTACTACGACTATGCTTGCACCTCATGGTACCAAAGCACCTCAAAGGCGCTAAAAACAAGATTACAAACATCACAAAACAAACTGGTCAGACTACTACTTGACCTTACTCCTAGAACCCACCTCACCCCTGCCCACTTTGACTACCTAGGATGGCTTAGAGTAGACGGCAGAGTACAGCAACTTGCAATGGGCCTGGTCTACAAGATACACTACATGACTAAGGTACCCATGTACATGTCAAAATACTTCCCAAAGGTGAATACCATGACCACAACACCAGAGGGAGCTCCACAAATCATGTTAAACCCAGATTCGGCTCAAACAAGGGACTAAACACGTTTCGCAATTATGCCGCCCACATCAATGTGGAACGCCCTACCCAAAGCTGTAAAGGAATGTGAATCACTACCCACTTTAAAAACCACTCTCAAAGAGCACCTACGGGAGACTGCAATTAGAAACTGGCCCCTGGAAATGTCCAAACCCAACCCCCTCCAATGTACAGTAAATGTCCTAACCCAATAATACACGAGACCCTCTTCTTGGGACCAAGTAAGGTTTCGTCGATATTCCAATGTACCTAAATCTGGTATGTCATAAATGTATAGATGTAGCAGTACTGTCTATCTGTATGTCATGTATGTCATATATGTTATGATGAATTGAAAATGGGGGACCCTGATGTAAACAAGACGAAAGTCTTTCTCTGGTCTGCATCCCCTTAACAATTGTGTGTATTGAGCTGTACTGTACTGTACCCATTCTGCAATCTGTTAATAAAATGTTCAATCAATCAATCAGACACCAGCCAAATAGAATAGAAGCACAGTCTGGTTACATTGAGCAGCTCCACTGAAGGCAATAGGGGTTGAATGCCTTGCTCAAGGACAGGTTTCTGCTGACAACAAAGCGCTTCTCAGCCACTTCCGCTGCTCAGATTTTCCCAGCTAAGTTTGAAACCATCCAATCACAGGCTTGCTTCTTTCTATAACACGTTTTTTAATTATTATTATAATAATTTTATTCTTCTATGCTTCGTGTTCTGCTATATTTTTTTGTATGTCTAGACACGTGTCTTGAATCTGTGTCCTGGTGGTATAGTGACAATACATTGAATTGCATGGAACTGTATAGTGATGTAATGGAATATTATGATTAAGCAATAACATACATGAGGGAATGGTATCTGTATCGGTATCTGTATAGGTATCGGTATCTGACTGTATACAGTAGGTATCGGTATCTAGTGGTATCTGTAGTGGTATCTGTATCAGTAGTATTGATATTGGTATTGGACGATACTCAAAGATTAGTACGCTGAATCGGTTAAAAGAAAAAGTGGAATTGGCGCATCGCTGCTTGAGACGTATCACTCCAAACCGCGGGTGTCGTTGCGGCGAGGCCAGAACAGGTAGAGCAGACAGATGGTTGAAACCATATAGAACTGCGTTGTCTTCCGCCGTCTCACCGACGCTTGAGGCTTCTCTCTCCAACTGGCTCTGCCTTCGCCGTCTCCAACGGATACCTCCGCAGTCTACAAGGACATGAAACCCCATTGTCAGATAATCCTCAAAACAGCAACAACAACATTCACATATTTCTGGATGCGTATGCCAGGGCTGGATGTTACGCAAGGTCGGGGGATTTACAGTCCTATGTAAACAGGACAGGGATTCATCTGATTACAATACATCTGATTACAATAAGCGATGACATTATTCTGTCAATCTGATTACCCCCAACTGCTCCTGTGGAGGTGGGAATGTGTGGAACTGTGTGCGAGTGAGGCATGATAGAGAGCATACCAGTAAACTGACGATTTGAAGGTGAAAATTATCCCCTTGGGGGAAATGCAGGTGTCCTAGCGGCACATGGGGAGGGAAGGGGGGTACAGGTATGGGCAGGGTAATAGAAGAAAGACAATAAATATAGGTAATTCTTTTAGACAAAACGGCGAAGATGGGGCTCTGTATATTGAGACCACAGTAATGCAAAAGTATCTAAAACGAGGGTGGGTCCGTCGGTCCCCCGAAGGTTCCACTCGTGTGAACGTGTCACTCGACTCTGTCTGACGAGCCAGAACTCCTCACCGGAGAAGAATGACACAGATGGACACAGAGACAAACGCTCCCTCAACCCTTCGCTTTGTATGACTTCTGTTCCCCTACAGATTCAGATTCCTTTATTGTCACTTATTTCAGTACTTTGTTTACAGCTAGAAGTGTGGCATTCTATTTATTGTGGTCCCTCGACCATAGCAGCTTCCAATAATAAAAATACAATATATTTAGCATAGAATAAAATAAGATGACTAAAATAAAGATTACTAGTATATACAGTTCTAAAAAGTGTGCAGTGCAGATCAGGATGTAGTCGATATTATACTATATACAATTTGAATAACAAAATGGCTATGTACAGTTCCAAAAAAAGTATGTTGTGTGATGTGCAATGAGCAATGTGCAAATTTGAGCAGTGTGTAAAATGCAATGTGCAATACGTTTTTTATCGGTAGCAACAGTGTTTCTCAAGTGTGGGTGTGTGTGGGGGGGGGGGGGGTAGGCGGGGGCGTCAATGGGCTCTGTTGACGAGTCTGATGGCTTGGGGGGGGGGAAACTGTTCTTCAGCCGGTTGGTTCTGGCTGTGTGGCTGCGGTAGCGCTTTCCAGACCGCATCAGCTGGAACAGTCCATGGTTGGGGTGATTAAGGTCCTTGATCATTTTCCGGGCTTTTTTTTAATGCACCAGCTCTCATCATTTCCTGGATGGAGGGAAGCTCACATCCACCGATTGTTTGGGCTGTCCTCACGACTCTGCAGGGGGCCACCAAAGACATGACGGACACAGAGACAAACGCTCCCTCAACCCTTCGCTTTGTATGACTTCTGTTCCTCCACAGGGGCCACCAAAGACATGGGTAAGATGCTGGGGGGAGAGGAGGAGAAGGACCCGGAGGCAGGCAAGAAGGAGGAGGATAGGCAAGAGGCGCTGAGGCAGCAGGAGGATGAGCGGAAGGCCAAACACGCAAAGATGGAGGGGGAGAGGGAGAAAGTACGGCAGACCATCAGGGACAAGGTAAGAAATCTGAATCAGAGTTTTAGAGAACACTTTTATTATACAGTGCATAAAACATTCACATTTGTACGGAAGCGTATTTCTGCCACACCAGAAACAGAAAAAAAAGATCAGTATCACGTTATAATGTGATAACTTATTGTTTTAACATAAAACGTTTCACACTATAACGTGATAACTTATTGTTTTACATAAAACGTTTCACGCTATAACGTGATAAGTTATTGTTTTAACAATAAGTTATCACGTGATACTGATTTTTATTTTCTGTTTCTGGTGTGACAGCAATACGCTTCCGTACATTTGCTTATAATGTGTGGTTATTAACATGTGTGGTAGCCCATGAAGCCCTATATCGATAGGCCGACTAAATATAACTTGTTCTGTCGTTTTCAGTTGGAAGTCACAGTGGTACATTTGCACATAAATGAGGTGTTGTTTCAAAATCTTTGTCAAAGTATTACATTTGTAGATATTGTTCCCAGATTTCAGACAATAAATTGATTGTTTTTAAGTTGAAAATAGGATGTCAAGAAAACCTAGTTTGACAGTTAAGATTCAACAGACAATATCTTGCTAATTATTTGGAGTATAATAATAGTGTTGGAATCTTAATGATGATGTGAATATCATCTTTCCTGTAGTGTATGAATGTGAATGTGTTTCCAGGGTGAAAGTGTGTGAAAACGACAGAGCTAACACGTATTACAGCCACTGTGATGTTCACTGTATTTCATCTCATAAACTACAAAAGCAATTACCACAGTGCAATGCAATATGATATTTATTATTAGCAACTATTTATGGTATCTGTGCCATCTTATTTTTAATTTTTTACGTTTTTTTTTTTTTTTATCCTTTATTTAACCAGGTTTGTCCCAATTGAGATCCATGATCTCTTTTACAAGGGAGACCTGGCCAAGAATAGCAGCAACACAAAGTTTCAACATACACGCATAGACATTACAGATAAAAGTAACGTTACAAAATGGTCAGATAAAACATTTGCACACAGAAAACGTGGTTACAATAGGCTTCACCATAGCCTTAAATACATTCAGTGTTACCAAGCTTTGAATCTTCAGATCGGACTAGAGATTGTTCCATGCATTAGGTGCGGACAACCTAAAAGCTTTCTTTCTCATTTCTGTTCGGACATTGGGAACAGCAAAGTGCATAAAATCCTTCGAACGTAGAATGTATTTTTACTAGAGCTGGGCCGTTAACGGCATTAACGTGCTGCGTTAACGCTATACTAGTATCGCACGATAATATAATTAACGCATTAATCTAAAAATTAAAATTAAAATTAAAATAAAAAAAAACCCTTTTTATTTTATTTTATTTTATTTTTTTTAGATTTTTTTTTTTTACCTTTATTTACCCAGGGTAGGTTCGCGGAGCTGCCCAGTACAACCACAGTTGACACCATTGGCCACTGAGCAACTCCACTGGAGCAGTTGATTCAAGCCATGTCACATAGTTCAAGTTTGAAATGATTCTTTCTGTTTTGCTCCTGAGAGTGTGCTAGATACTGTACTGTACTGGTAATATTATTTATTTGTGTTAACTTCTGAATAAAACAACTTATTAAACACAAGTACATCTTATTGAACATTATTTTGATATTTCATTACCAATTATCATAGCAAAACAGCTTTTTCAAACAGTCTGTAATGCATTTTGGAAACGGGTGTAATGGGCCACCTGGCCTGAGAAACATAAGGAGGAAAGAAAAAGTAAGGACTTACTTCTGGTCATTATTTGGGTAGAACACACATATTTTGAATGCCTTCGGCAGGTTTTTTTTTTTTTTTTTTTTAGCCATTTTAATCTAGATTAATCTAGATTAAATCCAGGATTGCAGATAGATTAATCTAGATTAAAAAAATTAATCTATGCCCACCTCTAATTTTTACATATTCTAAATGTGGTCCTTACCAGACTCTTGTCTTCAAGTGTAAGAGGCTACTCTGATCTAGCTCCAGATGGAGCGATGAGGAGGCGTTTTCTTTCTTCTCTGCCTGCTGTTTGAACCGTGCAAGCCTGGCACGCCTAATGAAAGGAAACGTGTCGCTGTAGTTGTGAAGTGTGTTGTAGACCCAGCTCCTCTTGTCTCTCCTGGATCTCCTGTGGCTATTGGAAAATGAATGGGCTATTAATAGATTGCTCCTACAGTAGCTTTGTCTGTGGTTCTTGCAGGCTCTTTGACTTGAAGAAGGTCTTCTAATATCTATTTCTCTCTCTGCGAAGGCAGGGGATTTAGAATTTCGAAGCGGCAATACCAAAAAAAAAATCGAGAAATTGCTAGCCAAGAGTAGGGGGGGGGGGGGGGGGGGGGGGAACGTAATGGAATTGCAACATCCGGTCATCTAGTGTTAGCAATGTGTCTGTGGAAATTAGGCTAGTTAGCTAAACATAATCATCCTGTAAAACATCACTTTACCTCTCACCCCACATGCCGTTTAACGGACAAAATCGCTGGTAAACAGGAAAGGAAAACACTGTTAATTTCCGTCACAGGCGGGGGGGAAAAGGAACCCAGAAATAAAATAGGGAATCTCTAAACATGGCGACAACAAGAAAATAATTAAATGTGATTTGATTTTATGTTGAGTCAAATTTGTATATTGTATTGAGGTGAAATGTGAGTTTTAAAGATGTTTCAAATTAATAACGATCCCTGCCAGGTTGGAGTGGTTGCCATGGTAACTTTGAACCAGGCCTTTTTTCTATCCTTTTTGACCAAATTTAAGCATTCTGTGTTGTCAATAATTTACCAATGAACTCAATATGAAAGAAAAACGATGATATGTACGACTCTCCGTTCAAAGAGACAGCGGTCTGGTCTCGTTGGTCCGAGACTTTGTAGACACCAGCCCGCTTAGCGGAGTACACACCAACTGCCACTGTTTGAATTCAACCAACGAGTCATATACTATATGGCTCCAGCTTGGAAAGAATATTATTGGGTGAAATTTAGTATGGCTAAGGGTAAAGGGGCCTTTAATCCTGGCAGTGTTAGTGCAATGCTCTACCCATTGAGCTACACAGGGAATGGAACCCCTAACCAATAGACCGCAGAAGTGCTATGCCACTAGTCCTGCCCCCTGGTTCAAAGTAGGCCTACTTTCAGTTGAATGTACCTCAGTACATTCCTACAGTAATTATTTTAAAAATATGTTGTAAACAAACAAAAGCTGCCAATTGAGGCACAAAGTTTTAGACCATGTATGCAATGACATACCTATTGTTGGAAATATGTGTAAAACTATGTTTTTTGTCTTAGATGGTTATAAATAGACTTTTTTTTTTCTTTTTTTTTTCTTTAAAAAAAACAAGTTGAACTCCACAGGGAATGGCACCCCCAACCCTGGCAGTGTCTGTGTTGTGATTTACTCACCCAGTCCCACTGTACCCGTCTCTCTCTGTCTCTCCTCACGTCACCCGTCCTCCTCCTCTCCCCAGTATGGACTGAAGAAGAAGGAGGAGAAGGAGGCGGAGGAGAAAGCGGCCATGGAGCAGGCGTGCGAGGGTTCGCTGACGCGCGCCAAGAAGGCCATCCCGGCGGGCTGCGGAGACGAAGACGACGATGACGAGGAGAGCATCCTTGACACCGTCCTCAAGTTCCTCCCCGGACCCCTACAGGACATGTTCAAGAAGTAGACGAAAACAAACTAACCCAATCTAGGGTCCCAGCGTGGCCAGGGCCGGGAGGGGTGTTGGGACTTTGGGGGGGGAGGGGATTCAGGGTTGAGGGGAATGGAGGGGTTGAAGGATTAGGTTTTGGAAGGTTTGGAAGAGGCAAGGGAATTTTAAACAAGTCTTAGTAGTTTGGGATCTGGCGTCTTTTGAGGACGGGTTTAAGAGTTCAAGGATATGCGGGGGTTAGGGTAGATTAGGAAACTGGTGGGGGAGAGGATTTGGGAGGGAGGGGGGGGGGGGGTTCTTGCCAAACAGTTAGAGGCTACCCACTGCCTTTCTAGAATGCTTTTGTTATTTTATACTCCTAGATGATTTTGTCATTCTATTCCCCCTGTTGCCACTTTGTTCAGCAAATCAGCTGCCACTTAAAGAGTGTTTGTAATGATTACACTGCAAAAAAAGAATGACGAAAGTAGTATGTGATTTTATCTTGCTCTCAGACTTAGCACACTTGTTTCTAGACATTTCATGACATGAATCATAATTACCTTGCTGCACCAGTAGCTCATTTGGTTAGTTTCAAGAAATTGTCGTTTGAAATTTTTTGGGTCTAATTTCTTGAAAAATATTATTGTAAAAACAAGTTAAATGTTTCTAAAAGCAAGCAGAAAAGCAGAACAATCTGCCTGCTCTTGTAGGAGACTTAAATCACCCTGAAATAAACCTGGGTCAAATGTAACACAAGATTAAAATCATATTCTAGCTCATCATTTTTTACAGTGTAAATATTTATTTTTATTTTTATTTTTATTTTTTATTTTTTTACACTGAAACATTCCAGAATATGGTAAATTCTTACCACACGCCCATCAGGTTTAGACGCTTTGATTGGTTGGCCATCACCTGTTGCCGGGCAGTGGTGATAAAATGGTAATGGATGGAGAACAGTATTCCATGAAAGAAGGGGCGTGGACGCTTCATTGTGCATCCAACCTCTTCTAGGGGGGAGGGGGGGGGGGGGTTCCAAAGGCACTGCCACCACGTTTCTCAGTAGATGGAGTGCTTTTTTCTTATTTCACTGTCTATTTTCTATTTTTATAGAACACACTATAGGCTGAACTAGGTATTTTTACTGAAAAAAACTAAAAAAAACAAGCACGAAACTGTCCGGACACGCACCAGGCCGCACCTGTACTGCACCTGTGGGTGCAGTGAGGCAGTGTTGAATGAGAAGGGGGGGGGGGCGACAGAATAGCAGGTGCAGCAGTCCAGGACAACAAGTCTGTGAACTGTTAATGTTACTTTTCATCCTTTACCTAGGCTACAAATAGGGGTTCTTTGTCACATAGGCTTCCGTTGAGTTGTGAGGCACTATACCAGGTAATTATCATCTGCATTTAACACACTATACGTTTTTAGCAGCAGTAGGCAGCCACAGTGCAGCACTTGGGAGTTGATCATATTTTGCATTTTAAAGTTAGATAAGATAATCAGTTATCTGTAATAGAATACATTTTCAAAAAGTAGCCATTCCAGGTATTGAGGTAAGGGGCCATTTGATAATTACTTCTGGGGGGTGGGGGGCATCTTTGATAGTTTCCATCCTCCTTTGACAATGCGCTACTGTCATATCGATGACTGACTATGTAATTTGTAGTGTGCATCTATTGCCACAAGGTGGCTCTAAAATAAGTTACTTTATTTAGGATGCGGGGTAATCCTCCATGACCCTGTTCTGGATGGGTCAGAGGTCATCATAGGTAACTATGACAACTCTGCTACAGTTATCTTGCATCTGTCATTAGGCTACTGTACATCAGCATAGCTATGCAGCAAGTTTTATTACCCCTCTGCGTGCCAGAACATATTCTGCACCAAACTGGACCATTCTTCATTTCGTGGCACGATCAGTTTGTTTCTTTATTATTCACCCTCTCACTATACTCTGGCTGATCGTTAGAATGTTTACAACAGTAACGTTAGCACGCTCACTGGCTAAAGTTGCTAACAAGCTGAAAATAAGTCATAGTTAGACCTTTTCCATCGGCAAGAATAACAGAAGATGTGGATTTATATCGCTTACCAAGCCACTTTCTTGGCAAGGATCGACATGGATAAATAACGTTACTTACATCTGTGGACAAGGCGGTGATTGGTGAGGAAAACGTGGCAAGCATTACCAGCGGTGAGGTTCAAGCACGGACGGTTTCAAGTCATGCAACAGTGCTGAATTGCCGTGTATTGTTTTATGTTACAGGCCCAAAGGTATGAATTGTACGAATTACCGAACATCTAATAGTGGTAGCGATTTTTGCTGGTTCGCGGCTGTATATGTAATGCTACGCTACGCCAACTACTATGTGATAGGGAGTTATCGTAGCATTACATGTAGTACATTCCAAAGCTTTAAAAATGCTTCCCTTCCTCTGTCCTCGATTCCTCTGTGAACTGGAAACTGTACAATTGTCATCGTATAAGGCTGTTCCAAAGCCGTAAGAAACACACAGAGGAAGCGAAGCCTGAGGTTTCCGCGCTCGTCTCCTCTGGATACATACATAGGCTGTGTGTGTCCTCATGCGGAAGTGTTTCTCCAAGATCTCTGATGTATAAAGCTAGATCCACAAACAGCACATCAAAATGGCACATGAGTGAACAAGGATGTTCCATTCGCTAACACGTATGTTCCCTCTGCCTCTTCTCCTCGCATCACGTCCTTCTTTGTTTCCCTCTGACGCATTACAGAGGAATCAAGGATGAGACACGAGGAAGAGACGCAAAGGACAACTCTCTGGACCTTTGGAATGGAACCATATACAGCTGGGGATCAGCAAGTAACGACCATGTTCCAGGGATTAGTCATATCCTAAAGGTGTCATGAGTAAAACTTGGTTAAGCTAGCTATGCAAATCCTTGTAGTTTTGGATGCAAAACATATGAAAACACAAGTGGCCGTTGGTCTTTATTTGGCAAGTGGCCATGTTATAAGCAGGATACTTGTTGCTATGCCAGGTGTGTCCTCACCCTCAACGTCTCTGTTTGTCTGTCACGTTTTTTTTGCTGTCCATACCTCTGTAACGGTGGTTATGTGTCCTTAGCTCCTACTCATTCATGCAGGAGAGCATCCGTAGGCGCTAACTCGGTTAACTGAATTAGGCAAAGCGCTAACATGTTGGGGTTAGTTAAAGTAAGGTTACGCAATGAAGCTGTGCTTTAAACATCTTGTGTAGGGAGCATGCTGCCTTGCCAAGTGGTGATTCTGGGAGATGCAGAGAAAGGCATCGCTAGAGGCACCACACCACGTGCGTCCTACAAAGTGTTCCTGCCAGATCGTCCATGAGTGAGCGAGCGAGTGAGTGAGTGAGTGGATGAGTGAGTGACCACACTTTGCCACGCACAGCCCATGGTGTCAGTCCTGTGCACCGTGGGAGAAACAGCAGTTGAGTTTCTAGGACCTGTGCCTTCATATCACCTCTTCCAGTCCAGGAACTGTTAATGAGGGTTTCATTTGACTAGGTGTCACTAGGTGTACAGTTATACCTGTAGATGGCATGCAGTCACGTTCTCATGGATAAAACATCTGCCACTTTGGCAATGAAGTATTCGATGTTATGTATGCTGGGTTTTCTTTCATAATGATCTTCATTGGCGTTTCATGCTGCACATGGCAGTTCGCCCAAGGCTAGGTTCTAGGATTCAGTGCTTCACCCTGTACAGTCCGGGCTAACCATGCTCCAGAGACCAGAACAGAGTCGTCCTTTCATTTTTGGGTGGCCCTATAAGCGAGGCTTGATTCCCTCCACTCCTACTCACCACCCAACTTACTCTTGCCACCCAATGGATTTTAAGCCAACCCTTAGTCCTGACACAGTATCAACAAATGAAGACAATATTGGTTATCCATTTACTGAGATACTTAACCCCTTTTCCCACTCCTAGAAGGAGGCGGGTCCCTAGACACAGTGATCGATTTCTGCTTGTAGGATAGGTTGGGTTGGCTGGAAGACTAGGTACCCCAGTGAATGTGTCAGTATGAAACCTTAGGGAACCTATGGCTGAAACCGCAACTAGCCCAAGGGTTGGATTCTAGAATGAGGCTAGCCCTCGGCTAAAAAGGGTTCTAGATTGAGACTAGCTCTGGGCTAAAAGGGTAGGGTTCTAGAATGAGGCTAGCTCTTGGCTAAAAGGGTTGGGTTCTAGAATGAGGCTAGCTCTGGGCTAAAAGGGTTGGGTTCTAGAATGAGGCTAGCTCTGGGCTAAAAGGGTTGGGTTCTAGAATGAGGCTAGCTCTCGGCTAAAGGGGTAGGGTTCTAGAATGAGGCTAGCTCTCGGCTAAAGGGGCAGGGTTCTAGAATGAGGCTATCCCTGGGCTAAAAGGGTAGGGCTCTAGAATTAGTCCTCATGTCTGCATACAACTATTTGAAATACCTGAATGATCACCATTTACAAGGCCATGGATGGATTATGGACTTGTATTTCCCTTTACGTAACCACTCTTAAAATGTGTCACCAGTCTTTTTCACCAGTCATCACTTGTTGGCCAAGCTGCAAACCCACCAACTTGTCACAATGTTCACCCTAAAGGTTGTTTACAAACCTAACCCTTATTTGAACCCTTTAACCTTATACTGGAGACCTCGCACATAATCCTAACCTTAAGATTTAGGTTTTTCCGAAAATATAGCTATGTTGTTTTTATTTTTGTTTCGTTTTTTACTTTGGGGCTTGGCCAACAAGTGAGGGTCTTTTGCCCAGTGAAATGTGAGGATGAATATCAGCTGACCAACTGCCATTTTGTCACAGAGAAATCATTGCTACTGTTATCATGTTGTCCAAAAATAAGGTTTGATATTTACAATATCGATTGAATAGTATTGTTGAGGTTGCATTACAGAATGGATTTCAGTTCACACTGAAATCTCGGCGAGGAAACAGCAAAGACAATGGTTACCTTGTTTCAATCTCAGTTTCAAAAGCTTATTGTCCATTTTTGCTTGACAGTGAGGAATGGACGTAGCTCATCGCACAGGTCAAACATGGCCGTCATCATATTGGTTGTTAGTGTGTTCCCCATAGACAATCACATTGACCACTGTGGTACAGTGAGGGTAGCCGATACTGATGTCATTTAATTATACATTCAATTTATTATTACATAACGCACTTGTTCAAGCTCAATTACGTGGACTTTATTCTTATTCATTTATTTATTTTTACTTGTGAATGCAAAATGATGTGTTTATGTGCTAGTACAGTTCATTTGAGGTTTCACAAATGTCTTGCCGTTATATTTCAAATGGGAAAGTAGTACATTTATGGTCCATTTAAGCTATTCACAACCCCTTATGTTGAAAGAAAAAAACTAAATATATATAACATTCAAATTGATTTCATCAACAAAACCAAAGAAATACTGGAGAAGACATACTATTTCTTTATTCACCTCAGAGAATCTGGTGTTTATTGATCGCAGTACATCATACATTACATTACGAACACCAACACAAAAAGAAAAAGAAAACGATGAAGAAAATGAAAAAATAAATGATCTGATGTCATATTACATGGAAAATGGATTCATTGTTATTTGACTGTAGTTTGATAAAGAATCGCTATGTGAGGCGTAGTTTTCTCTCTCTTATAGATTAATATATCCCACACTATGTCATAGGTGTAAATGAGTACAACCTCTATTTAGTGAGAATATCTAAATAAATTGACGTTATTATGGATAAGACCAAGCATGTCGGTTGTCGTCCAGAGTCATTTTAGACCAAGAGATAGTAATTATTTAACAGTTATCTGGTGGCTTCTTAATGGCTAGCTGTACGACGATGTATGATTAAATACATAGTTCCATGAGTTTGTAACATAGACTAAGAGATTAAAGGGAATTTACAGGGTCGTTAAACACCTTCCTTATTGATCACTAACGTAACTTCTTCTTTGGACAACGATACAATGGTAACAGGAGGCTATTGCAAAACAAAACTAAACTAAAAGAAAACCGAAAGAGTTGTCTTAGTAAACGATCATAGCCTTCTGAAAATCTGGAACCCTCCTTTACATAACAAAGTCATCATAGGCGCTACTAAAACTAGTTTTTCTTTATTTTTCTAGAGCTCATAGGGGTTTTCCACTAGCCAAAGCCATATTGTTTAGATTGCAATAATTACTCAAAAGGATACAAAAAAAGAGGATATTTCAACAATGAAATTCAACTGTCACACGTTTGTTTTCTGTAAAAGTGAAAAGGGATGTTTACATATCTGTCTGTAAATCCTCACCATCCTCCTATCTCTAAATGTGTGTATGCGAGTGTATACACAAAGAAAAGACGCGCAGAAAAAAACAATGACCAAGCCATTGTTACAATGTCTTAATGTACTACATGTGTACTGTATGTATAAGTGTGCGTGTTTATACGTGTGTCTTTCTACGTGTCTGTGATGTAAGACCATGATGTTGATTCATATAGTCTTTGTTTATACTGAGTGTGTCTTCGAACGTCTGCTGTGCACAAACTCAAGCTAGGGGTGGTTCCTCGGTTGTGCCATGTCTTAAAAAAAAAGAATAATGTAAAAAAAAAGGAACAAAATACTTAACACATTCCTTTCTAATCTCAAGCATGCAAACTTTAGAAGAAGAGAATACACCAAGTACCAAAAATGCAAAACATAGACAATTTCCTGTTTCTTCCGCTAGTCTCCCGGCAACAGAATCTGTTCATTGGATCCAGAATGGTTGGAAAGAGTATTTTCTTTAGCTCTGCGGTGCCCTTGTCCAGTGTTAGATGATTCTTTGTTCTCTGAATCATCTCAATTAGAAGGACTTTGTAGTGACACTTAAGACTTAAGCTCTAAAAGGTTTTTAAGACATAAAGGTTTTTAAGATGTGACAGTTTGATTCCAGTTGGAAACGTTGATAAACCTTTGAACAAGGGAAGAAAAAAACAAACTAGGGGACGTGCAATCAGAAATAGATACTGTAATGACTATTTGCTTTTTTTTTAATAAAACGTAGATGTAGACTCTTCGTCGTGTTGCGTTTCCGCGTTTCAACCGCACTTCCGCGTGTGTCCATACATGACCTGCAGGAAGGTGTGTTTTAAATACGGTGCCATCAAGAAAACTAAATCGGCCCCTTTCATCTGAGAAACACGATGAAATCATCGGTGCAACACGTTGCTAATGCTACAGCGCAGATACCCCGCGCGCTGGACGTAGATATAAAAAAGCACGCCATTCGAGAGGAGTCCTCCATAACTGATCTCTACCGTGGCATTAAGTGAGTGCTATTCTGTATATAAACTTCTATTTCAATGTAGTAACGTTACATCTATAGTCACACAGGCCTCTCTAGTAGTATTTATTGCTACAGACACCGGTGACTTGTTGGGGCAGAACGCTTCCTGAAGCAGCGTTTAGAACGTGTGACACTAAAACTCTCTATTGAAACCGATGCTAAGCGACCTATCTCAAACCCCGCCCCTCTCGATCCTCCCTCGGGCAGTTGTGATTGGAGGATCGAGAAAAGAGGCCGTGGCTTGAGATAGGTTGATAATTTAAAAGATTTACCTGAGTTTCTCCTGCCAGTATTTCTTCCCAATGGACGTCTAAAAGAAAAGAGAAAAAAAAAGAAAAACAACAATCTGAATTCATCAGACAAAGAGCCATATAAGTCTGTTGTCGTAGGACACGCTGGAGAGAGTTGTGCGCCTTCACACAGTAGAGGTCGAGTGCTTCTGGGTGATGTTTCACAATTCACACTCCAGGTGATTTTTAGAAAAAAAACATAAATGGACATATGCAGTTCTTCGTCTCAAGGGTTCAACAGGCTTAAAGTTAGAATGCGTAATGGCGTCAAACAGTGACCTCTAGGCAAAAGAGACCCTCCCGGTACTGCACTTTGTTTACATTTTGATGTGCGGGTGAGGGAGGTGTGGCCAAACAATAGCAACCCCTCCCCATATATCTACTGAAATCCAACCCACACATCAAAGTAAAACAAAAGGAAGCGCAGTGGGGCTCTTTCGTCCTAGAGGTCGCTGTTTTGACGGCGTTAGAGATTTTTGACCTTTTAATGAAGTTATAAAAGTAGTTTATAGATTGTTTCTTCTGTCGGGAATTACAGCCATATCTTCTCTGTATATAAAAAATATATACTCTTGAAGGGACGTGTCTCGAGGCATCACACCGTGTGAGCTGCCTTCGCAAAAAGGGCTATTATCATTTCATCTTTAATGTGAGGTCCCTACCGCAATCATCGTGTCACATCTGTGTCCGTGCGTGACGTGTTGTGTCAATTCATTTCGGCTGCATGACATAATGTGGGCGACAATGTTTGTTTGTGGAGAGATGTTAAACTCTAGGATGCAAAAAAGGCCTTGAGGCTTTCTAATTTAGTTTTAGGTGGTGTCCTTAGGCAGTAAATAGTAGAGGATCAAGTAGGAGGATTTATTCACGTATTTTCTTTTCATGAATCAATTTGAGAAAGCAGATTGATGGTTATTTTAAATGGAATATATATTTTCTTAGCATGTGGACAGAATTTGGTAGATTTGGGCGAATGAAAGAGCTTGAAGGGTTCATATGTCAGGCGCCAAAGACTTTAAATAAGTTCGTCGTAACTGGTTTTCCATAACATATCTTAGCTCTGAGGCCAGTTTGGCTTCTTGTTAGCGGGTCAACGGCTGCATTTACACATTGGCACAGAAGATCTTTTTAACCCTTCACGGTACCTTCTCCTGGATGTCCTAATGGGGGGAAATCATACCGCTGCCGTCAAGTGAAAACCTCATATATCTCAAAAAAGGAATTAAGACAGTAGAGATATGCTATAGTTTTTTCAATATTTTAATAGCCTCAACTCAAATCTGCACCGCGAAGCGTTTAAAAGATCAGGATATGAATGCAGCCAATGATGGTCAAAATGCTACAGTAATATGCTTTTGGGAAACCCAGGCCAAACAAGGATGTTACCGAAGGACTGGATTATCAGGGCACGTTCTGTTGTCAGGAACTCACGAATATTGAGTATTTCAGAATACAAACAAAACACATTGAGGTCTTTACATTACAGGGTTCAGTCTTGAAGCACTTTTGGAATTCATGTTCCAATAGTGCTTCTAAGGGTTCCATGACTGTTGCTGACAACTCTTGCTGACGTGGGACCGGTGTCATATTGAATATGAATCAACGTGAAATATGGATTGTTGCCAAAGTAACACACTGCCACTAACATTTTAAATGATAAGAAAACAACAAAATAAATACTACTGTTTAATCACAACATATTGAAACAGTTTCAATATGAGGCATGTTGTTATCATGTTCGCTAAGAAAAAATATTGCTTATATGCGTAAACATTAGACTACAATCTACCTTATCTGTATTTGAGTGTGTTTCATGTGGTCTCTCCGTATTCTGATTGTTTAAAAACGTGAAATTATGTTTTATATATCCGGAAGTGATCCATATTTCACACTATCCATATTTGATATGACACTGGCATTCTACAGGATTGCATTGTTGTTAAAGAAACCAAATCCTTTGGACGTTATTTTAGACCTAGTGATTTATAGACCTTGAAACGGAACCATTTGGAACTTCTAGTACATTTAAAAAAGAAAACACTTAGAAAGAACTATATCGATTTGGTTTGGTGATATTTCTCACAATTATTAAATGATATATCAACACAAAATAATTTGTATTGACAGTATGAGAGAGACAGACCGTAAATGTTTACTTCTTAAATGTACGTTTCTTAAAATGCAGATGATGTGTGAGGGGATTCCTGGGAGGAGGGAGTGGAAATATTTTAGAATAAAACCTTCAAAGAGCATCCTTTCAACTTTATCGTTTGTCGAACTCCTACGATAACGCTTTACTGTTGTTGTTTGCTTGACTGACTGGTTGTGTCTTAACTGTGTCTTAACAGCTAATTTCTTGACATTTAGAAGTTTACTTGTTGATGTTTTATAACCACTCTGCTGACTCCTGCCAATCGAGGCCTTGCACAGAATGTGTAGTTCTCTTTCAACATAGCTTCCTGTAACCGCTTTTTGAAAGAAAATGTCTCAATTTCTGCCCAGTGGTAATGTAGGTAAAAGACTGGAAAAGCACGATATTACTGTTCCACTGTGACTTGTTTACAATATCCAGAAATGACAGAAATGATAAAAATGTTGTTGATATATTTCTCAACCATTGTTTCTCCCAATATGGAGGACAAAATGAGCATTCTAAACATTCTGTGAAAGGCCTCTATAGATCTAGAGGTGTGTTACCACACTGTGTTTACGAAGGGCAGCACATGAGCCTTTCCCAATGCTAATTTCACTTCCATTTCAACAGAGGGACGTTTTTAGTGAAACAAATGTTTTTTGTAGGGCATGGCACTTGGGAACTGTGTAGTACCTACACCGTAGCTCAATGGCGCTATAACACTGCCTCAGTTAGGGATTCAAGTCCCGCTCCCCCTTCCATTCCCCCAAAAAATTTCAACACTCGTGGTGCTGCAAGGTCTTTTGGATCAAAGCATCCAACAAGTGGACACTGTTGTAGGTAAACATGAGGAAATGTAGTTGTCTTTACTCAGTGTTTACTCTTGTGGGAAACCTGTCTCTTTGTACATTCCAGTCTTTTGGCATTTGCACTAGCATATATTCTAGGATATATTTTGATCGTTCTTTGATCGTTGTTGACTGGTTACAGGAATAAGAGATATTGTCACTGTCAAACTACCTTTGTGATATATTGTAGTCTACCCTACTGTTTCACATGTGACCATGATAAAGTTGAAAGGTATCAATGTTTGAAAAGGAAGTAGAAAAAAATGAAAAGTTTGTTTAATTATTTTTCCTTTTCATTTTAGATTTTCTTTTTATTCAGGGTGAAATAAAATTCAGGGTTCAGAGATTGAGAATGTAAAATATTAGTTCTTATGATATTTTTTCCTTAATTGCATGTCATATACTCTATGTGGAACCAAATCACTGTAGAATTGTCTCATTAATGGAACTGAATCATACTTTTTTGGAAATTAAATGCGTAACACAAATAAATAAAAAAAAAAAAAAAAAATATTTATAAAAAGCTTTCCAATTGCATCTTTATTGGAGACTCTGAATACTGTGTGGAATTTCATTTAATTTCAAACCTTTATTTAAAACTCAGAAGAACCACAACAAAATGTAGTTTTGGAATACTTACTTAGAAATTAGACCTAGATGAAAATGGCCAAAATGCTGTTTTGCATTTTTGAATTTTCCATATTTTTTGGCATTTCTGCTTTATTTTGATTGGACAGAATACTTACTTCTCTTCTCACACCACAGTATAAAATAATCCAAAAAGCAATAATAATGAAAAATAAAAACACAATACAAGACAAGTTACACCATGATAATATGTAGGTACTGATAACTGATTTGATATATATATATAAAGTTAATTTAATTTGATTAAAAGAAAATATGTAAATCACTCTCAAGTTGATTAAACTCCTGGGTCCATATTCACAAAGCATCTCCAAGTGAGAGTACTATCTGGAGTCAGCTTCAGTCTGTTAGTTTGAGTAAGGTCATGAAAACACATGTTCCCGGATGCTGATCTAGGGTCAGCTTCAGTCTGTTAGTTTGACTACGGTCATGAAAACACATGTTCCCGGATGCTGATCTAGGGTCAGCTTCAGTCTGTTAGTTTGACTACGGTCATGAAAACACATGTTCCCGGATGCTGATCTAGGGTCAGCTTCAGTCTGTTAGTTTGACTACGGTCATGAAAACACATGTTCCCGGATGCTGATCTAGGGTCAGCTTCAATCTGTTAGTTTGACTAAGGAGACAAGTGTTCCTGGACACTGACCACAGACCAGCACTGCTACTCTGGGAAGCTTTGTGAATATAGGCCCTGATTACAAGGACTAACGGTAGTGTTTAAATCTTTTTTATGTACATTGTATTATTATTATTATTATTATTATTATTATTATTATTATTATTATTATTATTATTATTATTATTATTATTATTATTATTATTATTATTATTATTATTATTATTATTATTATTATTATTATTATTATTATTATTATTATTATTATTATTATTATTATTATTATTATTATTATTATTATTATTATTATTTATTTTTCAATCTGTAATTCCTGTTAGTTTTACATGTATAATGTGTGTAATAAACACTGAAGCCCCAGAAGCCACATGCAGGGACCTATAATCCCTCTCCTCCTGACCGGGGGTTTAAAAGAGAGAGAGCCCTGCCTCCCTCCCTCTTAAGTATTCCCTCAGTGACCTCCGCCTTAATTAAACACATCTCTTCTATAATTAAATGTATTTGCCGCTTGTGTTCCCCGGCGCTGATGGAGGTCCTTCACTAAGTGCGTTCATCACAAAAGGGCCAGGGCCGACAAACAAAACCCCGCTCACAAAGCCCCGGGTGTTAACCGTCGTTTAAGCGCGATAGAGGCCCGGTAGGGGAGGAGAGCGGGCGCTTAAGCCCCGAGGAACGCGGGAGGCTATATAGGGCCTCCTCGCCAGACCTGCCCGCCGCCTCACAGCATACTGTACTGCATGTAACCTCCCCATGAAATATTCACGCGTCGAGAGAGAGACGGGGAGCGGGCAAATGACACTTTGGGCCGTGCACACACTCCGTTAGCGCTCTGCGCTGAGATACACTGCATATATACTCATTCACAGTCTGTTGCACTGTCAACATGAGTGAACCGACTGAACTGACTGTAGATAAAAGAGAGAGAGGGAGAGAGAGAGAGATGTGCATTGAATAGTTATGGTAAATGGACTGCATTCATTATAGCTCTTTTATTCAAAGCGCTTACTGTACGCCTCACATTCACGGCGGAGGCGACCGCGCGGCGAGGTGCCGACCTGCTCATCGGGAGCCATTAGGGGTTAAGTGTCTTGCTCAAGGACACTTCGATGCGCTGCCGGGAGGAGCCTGGGAATCGAACCGGGAACCTACAGACTACCAGACGACCACTCTACCTCCTGAGTCACTGACGTTATAATGTTGTTCACGGTGAAAAACTGCCCACCAGGCAAGTGAGGTATATCTGTTGTGGCTTTTAATTGGGCCTACTCTACTCTACAGTACCAATTTGGCAGCTTTTCAACCATCAAAAACAGGTTGAGTGGCACTATGTTGAAAATGTCTACTGTTTTGGAACAGGTTTGTTAAAGATGTCTGTGTGTTCTCGCTGTTTGACCTCCTTTAGACCACCTCTTTTAACTGAATAATGAATCCACCAGCTGCTCTGGACAGAGGATGAAGAGGTTTGATGGTTCTATCGCCCCAGTCTCCTTTAAAGGGAAACTACAGTATGCTCAGTTTCAGAAGTCACACATGTTATCCCCCTGATCTAAAGGCAGTACAAACACACATGTTATCCCTCTGATCTAAAGGCAGTACAAACACACATGTTATCCCTCTGATCTAAAGGCAGTACAAACACACATGTTATCCCCCTGATCTAAAGACAGTACAAACACACATGTTATCCCTCTGATCTAAAGGCAGTACAAACACACATGTTATCCCTCTGATCTAAAGGCAGTACAAACACACATGTTATCCATCTGATCTAAAGGCAGTACAAACACACATGTTATCCCTCTGATCTAAAGGCAGTACAAACACATATGTTATCCCTCTGATCTAAAGACAGTACAAACACACATGTTATCCCTCTGATCTAAAGACAGTACAAACACACATGTTATCCCTCTGATCTAAAGGCAGTACAAACACACATGTTATCCCTCTGATCTAAAGGCAGTACAAACACACATGTTATCCCTCTGATCTAAAGGCAGTACAAACACACATGTTATCCCCCTGATCTAAAGACAGTACAAACACACATGTTATCCCTCTGATCTAAAGGCAGTACAAACACACATGTTATCCCTCTGATCTAAAGGCAGTACAAACACACATGTTATCCATCTGATCTAAAGGCAGTACAAACACACATGTTATCCCTCTGATCTAAAGGCAGTACAAACACATATGTTATCCCTCTGATCTAAAGACAGTACAAACACACATGTTATCCCTCTGATCTAAAGACAGTACAAACACACATGTTATCCCTCTGATCTAAAGGCAGTACAAACACACATGTTATCCCTCTGATCTAAAGGCAGTACAAACACACATGTTATCCCTCTGATCTAAAGGCAGTACAAACACACATGTTATCCCTCTGATCTAAAGGCAGTACAAACACACATGTTATCCCTCTGATCTAAAGGCAGTACAAACACACATGTTATCCCTCTGATCTAAAGGCAGTACAACAAACACACATGTTATCCCTCTGATCTAAAGGCAGTACAAACACACATGTTATCCCTCTGATCTAAAGGCAGTACAAACACACATGTTATCCCTCTGATCTAAAGGCAGTACAAACACACATGTTATCCCTCTGATCTAAAGGCAGTACAAACACACATGTTATCCCTCTGATCTAAAGGCAGTACAACAAACACACATGTTATCCCTCTGATCTAAAGACAGTACAAACACACATGTTATCCCTCTGATCTAAAGACAGTACAAACACACATGTTATCCCTCTGATCTAAAGGCAGTACAAACACACATGTTATCCCTCTGATCTAAAGGCAGTACAAACACACATGTTATCCCTCTGATCTAAAGGCAGTACAAACACACATGTTATCCCTCTGATCTAAAGGCAGTACAAACACACATGTTATCCCTCTGATCTAAAGGCAGTACAAACACACATGTTATCCCTCTGATCTAAAGACAGTACAAACACACATGTTATCCCTCTGATCTAAAGGCAGTACAAACACACATGTTATCCCTCTGATCTAAAGGCAGTACAAACACACATGTTATCCCTCTGATCTAAAGGCAGTACAACAAACACACATGTTATCCCTCTGATCTAAAGGCAGTACAACAAACACACATGTTATCCCTCTGATCTAAAGACAGTACAACAAACACACATGTTATCCCTCTGATCTAAAGACAGTACAACAAACACACATGTTATCCCTCTGATCTAAAGGCAGTACAAACACACATGTTATCCCCCTGATCTAAAGACAGTACAAACACACATGTTATCCCTCTGATCTAAAGGCAGTACAAACACACATGTTATCCCTCTGATCTAAAGACAGTACAAACACACATGTTATCCCTCTGATCTAAAGGCAGTACAAACACACATGTTATCCATCTGATCTAAAGGCAGTACAACAAACACACATGTTATCCCTCTGATCTAAAGACAGTACAACAAACACACATGTTATCCCTCTGATCTAAAGACAGTACAACAAACACACATGTTATCCCTCTGATCTAAAGACAGTACAAACACACATGTTATCCCCCTGATCTAAAGACAGTACAAACACACATGTTATCCCTCTGATCTAAAGACAGTACAACAAACACACATGTTATCCCTCTGATCTAAAGGCAGTACAAACACACATGTTATCCCCCTGATCTAAAGACAGTACAAACACACATGTTATCCCTCTGATCTAAAGACAGTACAAACACACATGTTATCCCTCTGATCTAACGGCAGTACAAACACACATGTTATCCCTCTGATCTAAAGGCAGTACAAACACACATGTTATCCCTCTGATCTAAAGGCAGTACAAACACACATGTTATCCCTCTGATCTAAAGGCAGTACAAACACACATGTTATCCCTCTGATCTAAAGGCAGTACAAACACACATGTTATCCCTCTGATCTAAAGGCAGTACAAACACACCAGTGATACTCAGTATGTAACTCTCTCCCAAATCCAAAAACTAGAGTGCTAAAACTCAACCTTGTGATGTCATCATCAGAGTATAAAGTCTGAAGCCGCTCTATAGACAATGAACGTTAGGTTATAGCTATAACCAAGTTCTGTTAATTAGGGGTGACGCTTGGCATCACTCTGCACTATCTCGCGTACGTGCACGCGCACTGAATAAATTCCACAAATGTACCTTTAATACCAGTATTAGTCTGACCACACCCCTCATCAGCTTACCTTCATAAGCAGGTGTGTGGTCACCTGCTCTCCTCCTTCCCAAGCTTTCACCACAAGGTGAGGTCAAGGGCTGCAGCGGCCGTCGGATGCCAAGCGTCACCCCTAATTAACAGAACTTGGTTATAGCTATAACCTAACGTTCTGTTCCATTAGGGGCTCTGCTTGGCATCACTCTGCACAAAGGGAGGCCAAGCGGAGCCACTGGCCGACAAATATACCCGCTGAAGGCCCCCCACAACCAACAGAACAGGGAGGGCCGAGCCCCCCCGACCCCCCCTAATGGAGGGCACCCTCCCTATTAGAGGTTAACGAGAGGGCAACGGACCCGACCGCGCGAAGAGGCACTCAAGCAACTCAACGCACAGGGTGAGCAGACCGTGGCTTGACCCCACGACTACACCCACGCACAACCCGCATGCCACCCGGGAACGAACGTAGGGAACAACCTCGTTACTGCCCCCAGAATCACGGGATCAAGGGCAAACCCAACCCCGTGGCAAGGCCGTAGCAGCGGAGCGCGAAGGAAGACCCAGACCCACCAAAAGGACTGGACTCCCTGGAACGGGGGCCCGGAGAAGTCCATGATGCCAGCATCAAGACCCCACCAGGTGGGCACTTAGTGACCCCGCCCCCCACATCGCCAGCGTATTCGGACAAAGGCCCCTCAGCCGAGTGGGCCCTGTCCTCCCCAACAGTACACCGCCTGGCACACTGGCCCCGCAACAGGCAGACAGCATGGTCGTAACACACAAGAGTTAACCAACGGAAGCAGGCAGCGCACTGGGAAAAAAGACCAGGCAACAGGCTGTCAACCCGAGCCTGGAGACTGCGGACGAGACAGGCGCCAGAAAGGACAGCTGAACACAGCCGCCCCGGCGGAAGGGGCGTATGCTGGCGTTGTCGCACAACCAAGCCTCCACAGAGAAGGCTGACACGACCGGCAGACGTCATGAACGTGCAGGGGCACCCTCAACCGGTGAAACCGGGAGTTGACACTGCAGCAACACACCAGAGAACCAACCACCCAGGCATTACCCTATGCAATGGTTGGTCCCATAACCCCTCAGGAAAGAAACCCCAAAAACACACCTGCGGCACTGCCGCAGCCCGCGTTCTGGTTTCCAACAGGGCTATCCCGGGCCTACGGGTCAACGAAACATTACCCCGGACCGGGCCCGGTGATACGGGGAGCACAGGGTCCCCCGAGGAGGCTAAAACCACCCCAACAGGCCCCTCTGCGCCAAGCGCAAGAGAAGAGCGTAAAAAATGGAAGACCAGCCCCAGCACCCCGCACTCGGTATTCCCAGGAGGTCACCCAACCAAGTACCAACCAAGACCAACCTGCACAGCGGCCGAGATCCGACGAGATCGGGCGCGTACAGGTTGGCACGGCCGTAAGCCATTACGACAGTGCAGAATACAAAGCACCCAACAAGGGTTCCATAACGCTCAACCCTGTGACACCCGGACCGACCTAGCATTTTTTCCCCCTGAAAAAAACCCAAGTCCCTCAGGGTACCAGAACAGCAGATCTGCATCCCCGGCGGACAACGGGTGTAACTGATCTGGACCAGCGCGACCAGAACCAGTCCCGTGCCCTAACCACGCCGACCTGCCAACCCCAGGAGAAGGGGCAGATATGCGTGTCGATCCTAAAACATAAAAAGAAGGCGCCACCCAGACGTTTCGGTACGAACCGCGCCCGGTGGCCCACCCCTAGGGCGTGAGACCCTTCCCCATATGTCCAGACCCATTCCGTTATCATCCCCTGACATGAACGGGAACCCATCGACAACCACACAGGATGTCGGAAGAGGAAAAACCCCCATCCCAATTGCTTCATAAAAACGCTGTTTCAACCCCAAGCAATCAAGGCGCGCCAGTCAGCCAATGCCCCAAAAGAACATCCTGAGCTAGCACTATGTGTGCGTTTTGACATACCCACATCAACAATAGGCCGTTTAGACCACCTTATTGAATCCCCAAGACGCCCAGGGGAACGTCAAGAGGGGCGAGATGCAATCAACTCCATGAATGAATGAATGAAAAAGTTTACCCAACAGACTGCAGAAAGGGTACAACCCAGTACGGCAATACACACAATTGGTTAAGGGGAGGCAGACCTGAGAAAGACGTTAGTCTTGTTTCCATCAGGGACCCTCATTTCCAATCCACATAGACACATCCAACTCTTTATAATAATAAAGAAAAAGCATCACCCGTATGACCCAACTGCACAGCTGGGAGTAAAAAACCCTGTTTTCACATGATTTTAATCCAGTCACTCTTTTTAATCAGAGTGTAAGACCAGACCCTCCCAGAAACACCTTCCCACATGAGTTCATAGCTATCTAGGTCGTCCTCGGACGGGCCCTCCATCGGTGCTTCCAGTCATCCCGATCCTCCATGCATCTGGCTAGCTCGCCGGTGCTTTCTGTTCCCACATCTCTCCTGAGTACGTCCACATAGGTTAGCCATGAAAAAGATATGCCAACTGTGAGTCACGTGACCAACCGACTCAAGTTTACACATAAATCGGGCGCAGCAGAACTGTGAGCCCTACGCCCTAACTCGACACCTTTAAGACACCAACTCATGGAAGGCGTCGCCATAGCAACACCGCTACAACGGGCGGGGAAACCTGCCGGCTCCTGTCATGTAATAGGAGTCGGTAGAATAACCCTCCCCCCCCCCCCCCCCCCCCCCCCCCGCCAAGACGTCCCACCGGCTTGGCCCTGACTGGCTCAGCAGAAGAGATCAAAAATCCCCTAAACCAATCAAGTGGGAAAAGGAGGGGTTTATTCGATACCCCCTCCCGAAAAAACACCCTTCATCCCTACACACAGAAAAACAACCGTAGCCATCTTGAAAACCTCCGGTAGAAAGCAATGCATAGCATAAGCTAATACAATGCCCGCTACCCACAAAAATGTGAACAGGTTTTACAACAAAACACAAGTCGCCTGTGTGTGAATCCTACACCCGTTGACTATGTCGTACATAGGAAAAAAACGCTGATCGAGAGTAAACGGCTAGGCCGTGAAATGTGTGTGTACGAGTATTACTGCAACTAAACAACACAGCATTGTGAGACACATATACTTAGTTCAAGCAATGGAATAACACCAGTTTCTACCTGCATGTGGAGCATCAAGCTAATAGAACCTATTACTGAGTGTACGTTGCAGACCTTGCTTAACCTCGTAACACAACACGACTCATCCCACAACGTAAAAGGGCAGATTCATATATACACAACCCCACCATATGAATTGTTTGAAGAAACACACAGTTTGTTCGGCCAAAACACAGTCCCCCTTACATCGGGGAACTTTTTTATTAAACTATATAAAGTGTTCTAAGGCACAAAATCATAGAGGGGCCGGGGAGGGTGTAGAGGAGAGGGGACACAGAGGGGAAAAGTCACTCAACGGCGTCTGCCACCTCGCGCCGCTCGAGTCTTGCCACCCCGAGGAGCCCCGGAGGGACGGTAGGTTACTGTCTGCTGGACACGACGTTCCCTACCGTCTCCTCCGGTCGTGGATGGGCCGGCGGTGGCAGAGGTGCCGTTTCGTCCCCTGGCCCTTTTGGCAGGGCCAGCAGCGGCGGCGGAGGCAGTGGTAGCGGCGACGGAGACAGCTCGACGTCGCGGAAGCCTTCTGACTCCACCGGCAAGGACGGGAGGCGGAAAATGGGGTTGGAGAATGGACCTCTCCTCTGCCATCTCTCTGCATGTTGAGGTCATCAACCGCAGGGCCTTCCCGAATAGGCCAGCGTCGGAGAGGGCGGCCGTCAGAAGAGGAGCTCTCTTCTTCTCTGGCACACGGGCCTGCTCCAGCCAAAGGTGACGCTGGCCCAGGGTGGCCAGGGCGCGCACTTTCCCCATGGCTATGGCCAGCACCTGGGAAAGGTGCAGGACAGCTCCCGCAGCCTGGGTGATCTGATCGCATTTCACCTCGTTCAGATCCGTGCCGCCCGTCATTATCCCCGATACAAATCTAGCCAGGTGGGCGATGTTAGACGCCGCAGCCAGCGATTGTGTACCAGCGATGAATGACTGGTCACCCCAATAAGCCAATCGCCTAGCCGATTTCCCCTGGAGGACCAGCTTGCATAGGGGTTCCCACACCATATCCGGACAGAGGAGCGCGGCCATCGGACTGTCAAGCCGAGGCACGCCCTCCCCCATACCTTTGACTAACCCCGACACCCGCGTAACTGGTACGTAGGCGGGAGTTAGTCCCATGATGTTGGACACCGCCTGACCCCGACGAACATAGGCCCCCATCGAAGGGAAAAATGGGTAGACAACGTCCACCCCTCTCACTGGTGGACTCTCACTATGAGGTCATCAGGGACAGGTGCAGGCAATGGCAGCGGAAGCGGCACGCCGTTTGCGGCGGCGGCTACCGCCATGAGCTCGGGAAACAAGGCCCGCAGTTCCCCCTGCGAACCTTCCTCCACCGACCCCGCATCCCTCACATGCAGCAGGCTGTGACTGGTCAAGGAGCCACAGTCTGATGTGGCCGACAGTAGGGCATCCTGCTGATGAGGCCAAGGTGGTTCCTCGACATCCTCGAACAGGGCGCCCCATGGAGCCATTTCCCCCCCCTCCGGGGTCTCCTGAGGAGGGATACTCTCCTCCACGGGGCCATCATACAAAAACCCGTCCGCCTCGTCCATGAAGTCCTCAGTCTCCATTGGAAATCCAGAGCCGGACGCATCTTCGCTGGTCTCCAGCAGTTCCCCAAACCCAGGCCGTTCGCGCCTGCACGCTACCATCTTGCGACGTGAACGGGCAGACGCAAAAAGTTTGCGTCGCAAATCCTCTGGCTCCAAGACAACCCCCCGTTCACCAACGGGCGATTCCCCGGAACCAGAGGAACCAGAGTCGAGATCAGGCCATCGCCGGAGCGACGGCACCGACTCCTCGGCTCTTCGGTGAGGCAAACTATCCACCGGCAGCCTCCCGGGCTGGGTCGGCTCTGCAACCACGAAAGTGGCAACAGCCCAGCACCAAGGCGCACGACGGAGGCGGGAATGGAGAACCGCTGGTGAAGAGTAGGTCTAGCGGGTCTACTCTCCGCGGAATACATTATGACCCAACCTTTTCTTGTACAACAGATGTGAGAGAAGAAAAAATTAAGCACAATGTAATGTTTCCGAAATTAGATCATTACTATAAAGGACGGCTCATTTGGATATAAAAATCTTTAATAAATCATTGTCAAGAAAGCAGCTCCAGACGATGACATCACAAGTTTTATTCTTACTTCTCTGGTTTCTGGCTTTGGGAGAGAGAGGCTCATGTTCATGCATAGTGATTGAACTGTTTTTGCTCCCTGAAAATAACATGTTAGAATGTGTTTTATATTTGAGTGGTGTTCCCCTTTGAGAGCAACAAAGAAATACTGGGAAAAAAACAAGTAAATTGTGAAATTATATTATTTGGACTCTATTCTTACTAATCTACTTGTATGACCTACTGTATGGTTATCATTAGAGCTAAGGCTTCATTGAGCCACAACCTCCTTGCAAACCAGTCTTTGTAAATGGGTAACAAGATTCAAGATTCAAGATTGTTTATTGTCATATGCACAGTTAAACAGACAGTTTGCCATACAATGAAAATCTTACTTTGCTAGTCCACCCTTCACACAAAATCACACAATACTTAACTTAAACATATTTAAATACAAGCGAGTGCTAGAAAATAAGGTAAAAAAGATAAATATATATATACAAGGCACAGTGAGTAACATTGCACATTCCGATCAGTATTTATATATGAATGGAGGTGACAGTGGGTCACAGCAGCAGTTAAAAAGTGTCTTTAGTGATTTAGTAACAGCCCATAATACAAGCACGGAACATCAAATCTATTATAGCTAATAAATTAGCAGCTCATATTAGTTGTTAATCCAGAATTAGCAACACAGCTGACAGATTAGTGTTAAGTGTTGCTCACAGCATCCAGAGACCATGCTGCTTCCTGCCTCATCGAGGGGCTTTGAGTGACGGACTGCTGAAAGGTGGCTTAACACATTTCTGTCTCGGGAGGAGCAATAAACACAAGGCCTTTCCATGTGTGTGTGTGTGCGTGTGTGTGTGTGTGTGTATGTGTGTGTGTGTGTGTGTGTGTGTGTGTGTGTGTGTGTGTGTGTGTGTGTGTGTGTGTGTGTGTGTGTGTGTGTGTGTGTGTGCGTGTGTGTGTGTAGCCTACTTGTATTTCTATACTACAGGGGACCTGTTTACACACTCACACAATGGGTACCAAAAACATTATGGGGACAATTGTGGGTGTCCCAATAACACAAATTAGGTTATGGTTATGGTTAGATTATGGTTAGGGATAAGGTTAGGGTTAGTTACAGAATGCATGTAAGTCTATGTAATGTCCCCATATTTCACATGAACAAACATGTGTGTGCATGTGTGTGCGTTTGTGTCCTTGTGTCCTTCTTAATCTTGTGGGGGCCAAATATACATGTCTCCGTATCATGACAATGACGAGGACTATTTTAGGAATAGGGTTAAAGGTGTCCAACAGTTTTCTTGTTAATTCAGGGCCAACAGCGCCCTCTGCTGATGCCCTTCTGGGCCAACGCTGTATCCAATGGAGAATAGGACTTATTTGCGAGTACTTAAAACATATAAAATATAATAGCAATAGATCTAAATAACACAGTGGTCGTCAATGAGTTGCTTCCAGTCAACATGCACGAAACAGATAATTTTTTCATACATACATTTCCATTTTATACCGTGATGAATATCAATATATTTCTAGAGCGTTCTGTCTCATCTCAATAAACCCCAGCAAATTGAGCTTAAATGTATTTCCTTAGAAATCGTGCCATTTGTCGCTTGATTTATGAATCGTTTTCAAATAAACGCTAGATTATCGCTATTATATGTGTACTTATGCACGAAGAGCAGCGGGGTCTGAAAAATCGGTTCTCCGTACTTTGGTCGGCGCGAACCTCACACACACACACACACACACACACACACACGCACGCACGCACGCACGCACACACACACACACACACACACACATGACTGATGTCATGCAAAAAGATTAATCCAATTCCTGATCGCCATTCCAAATATTGATCGCGTTTATTGATCCAACGTTATATCCAAAAACACATAGATCCACGCTGCTCCCAGTCCCGACAGTCAATGCAATAGTATCCAGCTGCATCCCAGAGAAGTAAAACCTGGACCGGACAATTTTTTTTGCTGCACAGTCCCAGACAATCCAATCCAATGATGTGCAATACCATCCGGGAGACGATAGGCGGCGGTGTTTGCCCTTTGCGAGCTCAGACCCATTCCCAATGATAACGTCAGGCTGGATGGATGAAAAATGAATGGATATCGCTAATAAAATAAATATGGATTAAAACCCGAGATTTCTCGGGTTTGGCGCCCAGAGCATGGCGAGTTAACCCGGACTATCTCGGGTTTGGCCTCCAGTGAGTTAAAAGCTCACTTTTGTTTATATTTCTGCTCAAATAGAAATAGTTTTCTGTTGTCGTTCTATAATCTACAAACTGAACACATTTCCTACCTCATATAACCTGTTGTTGTTCTATAGTCTACAAGCTGAATAGGACCTACATTTCCTACCTCATAACCTTTGCAATGATCATTTTCCCAGTCTTCTTTACTCTCCCAATGTTTCCCCACCGTGTTTAGTACTTTCGGACCGCCTTTGATTAGCTTGTTCGATTTTGAGGAAGATCTTATCGTCTAATCAAATTGAAGCACAGGGGCACCTTTCCACACCTCCAGTGCACTCGTTTTGCGCTCTACCTCACCCCCTTGCGCGTGGCGTGCTTGTGAGTCCGCGTGCGTGTGCTGGACGAACATTCACACTGCGGGACCCCTTTGCTCCTACTGTCCCAGAGCTTAAATCACCAGGGCCCTCATGCATCAACGTGTTCTACGCACAGATCTGTGCGTAACCCGTGCGTACGATCATTTCTAAGCAAAGAGTGGGATTCATCAACTTCAACTTGAACTTGACTTCGTGCTTACATCTACGCACATTTCGGACCTGGCGTACCTCGCGCCCAGTGGTAGAATATATTATTACAACAAGGAAATGAGCTTCTGTGCATAATAACACTGGATGTTCTATGAACCGTAGTTCATTATAGTTCATTGTAAAATAGCAACAGTAGTGTAATTATGGTCAAAACCCTATAAATAGCATTTGGAATAATAGATCTTTCTCTCAGAATGAATGCAGCATGTCATATATGTTACGATGAATTGAAAATGGGGGACCCTGATGTAAACAAGACGAAAGTCTTTCTCTGGTCTGCATCCCCTTAACAATTGTATGTATTGAGCTGTACTGTACTGTACCCATTCTGCAATCTGTTAATAAAGTTCTCATTCATTCATGGTTTATATAGCGTTATCGGAATATACGGGGTGTAGGCTACTGACTGACTGCGCTCCGCGTAGCTTGATTGATTGATTGATTGAAAAGTTTATTAACAGATTGCAGAATGGGTACAGTACAGTACAGCTCAGTACATACAATTGTTAATTGGGGATGCAGACCAACTTTCGTCCTGTTTACATCAGGGTCCCCCATTTTCAATTCATCATAAATCATAAAGCTCAACTCGTTATTATTTTGCGCACAGACCGCCGAAACACGGGAACGTTTTGATTATATTTAAAAGGCTTTACGTTAAACGAAACAAGTGGAATTTCGAAGCTGTAAGCAGAATAAGTCATATGAATATAGTGTTCTTCCCCCTTTTTACTGTACAAGAAAGAATAGAAAACGCATTGCAATGACACCATGCAGATAGTGGACAGACTATATGATGGAATTCAAGTTCATGTATTGAAAGGCAGGATACATCATACATGCAGTGAGATTCATTGTTCTTGTATATGCTCTCGTATTATATTGTTTATATAGGCTACCCAATACTGACATCAAAATAGATTGTAGTAGTATGCCTCTAGAAATCATGCAGCAGGTAGAAAATTGACGGGAGATCCATCGCGATTTGGAATAGAATTGAGGAGAACTTTAATCCGTGGGTATTAATCAAACAACACGGGAAAATGCAGTCATATTCCAGCGCGGTCTTTATTAGCCGACAACAAAATAGATGCCTCTAAAAATCATATAGCCAATCGAACACAACTAATAAAGGCATTCATATTGTACAGCACGGTTATAATGACACACAACACAACCAACGCCAAACAGTGGTCAACGAACGGTCTTTATTAGTATTTTGAGCTGTCCAGGCAGAATTGCAGCAATGGTCTTAGGGAGCCGTTGATATCTGACATCACCGTTTACAAATCCGCCTTTTATTTATCCACCTCCGTTACGAGGACCTCCACCTCGGTGTCTGTGTAGTTTCTCTTTTTCGTTCGCTTTGCCATCCTCCAACATTCCACGCACAGGGATTCCCTCATGGTATTTGAAGGGGAGGGCCTGACCATATTTGGTTGGTCGGGGCGGTTTTGGTATGCAAATACGTGAAAGCGTGCACGAGCTGCGGCGCAGGGCCAAGGTGGGATTCATCATGACAGGTGTGCGTAGAGCCTGCTTACGCACGTGTGATGAATGCCGACTTCCCTGTGCGTGCGCTAGTTCTAAATTCCGTGCTTACGTGTGGAAGTAGGTCAAGGTCAAAGTCCACGTTGATGAATGAGGGAGGTGTTTTTGGCCAACAGCTATAGGCTAGCTGGTCCGTATCCGCTTCCATTCATTTGTGCTAAGCTAGGCTAGCTTGCAGGCCCGGTTAGCTTTCTCCTGAACGCACAGAGAGGAAATCCGTATCTAACTTCTTGTCTGACTCGGGAGAAGACTGTAAGTGCACTTCCCATAATGTTCCTTTTAAGGTGACAGTATATTTGTTGCGGAAACAAACGTTGTCAGGTCCGTTGGAGCAAAACAACACATTTGTGGAGAAGACGCAGCTCTCCATTGGCCTCGGCCACCGCAGTGTGCGTCTGCTTAGCCGAAGCGATCAGATGCTCCACACACTGGCTCCCATGGCAACATGTGGACCTCTAAGCTGTGGAGTACATACATGGGTGGCATCCTATTCAACTACAGTGTGTCGGGGTTACAGTATGATTAGAAGCGGGGGTTGCGGTTAGAGTTCACGCTCACCAATCCGTAAGGAAAAGTGGACATTCCTGAGAATAACCTGTTCTCTGCAGACTGAGCTATACCAGACTGACTGGTCATCACTGATCTCCCTGCACTCACCAGAGCTCCCACGATACCATATTATCACCAGACTAGAGTCACTATATTGTAATATTGTGATATATTGCGATTTATTACCTTTTATCAACATCTGCAATAAAAAAATATATATCTGTTTTATCAAGATAATGTGTTTGATCTGTTTCATCATCATCATCATCATCATCATCATCATCATCATCATCATCATCATCATCATCATCATCAGGTGGCATCTTCGTTCCAACCCATTCTGTCCCCACTTCTTCTCTCCTACTCCGTGACTCCGCCTCTCACTCCGCTCCAATCACAGACGTCGTCTACCCAGCCTCTTCTTGGTCTTCCGCTTCCTCTCTTTCCATCCACCTTCCCCGTCACCACCTTCTTGAACATCTCCCGGCTGGATCCTCTCGGCACCTGCCCGCACACAACTCCATCTTTCTCTTCCTCAACCTCTCCAGCAGCTGTCCTCCTCCTCCCATACCCGCCACTCCTCTCAGTACCTCCTCATTCTTATCCTTCCATGTTATCTTCAGCATCTTCCTCAGCGTCCACATTTCAAAAGACATGCTCTTTGTTCACCTCACCCCAATCATTTATATTGCAGCAAAATGGCAAAGAAAAAAAAAAAAGTATTGTTTTTTAAACATCAATACTTGACGTCAGTGTATGGATATAATGTCGGCGCGCAAAACATATGTGATATATCGCTGTATCCACATCCCCCCCCCACAACCCTACTGCATGCGTCACATATAACCCTAGTTCTTACTGGCTATGAGGGCACCGTCTCCTCATTTTGTAAATAGGAACACTGGAATAAATGTCATGTCATTTCCTCATGGCCTGGGGTCATGGAGCAGTCAGACAGGACAGACTGGGCGGCTGGAGACGGGGACAGGGTGCGTGCGTGCGTGCGTGCGTGAATAGGGGTCTGTCTTGAAGGGCGAGGGTGGGCGGTGGAAAAGGGAGTAGAGAGAAGCGGACCCCAACAGACAAAACAAGTCTCAGACCAGTGCTGTAGGACTCGAGTCCTGGACTGATTTTCACGACTCGTGACTCGACTTGGACTTGAGCACTGATGACTCGGACTTGGACTTGCACTCGAGCATTGACTGCATTTGGACTCGGAAGGTGCAGACGAGGACTCGGACTTGTTAATTGATCAAATAAAATAATTGTAATAGGCCCTAATCATTTGGCATTAGATATTGATGGCGAGTGCATTTGTTTGGCTATTGTGTCACAAAGTAAAGTTAAAATGGTGACCGCTGTAGACCTTTTTTTATTTGTATGTCAGCTCTTTGACTGCCAGAGTGGCGTGGACTCAACCTTGATGACTTGGACTTGGACTCGGACTAGGGTAATGAGGACTCAACTCAGACTCGACTCTGGCTCTTCTTTGGACTTGGACTCGGACTCGAACACTGAGGACTCGAGACTCGACTTGGACTCGAGATCTAGTGACTCGACTACAACACTGTCTCAGACAAAGGCGACACATAGAGACGACCCAGAGTTCTGGGAGAATAGTGGGTGAGGTTTATTCCAGATCCAAGGAGCAGGTGACAAGATAAATGGTGCATTTATATTGCAGCTTTTAACCAAAGCGCTTTACAATTTGTTCCTCACATTTTTACCCATTCACTCACACATTCACACACCGACAGCGGAGGCAACCATGCTGTCCACCATCATCGGGAGCAGTTAGGGGTTAAGTGTCTTGCTCAAGGACACTTCTACACACTGCCCGGGAGGAGCGGGAATTGAACCGGGAACCTCCAGATTACCAGACGACTGCTCTACCTCCCAAGACACTGTCACCCCCGAAGATCACACAACAATCTCCTCAAACTGCTGCAACTCTTCACTGGGTAAAGCCCTTTATAATATGATCTAACAAACTGCTGAAACTCTTCACTGGTAAATGCCTTTATAATATGATCTAACAAACTGCTGAAACTCTTCACTGGTAAATGCCTTTATAATATGATCTAACAAACTGCTGAAACTCTTCACTGGGTAAAGCCCTTTATAATAAGATCTAACACACTGAAACTCTTCACTGGGTAAAGCCCTTTATAATAAGATCTAACAAACTGCTGAAACTCTTCACTGGTAAAGCCCTTTATAATAAGATCTAACACACTGAAACTCTTCACTGGTAAAGCTCTTTATAATAAGATCTAACACATTGAAACTCTTCACTGGGTAAAGCCCTTTATAATAAGATCTAACACACTGAAACTCTTCACTGGGTAAAGCCCTTTATAATAAGATCTAACACACTGAAACTCTTCACTGGGTAAAGCTCTTTATAATAAGATCTAACACACAGAAACTCTTCACTGGTAAAGCTCTTTATAATAAGATCTAACACACAGAAACTCTTCACTGGTAAAGCTCTTTATAATAAGATCTAACACACTGAAACTCTTCACTGGGTAAAGCCCTTTATAATAAGATCTAACACACTGAAACTCTTCACTGGTAACGCTCTTTATAATAAGATCTAACACACTGAAACTCTTCACTGGGTAAAGCCCTTTATAATAAGATCTAACACACTGAAACTCTTCACTGGGTAAAGACCTTTATAATAAGATCTAACACACTGAAACTCTTCACTGGTAAAGACCTTTATAATAAGATCTAACACACAGAAACACTTCACTGGTAAAGCCCTTTATAATAAGATCTAACACACTGAAACTCTTCACTGGGTAAAGACCTTTATAATAAGATCTAACACACTGAAACTCTTCACTGGGTAAAGCTCTTTATAATAAGATCTAACACACTGAAACTCTTCACTGGTAAAGCCCTTTATAATAAGATCTAACACACTGAAACTCTTCACTGGGTAAAGCTCTTTATAATAAGATCTAACACACTGAAACTCTTCACTGGTAAAGCCCTTTATAATAAGATCTAACACACTGAAACTCTTCACTGGGTAAAGCTCTTTATAATAAGATCTAACACACTGAAACTCTTCACTGGTAAAGCCCTTTATAATAAGATCTAACACACAGAAACTCTTCACTGGTAAAGCCCTTTATAATAAGATCTAACACACAGAAACTCTTCACTGGTAAAGCCCTTTATAATAAGATCTAACACACTGAAACTCTTCACTGGGTAAAGCTCTTTATAATAAGATCTAACACACTGAAACTCTTCACTGGGTAAAGCCCTTTATAATAAGATCTAACACACAGAAACTCTTCACTGGTAAAGCCCTTTATAATAAGATCTAACACACTGAAACTCTTCACTGGTAAAGCCCTTTATAATATGATCTAACAGACTGATACTGTTCACTGGGTAAAGCCCTTTATAATAAGATCTAACAAAATTATAGGGCTATGCAAAGTAGCAAGACGTTGTCCAAGTGAGGTCATTTTGACCGGTAAACTTCCAGAAGAAGGGAGAGGGAGTTGGGTGACTGACCTCGAACTCTTATAACCCTCTTGACCTGTCAATCAAAGTCTGCAGTCAATCAAAGTGTAGCAGAAGAGAGACTAGCCCTGGCTTCTTATCGTTACACAGCCAGGGGGCAGGGGGCGGGCTGTCTGACACTGTCTGACACATGGGGTGAGCAGACACCTAAAGGGAACAGATGTAGCAGAAGAATGGATATTGATGACAGAACCCTTGCTAAACTAGTGTGTGTGTATGTATGTTGTGACAGAATCTGAGGTGTGCACATGTGTGTGTATTGTCTGTTTGTGTATCTGTGTACCTGTATGTCTCTGTGTTTGCGTATTTGTCTGCATAAATGCACACGTTTGTTTGTGTATCTCTCTGTAAGGTAGCCATTGTATGTGTGTGTGTGTGTGTGTGTGTGTGTGTGTGTGCGTGAGTGTGCACGCGTGCGTGCGCAGGTGTGCGTGTGCGTATGTGCTTATGTGTCTGTATGTATCTGTATTTGCCTACAGTATGTGTATGTGTTTGTTTGTCAGTAGGCTACAGTGTGTGTGTGTGTGTGTGTGTGTGTGTGTGTGTGTGTGTGTGTGTGTGTGTGTGTGTGTGTGTGTGTGTGTGTGTGTGTGTGTGTGTGTGTGTGAGTGAGAGAGAGAGAGAGAGAGAGAGAGAGAGAGAGAGAGAGAGAGAGAGAGAGAGAGAGAGAGAGAGAGAGAGAGAGAGAGAGAGAGAGAGAGAGAGAGAGAGAGAGACAAAAAAGGCTATTATCTGTCCTGAATGAACTGAAACCTGTTCAATCTTCCACCGCAGACTCTCTCATTCACTATTTCAAACGGTGTCTCATGCATAATTCAGTTCTTATTGTCTGTTAAGAACTGTATGTTTGCTTTCCAAGCAAAGCACCTCAGTTTGACACTGATAGACAAACAAACCTCTTATTGTCACCTGCCAGGAGTGTATCCCTTTGCTGGCTTTGTTTCGCTGAGTTGTACAAAGCCAATTGGTAGACCAAACCGTTTGAGCACCAGACTAGGGCTCAACAGGCATCATGGTCATGGAGGGTGTTACATCCCAATGTATGTGCTTCCCCAGTGTGTCTTGTTCTCCATTTTGTTTCCTCCCTCCAGCCAGAACCCGTCCTCCACCATTGGTCTCTGCTATTGGTGGATGGGTTTCAAGACTCCAAGACTCAATCAACAACCATCACCCACCACCCAATCATGGATCACCACACACCTGTTAAAACATGGCTTCTCACTTCAGTCACTCTCTCTCTGGCATGAGGCTAGGCCTAGTGATACTTTTTGACATTGACTTTGATACCATTGCATTTGTTTATTGGCCTTTGTGTTTTTTGGAAATTGCCTTGTGTGTGTATGGCCACAGAGAGAGCATTGTTAGCTTTAGATTGTTTTGTATATATTTTGCCATTCTTGTCTGTACCATTAACACTTTGATTGCCATGGTTAAATTCATGATATACCATCCCTTGCCAGCTCTATTTAACATGGAGAAGTTCCCCTTCTTTGCAGGGCTATAACTTTTTAAATTCTATTGCTAGATTGCTATTATTAGGGCCCATTCAATGTCCTATATGTATTGTTCATGGTGTAGCAACGTTAAACTTTTTCATTCACATATTCATACTAAAATATGGTCTAAAGTATAAGTATGTTTTCATCTCTTTCTGCAGCTTTCTCCAGAACGTGATTCATAGCCCCAAATGCATTATATTGATGATCAAATACAGTTTGGTAGGAATCTGTGCGAGATCAAAAATTTCAACTGGACGTACTTCTAGAATTTACTACACGTCATCTGATGTTGACCGGATGGGCGAGGGGGCGTTTATAATTCCGTGGGCAACGTTATACCATTCATCTAATGTGGGTCATATGTTCATCATAGCAGTTTATATCGAACACGGTAATACTACACGCTAAAACTCACCCCAGTCTCCTCGGGCCGTTGGGCGATCAGCGTGGAGTTTTCAATTATGGGATGTTGAAATGCCCGATCTATTTCCAGGTTGTATAATAGTATATACGTCCAAATCATGTTGTTTTTTCGAGTTATTTCCACCGATCGATGTTCACTGTGTGAAGACGGAGTCTCTCTAACATTAGCGAGTGCCCGGACCACATATGGAGTGAGCCCTGCCGGGTCAAAGGTTGACATCCGGTTTCGATCTGCCGATCGGCCACCAGATGGCGCTCTTGAACCGCTAGAGGGTTGAGAGGAGATCAGCACTGTGTGTCAAGGCTGCGGAGGGGAAATATGATTTCGATCACAGATTTTTGAAATATTGATATCAAAGACGAGTTACGGCGTCCTCGGCAACTTGAGCATGGCGGGGAATGACGAGTTCCGGCGTTTTCGGCAGTTAAAGTGTTAATGTGTTTTTCTCTCTTTTCAGGAAGCACAGATGGGGTGAGCTGCCATTTCATTTGGATATTGTTTTCTCCTGTTTTGGTTAGGTAAGGGTAGTTTAGATAATGTAATTTCTTTTACCATAGATTAGGTTGGTTTATTTGGAGAATAGTGGTGTTTGTTGTTGTTTTGGCCTTGGCTCACCCTTGAGCTACATGTGCTTCCTTTGCATTTAACAATAAATATCCTTGTGTTTACAAACTTGGTCCATCATTTCTTTCAACCTACTGTTATGTTACAGCCCTTTACCCTTAGACCCACAGGGGTCGTAACAGAGGGTTTGGGCTGTCTGTGTCCGGGGAGATACCCTGCTGTCGGCCACGGACACAGAATGTCTAGTTTCAATTTGAATTTGAAGAAAGAGAGACAGAGAACGGGGCAGTGGGGGGTAGGATACAAGAGAGAGGGTGAGTGATGGTTAGAGGGTGAGAGGGAGACAAGAGAGAGGGTGAGTGATGGTTAGAGGGTGAGAGGGAGACAAGAGAGAGGGTGAGTGATGGTTAGAGGGTGAGAGGGAGACAAGAGAGAGGGTGAGTGATGGTTAGAGGGTGAGAGGGAGACAAGAGAGAGGGTGAGTGATGGTTACAGGGTGAGAGGGAGACAAGAGAGAGGGTGAGTGATGGTTAGAGGGTGAGGGGGAGACAAGAGAGAGGTGAGTGATGGTTAGAGGGTGAGGGGGAGACAAGAGAGAGGGTGAGTGATGGTTAGAGGGTGAGGGGGAGACAAGAGAGAGGGTGAGTGATGGTTACAGGGTGAGAGGGAGACAAGAGAGAGGGTGAGTGATGGTTAGAGGGTGAGAGGGAGACAAGAGAGAGGGTGAGTGATGGTTAGAGGGTGAGGGGGAGACAAGAGAGAGGGTGAGTGATGGTTAGAGGGTGAGAGGGAGACAAAAGAGAGGGTGAGTGATGGTTAAGAGGGTGAGAGGGAGACAAGAGAGAGGTGAGTGATGGTTAGAGGGGGAGGGGGAGACAAGAGAGAGGGTGAGTGATGGTTAGAGGGTGAGAGGGAGACAAGAGAGAGGGTGAGTGATGGTTAGAGGGTGAGAGGGAGACAAGAGAGAGGGTGAGTGATGGTTAAGAGGGTGAGAGGGAGACAAGAGAGAGGGTGAGTGATGGTTAGAGGGTGAGAGGGAGACAAGAGAGAGGGTGAGTGATGGTTAGAGGGTGAGGGGGAGACAAGAGAGAGAGGGTGAGTGATGGTTAGAGGGTGAGAGGGAGACAAGAGAGAGGGTGAGTGATGGTTAGAGGGTGAGAGGGAGACAAGAGAGAGGGTGAGTGATGGTTAGAGGGTGAGAGGGAGACAAGAGAGAGGGCGAGTGATGGTTAGAGGGTGAGAGGGAGACAAGAGAGAGAGAGGGTGAGTGATGGTTAGAGGGTGAGAGGGAGACAAGAGAGAGAGAGGGCGAGTGATGGTTAGAGGGTGAGAGGGAGACAAGAGAGAGAGGGCGAGTGATGGTTAGAGGGTGAGAGGGAGACAAGAGAGAGGGTGATGATTACAGGGTGAGAGGGAGACAAGAGAGAGGTGAGTGATGGTTAGAGGGTGAGAGGGAGACAAGAGAGAGGGCGAGTGATGGTTAGAGGGTGAGAGGGAGACAAGAGAGAGGTGAGTGATGGTTAGAGGGTGAGAGGGAGACAAGAGAGAGGGTGAGTGATGGTTAGAGGGTGAGAGGGAGACAAGAGAGAGGGTGAGTGATGGTTAGAGGGTGAGAGGGAGACAAGAGAGAGGGTGAGTGATGGTTAGAGGGTGAGAGGGAGACAAGAGAGAGGGTGAGTGATGGTTAGAGGGTGAGAGGGAGACAAGAGAGAGGTGAGTGATGGTTAGAGGGTGAGGGGGAGACAAGAGAGAGGGTGAGTGATGGTTACAGGGTGAGGGGGAGACAAGGGAGAGGTGAGTGATGGTTAGAGGGTGAGAGGGAGACAAGAGAGAGAGGGCGAGTGATGGTTAGAGGGTGAGGGGGAGACAAGAGAGAGAGGGTGAGTGATGGTTAGAGGGTGAGGGGGAGACAAGAGAGAGGGCGAGTGATGGTTAGAGGGTGAGGGGGAGACAAGGGAGAGGTGAGTGATGGTTAGAGGGTGAGAGGGAGACAAGAGAGAGAGGGCGAGTGATGGTTAGAGGGTGAGGGGGAGACAAGAGAGAGAGGGTGAGTGATGGTTACAGGGTGAGGGGGAGACAAGGGAGAGGGCGAGTGATGGTTAGAGGGTGAGGGGGAGACAAGAGAGAGGGTGAGTGATGGTTAGAGGCTGAGAGGGAGACAAGAGAGAGAGAGGGCGAGTGATGGTTACAGGGTGAGAGGGAGACAAGAGAGAGGGTGAGTGATGGTTAGAGGGTGAGAGGGAGACAAGAGAGAGAGAGGGCGAGTGATGGTTAGAGGGTGAGAGGGAGACAAGAGAGAGGGTGAGTGATGGTTAGAGGGTGAGAGGGAGACAAGAGAGAGGGTGAGTGATGGTTAGAGGGTGAGAGGGAGACAAGAGAGAGGGCGAGTGGTGGTTAGAGGGTGAGAGGGAGACAAGGGAGAGAGGGTGAGTGATGGTTAGAGGGTGAGAGGGAGACAAGGGAGAGGGTGAGTGATGGTTAGAGGGTGAGAGGGAGACAAGAGAGAGGTGAGTGATGGTTACAGGGTGAGAGGGAGACAAGAGAGAGAGGGTGAGTGATGGTTACAGGGTGAGAGGGAGACAAGAGAGAGAGGGCGAGTGATGGTTAGAGGGTGAGAGGGAGACAAGAGAGAGGGTGAGTGATGGTTAGAGGGTGAGAGGGAGACAAGAGAGAGAGAGGGCGAGTGATGGTTAGAGGGTGAGAGGGAGACAAGAGAGAGAGAGGGCGAGTGATGGTTAGAGGGTGAGAGGGAGACAAGAGAGAGGTGAGTGATGGTTAGAGGGTGAGAGGGAGACAAGAGAGAGGTGAGTGATGGTTAGAGGGTGAGAGGGAGACAAGGGAGAGGGTGAGTGATGGTTAGAGGGTGAGAGGGAGACAAGGGAGAGGTGAGTGATGGTTAGAGGGTGAGAGGGAGACAAGGGAGAGGGTGAGTGATGGTTAGAGGGTGAGAGGGAGACAAGAGAGAGGGTGAGTGATGGTTAGAGGGTGAGAGGGAGACAAGAGAGAGGTGAGTGATGGTTAGAGGGTGAGAGGGAGACAAGGGAGAGGGTGAGTGATGGTTAGAGGGTGAGAGGGAGACAAGGGAGAGGTGAGTGATGGTTAGAGGGTGAGAGGGAGACAAGGGAGAGGGTGAGTGATGGTTAGAGGGTGAGAGGGAGACAAGAGAGAGGTGAGTGATGGTTAGAGGGTGAGAGGGAGACAAGAGAGAGGGTGAGTGATGGTTAGAGGGTGAGAGGGAGACAAGAGAGAGGCGAGTGATGGTTAGAGGGTGAGAGGGAGACAAGAGAGAGAGGGCGAGTGATGGTTAGAGGCTGAGAGGGAGACAAGAGAGAGGCGAGTGATGGTTAGAGGGTGAGAGGGAGACAAGAGAGAGAGAGGGCGAGTGATGGTTAGAGGGTGAGAGGGAGACAAGAGAGAGGGTGAGTGATGGTTAGAGGGTGAGAGGGAGACAAGAGAGAGGGTGAGTGATGGTTAGAGGGTGAGAGGGAGACAAGAGAGAGGGTGAGTGATGGTTAGAGGCTGAGAGCGAGACAAGGGAGAGGTGAGTGATGGTTAGAGGGTGAGAGGGAGACAAGAGAGAGGGTGAGTGATGGTTACAGGGTGAGAGGGAGACAAGGGAGAGGGTGATGGTTACAGGGTGAGAGGGAGACAAGAGAGAGGGTGATGGTTACAGGGTGAGAGGGAGACAAGAGAGAGGGTGAATGATGGTTACAGGGTGAGAGGGATACAAGAGAGAGGGTGAGGGTTACAGGGTGAGAGGGAGACAAGAGAGAGGGTGATGGTTACAGGGTGAGAGGGAGACAAGAGAGAGGGTGAGGGTTACAGGGTGAGAGGGAGACAAGAGAGAGGGTGATGGTTACAGGGTGATAGGGAGACAAGAGAGGGTGAATGATGGTTACAGGGTGAGAGGGAGACAAGAGAGAGGGTGAGGGTTACAGGGTGAGAGGGAGACAAGAGAGAGGGTGATGGTTACAGGGTGATAGGGAGACAAGAGGTGATGTATGGGGTTATAGGAGGAGAAGAGGAGGAGTCACTTGCTAAGCGTGTAGCTTTTTCCCCCCTCAGTGAATTTAAATCACATTTTTACCAGAAAGTTTATGTTATTCACTATCTGAGAGACAGTGGTGACAAATCTGCATACTCCAACTAAGCAGAGCTTGCACATCCAACACAACCCTGATAGTAATTTCACCATGCATGCTTATGCCAACATAGGGGTTACTTGGTTGTCACATGTGACGTATAACACACCGTATACCATATGGCGTATATCAACGTCATACGTACCTTATGAATACTGCACCTGTGTATACTGTATACTTACTTACTCATAGTATATATATTTAGATTATAGTGTCTATTGTAACTATATTTATTGTAATGCAAATATAACTGATAAGGGCATACAGACCCTCATCTGCACCTTGATTTACACTGCCTACTTGCTCATATGTGTATACTTATATTGTTATATTGTTTACACTGCCTATTTTTATTTTTCTACTGTACTATAATTGTATGACCTGTATTATGTCTTCTACTATTACCATGTACCTGTACCTCCCCTCCCCCCTCCCCCATGCTGCTATGATGCCTGAATTTCCCCAAGGGGATCAATAATGGAATATCTTATCTTATCGTATCTAACAACAATCTAAACTATAGCTTTCCCTTCACACTTTTTAATGGTGACAATTGTTTTGTTATAAACCCATTGAGTAAAAGCCTAGCAAAGAAATACTGAGGAGCTGAATATTTACAACTTGACATGAAAAACACAAAGTCCTCTTACTCCAGAGAAGACTGTAGGCCTATCACAATTCTGAACATTTCAGTACCATCATTTTGGGGACAATGCCCTCTGGTGGCGAGATATAATGACCAACAACAACCAACCCCATTCTCCCCGACTGCATTTGACCCCAGCTTCCAAAATAAGTCAATGTTAATTATTAGGCTGTTTGGTGCATATACTGTGATCAGGAGGTGAGGTGGGCATACTGTAATCTTACTTTCCAGTGTAAGTCGATGGTGATCAGGCTGAGAGATGGGTATACTGTAACCCTACTATCCGGTCGCCCGTGTAAGTCAATGGTAGGCTGAATCATGATTCATGGTGCATATACTAGTCTACAGTAGTATTACTGTACCAGTACTGTAATCTTACTTTCCAAGTCAATGTTTTTGGGCTGATTGTGACCATGAGTCTGGTAGTTTAGTTTAGTTTTTTTTGTGACAATTATTAAAATACAGTAGGCTACATGTTACAACAAATCATGCATACTAAAATGATCAAGGGTAGCACAAACAAGTCCCAGACATATTTCTATTTTGGTCCTTGGTCTCAGCAGCACATAGTATTCACATAAACATTATTATCATCAGCGTACAGTATATTGCTACAAAAAGCAAAATACATTATAAATACAACATGTACAAAATGCACCAAGCAGGAAGCCTCTATGGGAGTTACTATGGGACATTTTCTAGGAGCCACTTCCCAACGTTCACCTTGAAACTACACAGGTTCAAGCCCAGTTTGACTCATTCCACTCCTGTGCTCCTGTGTGAGCAAATTAACACTGTCCCATCTTTGCTCTAGTCTACTACACCTTGGAGGATGCAGGTTTGCTAAGCTAGATCTGGTACTGTGGCTGTGTGATTCCCTACTAGGACAATAGTTGCTAAAATATTTGTGGAGCCCTATGATTGATTATTTAGTGCACCAATGTTGAGCCTAAGCTGGGCTACTCTCTCAGTACACTGGAACCATCAATCATTGGTAATACAGTTAATCGGGTGGGTATACTAACTACATTATACCCATTAGAAGAGACAGGTATTCTCTATATACCCTAAGTTAACCCTGTATACACACTGGATTGCAACACTGAACAAGGGGTAAGGCAGTACTTTTCCTCTCACAGAGATGTGAGCAGAGTGACAACGAGCAGTGGAGACCATTGTTGTTTAGGGAAGCACTGCCACCCAGTGGCCATTGTGCAACATTGCAGCTAGTCTATGTAGCGTCGTAGATGAATGAATGAATGAATGAATGAATGATGAATGAATGAAAACTTTATTTAACAGATTGCAGAATGGGTACAATACAGTACGACTCAATACACACAATTGTTAAGGGGATCATTGCAGACCAGAGAAAGACGTTTGTCTTGTTTACATCAGGGTCCCCCATTTTCAATTCATAGTGACGTTTATGACATACACAACATGACATTTATGGCATAGGGACATACATGACATACAGGTATTTAGTACTGTTACATTTGTGACATATACAATATGCAAATATACAGTACTGTTACCCATAGACCCTGACAGAGTATATACAAATGATGGGGAGGAGACTGTACATTAGGAGGGGGTGGGCGGGTGGGAGAGAAATATACATGTATACGGTGGGGAGAGAATATACATGTATACGGTGGGGAGAGAATATACATACGGTGGGGACGAGACTACATTAGGAGGGGGTGGGCGGGTGGGAGAGAAATATACATACGGTGGGGAGAGAATATATACATGCGGTGGGGAGGAGACTGTCTATTAGGAGGGGGTGGGGGGGTTTGGACATTTACGGTTTCGAATTGCAGCCTCCCGTAGGTGCTCTTTAAGAGCGGTTTTGAATGTGGGTAGGGATTCACATTCCTTTACAGCTGTGGGTTGGGCGTTCCACATTGATGTGGCATAATTGCGAAACGTGTTTAGTCCCTTGTTTGAGCAGAATCTAGGTTTAACATGATTTGTTGAGCTTCCTCTGGTGTTGTGGTCGTGGTATTCAGATAACTGCTAGCCTAGCTTAGCACAAAGACTGGAAGCAGTATATAACTGCTAGCCTAGCTTAGCACAAGGACTGGGCGCAGTAGATAACTGCTAGCCACCCGCATTTCACTGTATGCTTGTATGCCGTGACAAATAAAACTCTTGACTTGAACTTAGCACAAAGACTGGAAACAGTAGATAACTGCTAGCCTAGCTTAGCACAAAGACTGGAAGCAGTAGGGAGCTGCTAGCCTAGCTTAGCACAAGGACTGGAAGCAGTAGATAACTGCTAGCCTAGCTTAGCACAAGGACTGGAAGAAGTAGGGAGCAGCTAGGTATGGAATATCGGTCCGACAACATGTAGAATATTGATCTGGGAATTTCACAGATATGAAAATCTGATACCAAGAAACACGCCTAACGTGCCAGAAATCAAAGCAAAGTGATTTGCTGCATGTTTGACACATTAACTCTCTCTAATGGAGAGACATTTATTATATCTCAATCATTTTTGTCCAATGATCCCAAAATGACGGCCCAAGTCTATACTGTTCATTACACAAGTAATGGATCGGATCTGTACTCTGTATCAGCAGAGACCCAAAGCCCAGGTGTTGGTATCGGGACTGAAAAGGTTGGATTTGTGCAAAGCTACTTTAGTGGGCAGTACGTGTTATGACCTTTCAGACACTGAAAGCTGAACAAGAGTTTTCAGCACTACACTTAATACTACTGCAAATGTAGTTGTGTTTTTGTCACACCCCTTGTCATGGGGGGGGGGGGGGGGGGGGGGTCTGAAAGTTCCCGGTTCGACTCCAGCTCCTCCTGGCAGCATGTCGAAGTGTCCTTGAACAAGACACTTAAGAAGATGACAGAGAGAACCTAGAATACTGTACTTTTGTCGGTCACTCTAGTTCCTCGAGTCCAGGGCCTCCACTGTATGTTATTATTATCAGTATCACGCAGGCTCAGCGATAAGCTTATCTTCTGAAAGGTACAGTAGGACCGGCTACTCGCGTGAGTCTTCTTCCCTTCGAGCAAAACATCCACCGCAACATCAGTGTTTTATCTAATAAGGACACATTATCTCCCTGGTCATGTCAGTCACGTGTGGGACACACTGCTATGTTGAGAAAGAGGACACCATGATTCACGAGGCATGTTGTTTTTAAAAGCTTTTTTTATTTACAATAGAACATTTGTATCCCCAACCATCAGGAATGGCATTTCGCTTATTTACATGTATTTACATAAAAACAAACGTTTAGAAAAATAGCTATAAAATTCAAATACAGTCAAATACTATTTGTGCATAATTACTAAATACGGATTAACTGTTGGATGGTGGCCAATGATTATTTTGTGCAGTGGATCTAGAAAGCAATAACATACACTGTATTATATATTAGACGTACCTGAATTTACGCATTTTAGCTGTATCATGGCAAAATGCTTTTGTTAATGTGAAGTAAAAATGTACTTGTAAGACTCCTTTGCTTTTCTTAATATAAGAAACAAAAACACGCTATATGTACAAATTAAGTTGGTAACTCAGGGATGAAAGCTGTTATATCAACATTAAAGGAACACGCCAACATTTTGGGAAATTCAAAAACAGCTTCAAAATCCTCCTTTTTAAGCGTTTAGCTGTCGTGTATTCTGCCAGTCCTTGCATCGAGAGCTCTGACAATCTCTTATCAGAAATGACAATGTTTCAAATGCCATAACTTGGGAGTGACTCCTGTTTACATTTGGATTATGGATTGAGCTTTAAACTGGCTGCTGTTCCGACCCCCCCCCCCCCCCCCCCATTCATTGTGCTAAGCTAGGCTAACGTGCAGCCAGATAGATTTCTACTGAACGCACAGAGAGGAAACTATTTTCTGGTCTCTGACAGGCGAAGACGGTAAGCTAATTTCCCAAAATGTTGGCGTGTTCCTTTAAGACATTACATCAGCAACACTTGTGTTAGAGCTAAATGTGTATATTGAAAACACAGACATTAATTCATCCTCTTTCATCCTTCACAGCCTGGTAACACCTCCCTCTCACCACAGTGTAAACGACAGTAACAAAGTGTGACCTGATTTCATTCAGTGATACGGTTATTGATTTTGAAACGGTTACTGATTATTGATCAGTCTGCAGGCAAAAGTGGCCCAGATCTTTTTCTCCTTTTGCTTATATGACTCTTTCTGACTTCTTATCTTACTTTTTTGAGAAAACAAAAAAAACATGTTGACAGACTGAATAGGATGTTTCTTATCATTCAAAGTAAAATCAGAAAACTTTGCAGATAGGAGGGTTTGTGTTTCAGCCATGTGGTTCAGATACAGGTCAGATTTTTTTTAATGCAACCTCAGTCTGAAAAGTCATATCGGAATTCATGTGACTTTTAAGTCACTCTAGATTGACAATTGTCACAATACTGCTCTGGCGGGAGTCACTCTGTGAATACAAAACATGGAAGACACAGGGCCGGTGAAGTGTGTGACCCCACAAGTATTTGGGGTGACACAATGTGTCCGATATTCAAGAAAAAGCTACTTAATTCTCTGCAGTCTCCCTGCAGAGCCCCCTGCTGTACTCACTGTACACAGATGACTGTGTGGCCAGGTTTAGCTCCAACTCCATAGTGAAGTTTGTGGACGACACGTGGTGGTGGGGCTGATCTCTAACAATGACGAGAAGGCCTATCAGGAGGAGGTTGATGAACTGGCACGCTGGTGCCGGGATAACAGCCTCCTCCAGAACATTGGTAAAACCAAGGAGCTGATCGTGGATTTTAGGAGAATACAGCAGGGGACACACACGCCGCTGTGGATAAACGGGGCTATCGTGGACAGGGTGAGCAGTTTCAAGTACCTGGGAGTCCACATCACAGAGGACCTGACATGGTCTACACACATAGATTCTGTGGTGAAAAAGGCGAATCACCTGAGACAGCTAAGGAAGTTCAGAGTATCGGGGAAGATACTCCACTCCTTCTACTTTTTTACCATGCATATCTTGTGTCTTATCTATTTAATTTTTTCGATGCCTATTTTATTCTATTTTATTATTGTATTTTGCACAATCAATGCGGGCAAGGCCACCCGCATTTCACTGTATGCCCTGGTATGTATCATATGTGACAAATAAACCTCTTGATTCTTGATTTGATTCTTGATTCTAGATGACTGTAATAGTAGCTTCAGCCTCATTACATGAATGTGGAAATGAGAGAGCTGGAATTGAAAGGGTTACTGTAAACTCAGAGAGAAAGTGGGATGCTATATATATATATCTTTTCTCCCCAAAATTTCAATATTAGGAAAATATTGCCACTAAAAGGTTATCAGAAAGTAATTTGTGAATGAATTGTAGTATAAACGTATAAGTTGAACTGGTTGACATGAAACTGAAGTGGGTCCAACTCTTCCAGGAGAAGGCTGCTGGTGTCCCAAGGTCAAGAGGACAGCTGTCTACACAATGTTCTGCTGGTGAGACAGACAGATCTTCGGTGATGAGTTTCCCAAAACTGTCATGGTTGGAACATCTTCATTATTTAGCCCACACACCCCTTCAGCTTAGTCGACCTCTAGTCAACCCTGTCACCACCGGCAGTCAGCCACCCCCCCCCCCCCCCCCCCCCCCAAAATTCATAATTACAAATTACTAAAATATACTGAATAGTCAGACCCTGGACACAGAATGAAATAATAACATACATTTCTTATCTAATTCTAATTTAATTTCTTTTTCCTCTTCTTCTTCAAAATGTAAATAAGTAAGTGGTGGTGACTATACGGTTCAAAGGCCAATATTGGTAGTTGACTATCTATGTTCTCCCATACAATGGTTGACATGCCAAAGAAATGTCAAATGTTATACTAAAGTGAAATATTGAGATAACTCTTGCCTCACTGTCCTATAACAACAGCACCATAATGATCCTAGTGGTGAGATGATGTTTTTGGGGAAACCCAAGATGTGGAAGCTCAATGACCTCTGAAGAACTTCAGGGAGAGCTCGTACCCCAGGAACATGGTGGCGCTCATCGGGAAACCTCGGATGGCGTTGACCGACGCTCCGCGGAAGAACACCTGGAGAGAGAGAGAGAGAGAGAGAGAGAGAGAGAGAGAGAGAGAGAGAGAGAGAGAGAGAGATATTGGAAGGCTGAGTATGTAGACCCAGGATGTTTCGGTCCTCCGGAGGTCTCCGGGGACAGTCTGGACGAGACCACACGGTGTCCAATGACCCATGCGTTGGGTCATTTAGGTACTTGGAGGATCACCCACAAAATGACATCGGAGTGCGATTGGCCTATTTCAAGCCCCGCCATCATGTTATTGGAGGATCAAGAAAAGAGGGCGGGGTTTCAGGTGGTCAATTGCCCATATCTATTGTAACGTATAACATAACTGATAGGGCACACAGACCCTCATCTGCACCTTTGATAACACTGTTTAATTGCTCCTATGCTTATATTCAGAGTTAATTATATAGTTTACACTGCTTATTTTTATCTTTACTATAATTCTATTGCCTATATTTATGTCTTCTACTATTACCATGCCCATCCCTGTACCTCCTCTCCCCCATGCTGCTATGACGTCCGAATTGTCCCAAGGGGATCAATAAAGGAATATCTTATCTTATCTTATCTGTGTGTGCCGCCCACTGCATGACGACATTGTCAATGTGTATGCAATGAATAAAGACGTCTTCAAAGTCCAGTTTTAATTTAATCTTAATTGTTTTATGCTCACAATGAAACACGTTTGATATGAAATCACCACGAGGATGATGAACCTAAAGTCCACACACAAGTGATTACTTCCACAAAATAAAGTCATGGCAAAATACTGTAAAGTAATTTTCAGTGTGGAAAAGAATCTTTAGCAAATGTATCTTTATCACCTGAATTTGAATTGGGAAAGCAACTCTTGTATAACCAAAACCTTTTTATTTGTAATTATAATTATACTGATTCATGGCGACGAGTTCATTAAAGTTCAAACAAACTCAGTTTGTGTTCTTTAATCAAGTTCAAAATAGTTCTCTTTAACGTCACGTTCCAGCTCCAACTGTAAACAGTGTAGAGTTCACCCTGACCCCTGACCCTTGACCCCTTCACACTGTGTTTGTCATCAGATCGGTGTCCGTCTCGTGACCGTCGAGGCAGATGTGTTTCACACAGTTCACCTCAAGTGAACTCTGTCCAAAAAATAACTGTCTGTGATGCAGTGAAAGTCCATAACAAAAACATCTGTTATTACGTTTCTATGAACACCTGTAATGTAATCTCCTAAAGATTAACTATATCGTAATCCACTGGAGTGCTCAAAACTCATTCATGTAATCTGGTTACTTTAGATATACTGTATATTTTTAAATGACCATGCCCAGAAATTCACTAAATATTAAGTTACACAAACAATTAATTTACATTTATAGACTGTACATTCAATAATATTATTATTATCTGCAACCATCGACCAAGTTGATTTGATTTTTTCTCCACGTATTTCTGTAATCTGATTGCTTAAAGGTCCAATCCGTCATTTTCTTTGGCCATATCAATGTGGGGTAAGAACTTTCTTTGCATTGTAAACTGGAAAATATCTTATTTTACTAGTATTTACAAACATAACCAATGTAAACAAAACGTTTTTACAGAAACAAAATATAGCTCAATGGAATTAAAACCTATGTACCTGTATAAAGAGCTCAGTCAATCTACTAGAAAACGAAAAACACGTCTTCATTTCTATTTCGTATGGTGGGAGGCCAGTTCCTATTTTGTATCACTGACTGGGCCTTTGAAGTGACTTGTTTTGTGATCAGATTACTGCAGCCCTTGCTGTCGTTTATCACTGAGGTAACCAGTACACTGTAACTACTGTACAGAAAGATCCTTGGCAGACGCTTGTTGTGGGTCTTGGCTAAAGGCGTGTGTTCAGAGAGAGTGAGAGACATGTGAGATGCAGGATAAAATACCACAGAATTACAGTCCTCAGAAGGGATATCGCTAGTTCATCTCAGGACAGCCTTTCCCTGCTGCGCCTGGATCCTAGATAGATTACATAATTCTATTCACGCAAACTGAAAGGGATTATTATTATTGGAAGTGGGAGATTCAGGAGGGCTGGACGACAGGCTAACGTTTCCCTAGACACATCGAGCAGCTAGGATCCAGGCGCAGGGAAAGGATGTCCTGAACTAGCGATGTCCCTTCTTAGAACTGTAATTCTGTGGTATTTGTCCGGCCCAAGAACACTAAAACAGGCCCTAGACACATCAAGGAACATGTGTTTTAGTGTGCTTGAACCTGTGGGGTTTTCTTGTGGGTTCCAGGTTCTGAAATATCCCAGCATCTGTTTCCATTCGTCAGGTATTGAGAATAAAATGGTTTATCCCCCAAACCTTTCAGGAATTGAGAATAAAATGGTTTATCCCCAAACCTTTCAGGAATTGAGAATAAAATGGTTTATATGTCAGGTTTTAAACTGTGGGAGTATATGTTTCAATTTAATTGTTGGTTTGGTTCTCATCAATCAATATTGTATTGTTATTATCTGCATTGCTTTTATTCTGTCTATTTTATGCAAATTAATGTTATGTCTGCTGTGAAGCACTTTGGGCTACAATTCTTGAATGAAAAGTGCTATACAAATAAAGTTTATTATTATTATTATTATTATTATTATTATTATTATTATTATTATTATTATTATTATTATTATTATTATTATTATTATTATTATTATTATTATTATTATTATTATTATTATTATTATTATTATTATTATTATTATTATTATTATTATTATTATTATTATTATTATTATTATTATTAACTCTTTAACTCATTCACTGCCAGCTATTATCCTTATCCCGTTCTCACTGGGCCACACTAAACTATAGGCATTTTCACTGTGTGTCGCGGTGTTTGCAGGGCTATATCTATATCCTATATTATAGCTATGGAGACAATACTATGGCTCATTTGACAGTAACTATCCCTTGTGCAACATGTAAAAAATAATACATTTTTCATGTATACGTTCGCGTGTTGTCCCGTCGTGAATATTGTATAGTTTGGATGCATGCTACTGTTTCCAAATCAAAGGTATAGGTATTTTTAGGTATTAATTAGGTTAATTACCTTACCTTTGATCAGGGTTATTCCAAAAATAATATTCCAATTGTCTGATCGCGATTTCCAGTATTGATGTCCATCGGGTCCCCGACATAATCTGGCAAAACACATGCATCGAGGGGCCATGGACGCGTTCCAATGTGCTCGGATGAACCGCTAAACTTGCCTGGACCAAAATTCTCCGCCCGGACGACATTAGATGTGACACACAGTCTGGAACAGGGTTTCAAAGGGTGGGCGATACTGCCACCTAGCAGGATCTGGCCGGTATTGCACTCTCGGGGTCTCAGTATGGCTTTTAGCGGTAATAGAGATCCGTGAGACAGAATAGAATATTAAAATAGAAAAAAAGGAAAACGGACCAAAGAACGCGTTCATTGGTTGGCGAGCAAACACGTATATATGTGAATGGGGCAGATTGAGTTAATGGCCATACCCGAGTATAGTTGGGTTATCTCGCCAATGGTTGGGGCGGTTGGGGCTTATCCTTTGATATTTTCCTTTGATCTCCGTTCTATACAGTCAGCCGGAGCCATCTAGGTGTCTATGATTCATCTACCTACGTTGGAATTGCAATGGCGATCGAATATCACCAGGTGGCAGTATCGCCTACCTTTTGAACTCTGATAGAAAGGGAACAGGAGAGGCAATGAATGAAATGGACTATCAACACTCGCTCCTGCAACACTCGCTCCTGCAAAGCAATCGCTAGCAGATCTGCTCGCCTCAAAACCTATAGTGTCCCATAAACACGTATAATTACATATAAACGAGTAATCGCAAACTGGAAAACATGTTTCTATAACGATCACAGTGGCTTACTTTACCGGACATAAACCAAGCGTTTTCTAACGATTGGATTTATTCACACGGCGGCCATTTTGCTCTTAGGTCATGCTCAGGTTGGGATTTTTAAGGTGGGAACAGGGTGGAAAGAAATCCCAACCTGAGCATAAGAGCAAAATGGGTGCTGTGTGAATATGGTCCATTGTAAGGCAGTGGTTCTTAACCACAAGCCCTGAAACCAGAGGAACTCCTATTCTAGTCAAGCAGAGACTTCAACAATAGTGAACTTCAACACAAACTAATGCTTTTTATCTAAATCAATGAATGATTATTTCACAAAAAGAAAGCATTTACACCAAAGGTTATAAACGTGATAATGTATTTGTACAGATGTAGCCCTTAGGACGGTCTGCACTGCCGAGTGGGTTCCGGTGGTTGCCGTATTAACGTATCAACCAGTAGAGGCGCTCGGGTTACACCTGGTTACTTTTCGTCTCTAAGGCAAGCGAAGAAAGCCGTTGCCGAGGGTCATAAAATGCTTAAAATGTTAAATATATGAATTCTGATTCTGTTTTTGTCCTATCCACTATCCTGTGATTATAAAAGAGCTGCGAGCCCCTCGAATAACAGCGCAAACGCGCTCACAGTCAGTTTTCTCACGTTGCATATTATATATATTTGAGCACTTTTTAATTTGTTGATATAATTTGTTTTTTCTTTTATTAGAAAAATTCATTGGATGTGAAAGAAAGTGTCCACCAGATGAGGTTCCACAAGGGTGCTATACGGTACTCACTTGTATCCCCTCGGTCTTGTAGCTGTTCACGATGCAGTGCAGGATGCCCTTGTACTTCCTCTGGTTGTGGGCATCCGCCTGCATCCGGCTCTTCACCACGTCGGCCGGGGTGGCCGTCACCCAGGAGATGGAGCCTGGCAAGAGAGGTCGACAGACCACCGCATTAACACAACGCTCCCCCAAAGCAGAGTCCAATGCTTCTGGGGAGACCGCTGGTGAATGTCATTTCACTATTATTTAACCCTTTCACTGCCACACGACAGAAGGTTAACCCTTTACTAGCACACAACGACTGTTGTGTGGCAGTGAAAGGGTTAACCGTTTGGTAGTGCGGCAGTGAAAGGGTTAACATTCTGTAGTGTGGCAGTGAAAGGGTTAGCTAGTTAATAGGTTAGTGCAGTGGGAGGATGTATAAGAAGGATCTGACCACTGGTTTCTCTCTCCCTATGTACAGTGTGACGGATGGTTATTATGGAACTCTGTGCTCAATCATACAAATAGCTTCTCAGATTGGGGTTCCCTGGGACGACCTTCACCAGAAGCTGAACGGGAGTTGAAGAAGAGGAAGAAAACAATGACATGAATATATCTTCACCCATGCCACGCAGAGGAAGGCCGGTGGAACAGCTTTTGTTGACGGTAACCAATAGCAACCTAACACTAACCACTTGGAACTTTGGACAAGCAAACACACTTTAGAGAACCCGCGGCCAGAGGGACCAACACAGCATGTTAAGAGACGCTCTTCCTCTGTGTCCCTGGTGTAACACTGCCAGGGTTAGGGGTTTGACACCAGCACATTGATATATATTTAGATATATATTGATATTGATATATTTGGGATAAAAGTGTCCACCAGATGGCTTATGGCCATACAGTACAGATTCACACGTTTTATTTGAACGTTTATGGTTTTCACGTGTGTTTTTATGCCTTTTATTTCTTTAATTATTATAATTTCCTATTTAATTTGTTCTTTTAATAATTCTTACAACAGGTATCCCTAACAAGTGTGGCATGAGTAACTATGAATTTCATGGGACATTATGAAGTCAGAACACACAGCAACATTATAATATGTGTTCCAGACAATAAGTATTATTATGCCTAGAGTTAATTACTCTCAGAAACAATTCTGAAAACCTATCTGGCTTTAAGGAGACTTGGGAGTGTGGCTGAACTTTAGAAAGCCATGCTATATACTCTGCTCTATATTATATATATAGCCATAATAAACAGAATGTTACAAGCGAGTAAGCGACCCATTTTATTATCACTAACAATGTCCCAGAAAGTTACAATAAAACTCTAAACATCTGTACTTCTGTACTTCTGTGTACTTTTTGTATCTACAACTGAGTATATTTCTGCTCATCGTGTTTATAGTCCTATATCTATATCTGTATATACTGTAGGTTCCCCTTATACTTATGCTTATTCTTATTCTTATTTTAATACATTTCTGGGAGTGATATTATACCACAAAATCTGCTAGAAACCTCACATAAAATATGTACGAGCAGAGTTGGCCGGGAGGGCGTTGCAGTTCTGGGAAAAGCTCGGCACATATTGGATCATAAAGCGTTATACATTCTGTATTGTTCCCTTTTATTACCATATCTGAATTACTGTGTGGAGGCGTGGGGGAACACGTACACAAGCACTAACAAAAGCACACAAAAAAACAACAACATTGTGTTCGTACTACACTAGAAGACGATGTGTATTTCAATTTGTGGGGTGAATTTGTGCAACTCGGTTAAAAAAATAAGTATTTTTGAGAGGTGCAGTTATGAGGAACGAGGAAGGGGCCTTGTTTCTCTCAGGACTGAGATGCACGTTGTTGTTGTTGTTGTTGTTGTTGTTGTTGTTGTTGTTGTTGTTGTTGTTGTTGTTGTTGTTGTTGTTGTTGTTGTTGTTGTTGTTGTTGTTGTTGTTGTTGTTCTATGTGATTGTTGGGACATGCTGTATGGGCACCTGAATGATGATTATGTTGTGTGTAAAGTTGATCAACAGTAAGGTAATTATTAGATTAATAATAATTACCTTAATTGTAATAAGTTAGATTTGATCGAGACTAAGGTAAATATTTAAGTCGTATGATGAACTTGAAGGTAATTATTTTTGTGTATATATGATAAACAGGGAGGTTCATTACGTTATTTAAGTTGATGTATTTCAGTTTGAACTGACGTGGTCTAAACCTCAAAACACACCAGCGGTGAGAACACATAGTATACAGTACAGCTGTTATTATTTGCTCCCTCCTACTGTACTGTACGTAGTGTTTCCTCCTCTACACGTGGAAGACATTGTCTCCCTGCTGAGGCAAATAAACTTGGACCGTTTGAGATCAAACATTCCTCACATTCGTGCCAGACCCGGCACACAAGAGCTGCATTCAACGGGTCTCCATGTGGAGAAATACTTGTGTCGAAACCCCAACCTTGTAAACATACAAACATACATCTACTATGTATCACTGCTGCAAGTCGTATGCAGTGTTGTAGTCGAGTCACTAAATCCAGTCTCGAGTCCCCAGTGTTCGAGTCCGAGTCCAAGTCCAAGTCCAAGTCACCAAAGAAGAGCCCGAGTCGAGTCCCCATTACCCTAGTCCGAGTCCGAGTCCAAGTCATTTCAAAGGGAGTTTATTTACTTTGTGACACAATAGCCAAACAAATGCACTAGCCATCAATATGGTATGCCAAATTATTAGGGCCTATTACCAGGGGTGTAAAGTACTTGAGTAATTGTACTTTGTTACAATACTTAAGTACTGTTTTGGGGGATTTGTACTTTACTCAAGTATTATTAGGTTTGTATACTTTGTACTTTTAGTCCATTACATTTCAGAGAAAAAAAACATACTTTTTACTCCTTACATTTAAAATGCAGACCTACAAAGTACAAAGTACAAATCTCACAGGTCCAACCATTTTAATTAGTATATTTTAATTGTTTATCTGGCCGAACTAACGTTAACGTTATTAATCCTGCGACCGCAGGTAAACAGCCAATCAAATCCCCATCAATGGAAAATGAACCCGCCCATACCCATGCTGATTGGTCCTTGTGCAACACTAGAAAGCGGGGATCTTTGATTAAACACCTGCTATCAGAAGAATAGACAGTCAGAGCCGCATTATGCTGTGGTTAATATTGTGATATTATTCAGGGTACTCCAGTATTCTGTCTTTAATATTGTGATATAATTCAGGGTACTCCAGTATTCTGTCTTTAATATTTTGATATTATTCAGGGTACTCCAGTATTCTGCCTTTAATATTGTGATATTATTCAGGATAATCCAGTATGCTGTGGTTAATATTGTGATATTATTCAGGATACACCATTCTGTTTTTAATATTGTGATATTATTCATGCTGTGATGTGAATGCCGTCCATGTTAGTTTACCTTCAATGGAGAAGTGCATTAAATAATTTTAATGCAAAAAAAGTGTCCTCTGTTCTTTCATTTCAGCATGGTCTATCGCAGAACACATTCCATTGTGGGCATAGTGTATGCTTGGTTTCATTCCAGCCTTGCCTAAACACCAGCTGATGATTTCACTAATTGGCTCACCTCTTCAACTAACTCACCTGGTGCAATGTATAGTTAAAATGAAAACTTGGCCCACGATGGAATGAGTTTGAGACCCCTGGTCTATCCCTTTCAAAAAATTTACGTTTACTTTTTAGTACTTAAGTACATTTAAAAGTAGGACTTTTTGACTTTTACTCAAGTGTGTTTTTAGCCAGATACTTTGACTTTTACTTGAGTCAGATTTTGAGACGGTACCCATACTTTCACTTAAGTATCATTTCTGGGTACTTTTTACACCCCTGCCTATTACACATATTATTATAATTTTTTTTTTTTTATAATTGTATTCATCAATTAACAAGTCTGAGTCCTCGTCTGCAACTTCCGAGTCCGAATGCAGTCAATGCTCGAGTCCAAGTCCAAGTCCAAGTCGAGTCACGAGTCCTGAAAATCAGTCCAGGACTCGGACTTGAGTACTACAACACTGGTCGTATGGTTCGATCACTCCCCCCGAAACAGAATGAAGAAAGACTTTGGTTTGAATTCAGTTGTTGTTATACTGTTAACCTGAATATACTGTACATTCTCCCAGTGCGCTTCTTCACTTTTTTCCAGGGGATCCTCACGGACCTGAGAGCCACTGTTCTAGGCGGCTTATCGCTCGCGGTATTTCCACTCTCCTTATATTATGTGAGTGACAACAGAGGGGCGGGGCTTGAGTGAGGGGGGCGAAAACTAAAAAACAAACATACCCGCCAGTCCTCCGGCCAGCCAGATGCAGCCGGGGTGAGCGGTGGCCTTGCCGTCCGGGGTCAGCAGGTCGCAGAAGAGGGCGTAGGGGATGAAGTAGAGCGTGTAACCGGGGACGTCCCGCAGCAGCATGGCCCCAGCCCCCCGGTACAGCCCCTGGACGCCCTCGGCCTGCAGGATGCTGCTGATGCAGTGGATGGGGCCGCGGTAGAGCCGCTGGCCGGGCATGCTCACCGAGCGCATGGGGATGTTGGTGGTGCCGCCGGGCGTGTTGCTGGCCAGGTGGAGGTTTTCTGGAGGAGGAGAGGCAGAGGAGGGAACGAGCAGACTGTGACACTCGTACAGCTCATCGACAGAGTCATTCCACGTGAGGCTACAAGCGCCAACATTTGGCACGGTGGTTCTCTCGGGGTCTGCCTTGCAGAAAAACAATGTTGGCCACTTAAAAATCCAACATGGCTGCTGTTTAAAAAATATATATTAATCAGGCCACCCCCGACGATACCGAAATACAGTTTCCGTCATAGAATTTGATAGAGCAGGCATATTTCTGCATCTTCCACCATGAAAAAGACAGATATACAAGAATGAAAACCTCTGTAGAACGTTTCCATCTCATTCCCAGCTAAAATCCTTTCTTCACTCGAGCTTTTCGAGTGAGCTGAGTGAGCTTTACAACTGAGTGAGCCTCTGGAAGACAGTCGGCAGCTAAGGGTTAATGGTAGAACCTGTGAAGTGGAGAAAAGCTAAAAGAACCCAGGCAACGCACCATTCAAACGATGAAGAATAGCCGCACACTCATTGTTCCTTCTAGTGATAATTTATTGGACCGATGTTGTTGACCAACCTTTAATGTTGCCACACAGAAAACTTTAGGCAAAATAGCCCTGCTTGGGTATTGCATCTTGTTTAAATTTTTTGTGTTGATGCAGATAGGGGACAGGTTGCTATTGCTGCTCACACCAGGCTCAGGCTCAGAGGGAGAGGTCTGGAGAAATATTATTATTATTGCATTTTATTTGTCTATGTCTTATTTGGTATCATAAGATCACAGATTACTCATTTGATCTGCATGACTCATGTGACTCGTTTTGACTGTAGATTATGGTACCTGGATGCAGATCTAGGTATCACGGTGTGGTTTATGACTGTTAGCCCTGAGAAGGATTAGATTGGAACACAGAGCAGCACGTGGACGTAGCAGGGTCCGAGTAGGGCTGACCCCTGCTGTTCCTTTGTACTGCCATGCACAAACAAAGTGTTGGGGACAGTTCTGTAGCTCCAGTCGCCTTGAAGCGTGAAGACAAACCAATGCTTTGACTTGTCTATGCTTGGCTCAAGATTCAAGAGGTTTAATCGTCACATACATACACAAGACATAGTGACGTGTTACCAGAGTTAGGTTCTGGAGTTTTCTACCCAGATGTATCATCAAGCCCTTTCTTTTATTATTTATATTTTTTTACCAACTTTCTGATTTGGTATATTCTCCAAAAATCTGGTAGAATTTGTAATGTTGGCAAACAGCTACCTATAGGCAAACGTGTGCCTCGTGGTATTGCAATTAGTTAACTTTTTTGGTTTTTGTCTGATGCATGGGTTAGAGTTGAGTGGGGATAGGGGAGGGGTTGATATTGGTGCCCACACATCAGGTTCTATCAAGAGGGGCCTTGAGAATATATTCTGAAAACTATATATATTCTGAAAACTCCAGAACCTAACTCTGGTAACACGTCACTATGTCTTGTGTATGTATGTGACGATTAAACCTCTTGAATCTTGAGCCAAGCATAGACAAGTCAAAGCATTGGTTATAACCAATATAACCATCAAGTGTCGTCCTTTCTTCCTCCCGAGGGAGTTAACGGCGATCGTCCTGATCGGAGTGTATATTCCACCGCAAGCCAGCAACAAGGTTGCGCTCTCCAGACTACACGACGAGGTAAATAGAATACAAGTGGCGAACGTTAACGCCGCCATTTTAGTGCTGGGTGATTTCAATAGCGCCAATCTGAGAAAGGTATTACCTGACTTCTATCAGCATGTGACTTGCAACACCAGAGGCGGTAACATCCTAGATCACTGTTACACGCAATTTAAAGGTGGCTACAAGGCTCATTCTGATAGTGGCTTTGGTAAATCAGATCACGCGTCAATCTTTCTTTCACCAAAGTACAAACAGAGAATTAAAAGTACTCCTGTAGTCTCGCGAGAGGTGCAGAAATGGGATTTGACGTCAGAGGAGACGCTCCGGTCTGTGTTTCACTACACAGACTGGAATGTGTTCCGCGACACAGATAACATTAATGTCTACACGGAGACAGTGCTGGACTATGTTTGTACTAGGGTGAAAGAAACAATCCCCACTACCACAATGAGAGTTTACCCAAATCAAAAACCCTGGGTAGACAAATCCGTCCGTGAAGCTCTGAGAGAGCGCACCAAAGCATACAACGACGGCCTAGTGGCAGGCAACATGAATGACCACAAGGTGGCGCGATACAACGTAAGGAGGACAGTGTCAGAGGCCAAACGGCGCTACAGGGATAAAATTGAACTCCAGTTTGAACAAGCTGACTCTAGAGCTATGTGGCAGGGGCTCAAAACGATGACAGACTACAAAGGCGCCTCCCTCAAACTGAACAGTGACATCTCCTTAGCAAATGACCTCAATACCTTCTATGCGAGGTTTGATGCTGGTAATAACAACACCAGCTCACAAGCCACGGCAATGGGGGGGGGGGGGTCGGCTGCTGATGGAGGCGCAGTGTTCAGGGTAACAGAGCATGAGGTGAGGCGGACCTTTAAAAAAGTGAATATCAGGAAGGCAGCAGGTCCGGACGGCATCCCCGGCCGCGTCCTAAAAGTCTGTGCCGACCAACTGGCCCCAGTATTCACTGACATATTTAACCTGTCCTTAGAACAGGCTGTCATCCCCACCTGCCTGAAGAAGTCCACTATTATCCCTGTACCCAAAAAATCCAAGCCTGCTTGCCTCAACGACTACCGCCCTGTAGCTCTCACCTCCATAGCCATGAAGTGCTTTGAGAAGCTAGTAAAGGGCTACATCTGCTCCTCCCTCCCCATCAACATGGACCCCCTGCAATTTGCATACCGCCCCAACAGGTCCACGGAGGACGCCATAGCCCATGTGCTGCACACAGCAGCATCACACCTGGACAAGAGGCAGGGGAACTATGTGAGAATGCTATTCATCGACTACAGCTCGGCATTCAATACCATAGTCCCCTCCATACTCATAGCCAAGCTCAGGGACCTGGGCTTGGGCTATGACCTCTGCCAGTGGGTCTTGGACTTCCTGACTGGCAGACCCCAGGTGGTGAGAGCAGGCAACTGCACCTCCTCATCCATCACCCTCAACATAGGGGCCCCCCAGGGCTGTGTTCTGAGTCCCCTCCTCTACTCCCTGTACACACACGACTGTGTGGCTCAGCGGAGTAGCAATACAATCATCAAATTTGCTGACGACACAGTGGTGGTGGGCCTGATCTCTGCCAACGACGAGAGGGCCTACCTGGAAGAGGTCAAGGTCCTGGCGGGATGGTGCCAGGAAAACAGCCTCTCCCTGAACGTCAGCAAAACAAAGGAGATGATTGTGGACTTCAGGAGGTCGGGGGTCAAGGACTACAGCCCCCTCAGCATCGACGGGGCACCGGTTGAGAGAGTCAACAGCTTTAAGTACCTCGGAGCCTACATATCCGAGGACTTGACATGGACCACACACATTGACAGTGTTGTGAAGAAGGCACGACAACGCCTCTACTTCCTCAGGCGCCTAAGGAAGTTCCAAGTCAGTCAGAAGATCCTTAAGAACTTCTACTCATGTACAATAGAGAGCATCTTGACCGGCAACATCACCTCCTGGTTTGGGAATAGCACTGCACAAGACCGAAGCAGACTACAAAGAGTGACACGTTCAGCCGAACGCACAATTGGAGGGGGGCTCCCCACCCTCCAGAACATTTACAACAAGCGTTGCACGGGCAAGGCTAAGAGAATCATTAAAGACTCCAGTCACCCGAACAACTGCCTCTTTGAACTGCTGCGGTCAGGCAAGCGATACCGGAGTCTCAAGGCGAGCACAGAAAGACTCAGAAGAAGCTTCTATCCCCAGGCCATCAGGCTGCTAAACGAACAATGAATGAACACTACACAACAACAACCACCAAACGCACATAGCACACACATCCACACGCACACACTCACTTTAAACAAACACACTGTAGCACCCACTCCACACACTTTATAGCACACACCCACTTTAAACAAACACACTGTAGCACCCACTCCCCACACTTTATATTTATTGATGAAGGATTGCACTACAACTCGTACACCTTACTGTAAATTGTACCTAAAATTGTACCTCATCCCATTTCTGCTTTGCACTAGATAGTACTGTACATTAGTACACTGCATAGTATTGTATATTATATGGTAACTCAGAACATTGTACATATGTCTATACCGAACACTGTGACCTCATTTTTCTTCTTCTAAATGACATGCTATATTATGTTATTTGATACTATCTTGTCTAGCACAGTCTCTGGAGCGTAACAGTAAGAAGCATTTTGTATGAAAGTATTCTGTACTTCTGTATGACAACTATTAAAGAACTTGAACTTGAACTTGAACTTGGTTTGTCTTCACGCTTCAAGGCGACTGGAGCTACAGAACTGTCCCCAACACTTTGTTTGTGCATGGCAGTACAAAGGAACAGCAGGGGTCAGCCCTACTCGGACCCTGCTACTGCTACGTGCTGCTCTGTGTTCCAATCTAATCCTTCTCAGGGCTAACAGTCATAAACCACATCGTGATACCTAGATCTGCATCCAGGTATCATAATCTACAGTCAAAACGAGTCACATGAGTCATGCAGATCAAATGAGTAATCTGTGATCTTATGATACCAAATAAGACATAGACAAATAAAATGCAATAAAGGATTTCAATAAAGGTTTTGCACCTGGGTAGCTCAGTCGGTAGAGTCGGTTGATATCACGCAGCACCAACTCATCGTACGGTACGAGTAGCACAGCTTCTTTGGTAACTAAGATGTGTGGTAAGTGCTGGGAGCTCAGGGTAGGTGTGGCGCTCCACCTCAACATCTCCCTGCTCTATAGCGCCTCGTGAGGGGGATGCCCCCCCCCCCCCCCACGTCCATCCGTCGTTCAGCTGATACCGACAATCCGCCACTCCGACTACTAACTTACTTACTTACTGTACTTCTTCTTACAGTAGAGGAACACGGTTGTAAAATGACACAGACCCTGAGAGATCACACCGAGACTGCATGAAGGATCTGTCGCCCGTATCCCTTTGAACCTTCTCATCTATAGCATATCTCTTGAACATGATGCTGTATCTTCTGTAATCTTGGGGTTTATAACTTTACCTTATTGCATTATCTAGGCTACTGTGTCCTGAGTTAAAAGGTACAGCACTAGAAAGATAAGAGGTGCTTATAGATGCTCCGAAACTACTGAAACATATTCCATTGACCGTATTCACAACACGACGGCCATTTTGCTCTTATGGCATGCTCAGGTTGGGAGCAGCTTGTTTGGGATTGTTCATCTGAAGACTTCAAACTCTGGCCAATCGGCAAGGATGTAACTATGTAACTTTCCCCCCTCGGCGCCTAAATAACATTTCAGACTGAGAAATCCATACAAAGACTAGAAAGAAACATTTCTCATCAGTGTTGTAGTCAAGTCTACAGTCTAGTCAAGTCTAACTAACCTTACTGTCATGCACTTGTCCTAATAAACTAACCTACACTGTAACACGCAACACTTTGATGAATATTGTTACTCAGCTGATAGAGTTGTACCCTTCCTGATGACCTGTCGTACAGAACTTGTAAGTCGCTTTGGATAAAAGCGTCAGCTAAATGACTAAATGTAATGTAATGTAAATGTAAGTCACTAAATCAGTCCGAGTCGAGTCGAGAATCCTCGTCTGCACCTTCCGAGTCCGAATGCAGTCAATGCTCGAGTCCAATTCCAAGTCCAAGTCATCAGTGCTCAAGTCCAAGTCGAGTCACGAGTCCTGAAAATCAGTCCAGGATTCGAGTACTACAACACTGTTTCTCATAATATGTCCCCTCTAAGAATGGAGTAAGCCTTTAAGTAAGTTATATCACACACTTCTCATTATCCTGTACCTACTACAAACGGCTGAGAAAACCATGCTAAAAATATAATTTACTAGAACCAAATAAAATCCACCTGCCAGAAAATCCATTACATAAAAAAATTACATATTTTTATATGGATTTTTTAAGCTTCATTGCATCCAATAACCAACACACTAAAAAAAGAAAGCAAACACCAAATTAAATCACCTGCCATGACGTTCTGCGTCTGCATCTGGAGCCTGATCTTCACCAGATCCACCGGCGCTCCCAGGCTCACGGACATCAGGCCGGTCAACATGCTGGCCACGGTCAGGTCCAGCATGCCGCAGGGGTGCCGCCCGTCGCCATAGCGATACTTGCTTATGAGTCTCTGGGTGTTGCTAAAGAACCCGAACACCACCGAGTTGTAGACGGTGATGCTGGCCAGCGGGAACGACAGGCCCTTGAAGAAGCCCGTCACCTACACGGGGAAGAAAGACTAGATTAGAACTATGTGGAGTCACACTTGATCACGGTCAGGGGTGTAAAAAGTACCCAGGAATTATACTTAAGTGAAAGTATGGGTATCGTCTCAAAATCGTACTCAAGTAAAAGTCAGAGTATCTGGCTAAAAACACACTTGAGTAAAAGTAAAAAAGTTTCTACTTTTAAATGTACTTAAAGGGGAACTCCACTTTTTTTGGAAATTAGCTTATTTAACATCTTCCCTGGAGTTAGACAAGAAGATGCATACCTTTTTTGTCTCTGTGCGTGCATTTTAGCTTTGGGAATAGACGCTCCGTTAGCATAGCTTAGCTTCATCACTGGAAGTGAGGCAGGACAGTAGCCTTACAGTGCCTTACAGTGTATTGCAAGGTCTGACATTGACCAAACTTGATATGCATGACCTTGGTGGGCTCTAGGTCAACTCCTGAAAAGGGAGTCAATGTCAGACTTTGCAATCAAAAGTTAGGGGGCTAATAACCCTTGCCATAATTTCAGTGCGCCCCCTAACTTTTGATTGCAAGGTCTGACATTGACCCCCTTTTCAGGAGTTGACCTAGAGCCCACCAAGGTCATGCATATCAAGTTTGGTCAATGTCAGACCTTGCAATACACTGTAAGGCACTGTAAGGCTACTGTCCTGCCTCACTTCCAGTGATGAAGCTAAGCTATGCTAACGGAGCGTCTATTCCCAAAGCTAAAATGCACGCACAGAGACAAAAAAGGTATGCATCTTCTTGTCTAACTCCAGGGAAGATGTTAAATAAGCTCATTTCCAAAAAAAGTGGAGTTCCCCTTTAAGTACTAAAAAGTAAAAGCTAAAACTTTTTTTTATTGCAAGGGATAGACCAGGGGTCTCAAACTCATTCCATCATGGGCCAAGTTTTCATCTTATATGAAATTATTCTTCTGATAGCAGGTGTCTAATCAAAGATCCCCGCTTTCTAGTCTTGCACAAGGACCAATCAGCATGGGTATGGGCGGGTTCGTTTTTCCATTGATGGGGATTTGATTGGCTGTTTTTAAATAAAGTGCGGCTGCAGGATTAATAACGTTAACGTCAGTTCGGCCAGAGAAACAAATGTACTAATTAAAATAGTTGGACCTGCGAGATTTGTACTTTGTACTTTGTAGGTCTGCATTTTAAATGTAAGGAGTAAAAAGTATGTTTTTTTCCCTCTGTGGTACTACAGGATACTACAAGGTATTACATGGTACTGCAGGGTACTACAATACTACATGGTACTGCAGGATACTACAATGTATTACCTGGCACTACAGGGTACTACAGGATACTACAGGGTATTACATGGTACTGCAGGATACTGTATGGTACTACAGGATGCCACATGGTACTACAATGTATTACCTGGCACTACAGGGTACTACAGGATACTACAGGGTATTACATGGTACTGCAGGATACTGTATGGTACTACAGGATGCCACATGGTACTACAATGTATTACATGGTACTACAGGATACTACAAGGTATTACATGGTACTGCAGGGTACTACATGGTACTGCAGGATACTACAAGGTATTACATGGTACTACAGGGTATTACACGATACTACAAGGTATCACATGGCACGTACAGGGTACGACATGGTACTACAGGGTACTACGAGGTATTTCAGGGTACAAAGAGGGTGCTAATAAAGAGTTTTATAGGGCTGGTAAAAACTGACAATGAGTGGGACTCTGGAGTGAAGGGAAAGAATGCCACTTCCTGGCAGGGTGCGTGGAAGAGGGCTGACGTTCTCATGTGTTTCTGGGAGACTTGACAAAACAACAGCTGTCGTCTGAGCTCTGATAGATTTCTTTTTTTTTTAAACTTGATTTATTGATTTATTGATAAAAACATATACAAAACTCCTGTGTTTATACATTAAACAGATTGTTTTTAGTAATACTGTGCTTCAGCATTACACTAGAGGTTCCAGTAGTAGTGGGCAGTTTGATTTGCCAGGTCCAAAAACCAACGCTTTAAGGAGATCTTTTATTTTTAGAGCATTAACTCTTTGGAATAACCTGCCTCAAAACCTCTGCTGCATTTACAATACATTCACTTTTTAAAATAATCTTAAATTGTATTTAACACTGTCAAGTATTTTGTTTTGTTTTTTGTTTGTTTTCTGTTTCTGTGCTTGCATGTAATTTTAGCCATCTTAATTGTTAGTTTCATTATGCATTGTGTGTTGAGTACTGACTTTTAATAATTTAGTTTTGCAATAATAATTGTTTTTGTATGTTTTTTTTGTGTGGACCCCAGGAAGACTAGCTGGTTGCTATGGCACCAGCTAATGGGGATCCGTAATAAAATAAAATAAATCAAAGATCAACATGTGTATGTGCATTGTCAGGGATAGAACGAAAAGTCCAAGACTTATTTCCATCGTTGTCCCTGTTGTTTCCAAGTTCAAGTGGCGCGTTGGCGTCTGTTTGAAGTGCATTGAGCATTCTTAGTGCATTAATAGTAGTAATCATGTTTAATAAAATAAAATGCATTAAGAGCATTAATCATGGTTCATTGTTGCATTAAAAGCAATAATAATTTTTCAACAATAAAGTGCATAGAGACAATAATCATGGTTCAACAGAGGTTCAGCACATATACAGTTGCACAAACATTACAGTGGAAGTGAGTCATCTAAGGTTGTGGTGATGACTGACAGTCGTTGGTATGTTACATTACCGCATCTTACTGACAAAGCGTATTACTGTAACAATTAGGGATGGGTCATAAAAAACGAATAACTAAATAATTTATTTGACTTTTTTTATCCAGGCCATTGCCTCCAATAATGTCCTGAACCGTGTTGACTGGAAAGCAATTTCCAATTTCAGCCACTAGGAGGGAGCGCAACAACACATCCACTTGAGCTTGAAGCGCTGTACCTGCCTGGCCTCTGGCCTGCATGCGCTGTTATTAGTCATGTCTAGTGTCGGACATGTGGACTAGAGTTGTTCTACCCTGGCACCATGTCCACAAGGCTGTCTCATCAAAAATAAAAACACGTTGTAACTGAGGGGTACAATTCCCTGACTGTATTACTAGATATGATACTTACTACCACTACCTTTGTACTTAATATTCGGCCACCCAGTACACGGCATAAATATATTATGATGAACACTGTCACGTAGATGAAACGGATCCAACACAAATGTACGAATTAGAAATAGGTCTTTATTTCTACACAGCGATGGTGTGTAGAGCAAGCACTTAATCAAATCAATCACATTTATGAATGGAAATTAGTATGCACTTTTATGGCAAGAGTATTCGTCGGTGTTGTGAAGGGCCAGATTAAACCGAATATATATATTTATTTATATATATATATTTAATTGTATTTGTATATTCTCTAATATTCCCTGATATCCCTTGTATATTCCTTGTACAATATGCATTGAATATCCATTCTAGCCTACTGAACATCCCATAATAGTCTCCATTCTACTATTGGTCGAGACCTTGGTGCCAGGCTGCCATACCCCTCAGACCCAGTTCAAACGTACCGCTCGACATGTACGAACAAGTCCTAGTTCCGCGTAGGAATTTGGCTACCGCACCACTAATGGGACTATTTGTTCATAGTGCGTATATATACTGCGCTACTAAAGTAGGACTTTCTTTTCAGTCCAGTTTCTTACCCTCCAATAGAGTCACAGACGTAAAGCCTCCCCGCGATGCCACGTGTGGGAGTAAGGCCAAGTTCGGCCTACCATCGGTATTGAGACATCGTGTATATTAATATTTGAATAGTCATATTTGGCACTATATCGTCGAGTTGGACGTAGTCTATTAAGCTAATAATAGTCTGTTAATATATAGTGCTTCGTGCGGTGAGAATACTACCGTAGTCAGTACCCCATCGTTTCGGGCAGAGAACTGGCTGCTTACCCAGGGTGGTTGACCCTATGTGAAGCTGCACCCGAGGAGCCCCAGAGCCGACGAGCGAGTGGACCTGTATACCGGATTATTCTACCGACGACAGCCCGCCTTCCCAGGCACGGATTATGCTTTGGATACTTTGATTATTCTATGGATAAAGACCCCCGACACTACCGTGTGTTGGAACCCCCCCCCCTGGAGAGGACGCAAGGTGAGGAGACGCTCTGCAAGACGAGGTCTCTCCACATCTCTCCCCCGTGGACCGGAGAGAGCCGGCCCACAAAGAGTCCACCTGCTTTCATCTGTGGTCCAAGGATCGCCGGCGCATTGAACGGCACTACAGTGGGTTCTCCTGGGATACCCTTGGCCGGACGAGGCAGCTGGATTCTACCCCCCCCCCCCCCTCCTACTCCTGTCGGCTTACAAGCGACCGGATTAACCCCCTCTAGTGTATCCAGCCTATAATCATTAAAGTATCATTGCTGTTATTCCTTAACTATTCCAGGTCGTATATTTACCACCTGCGCCTTCAGAGATTGGACATTATCTATTGATATACCGACGAATACTCCTTGCCATAAAAGTGCATACTATTTCAATTCATAAATGTAATTAAGTGATTAAGTGCTTATTCTACACACCATCGCTGTGTAGGAAATAAAGACCTGTTTCTAATTCGTACATTTGTGTTGGATCCGTTTCATCTACGTGAGAGTGTTCATGATAATTGGTCCTTCGAGCCGGAGGGTAATTAGTGTAATATTAATATAGTGTTATTAATATTGAAATGGCCTATGATGAACACTCCACGAAACGATCCTCCTAACCAACGCCCGCAGCGCGAACGACGGCTCCCTCAGTACTTAGAGGCTTACGCTGTCAGTCAACAACCTAGTCTTCTACTAACAGTAAACGCGGTAAAACTAGAAAGTAAAAGTATGTCTAACCCCAACGCCCAGACTACCCCGACCATAGAGGCCCCTACGGGCTCTAATGTAACTGACCAAGTTCACGGTGGGGACCAGTGGGAACCAGACATGACTTCACACCCCGCCAGTACTGAAGAAGTAGTCCCCGATGAGTCCCGGGAGGAATACAACGCTACCGAGAGAGAACTCGGCACGGAAGAAGACGGGGAGAGCACCGTGGAGATAGAGCTCCAAGGCTCCGCAAGGAGTACCCCGAGGGAAGGCTCCCCTATACAACCGCCTTCTCCCAGCGAGGCAGAGAGGACCCTACAGCAGGCATTCCTCGTCAGCCTGAAAGCCTCTACTGAACGCGATAGACTCCAGGGTGAACGCGAACGATTGCAGATTAATCTGTGTAGTTTAGTTATGGTACAGGGTACTACATGGTACCACTGGGTAGTTTACTATAGGGTAGTTTAGTTAGGGTACAGGGTACTACATGGTACCACAGAGTACTACTTGGTACTGCATGGCATTACAGGGTACTACATGGCTTACATAGCTCTACATGGCACCACAGGGTACTACATGGCACTACAGGGTACTACAGGATACTACGGGGTACTACATGGCACTATGGGGTACTATAGGGTACTACATGGCACTACGGGGTACTACATGGCACTACAGGGTACTACATGTCTGCTCCTTTGCAGCACCACAAACATGGGAACTCTCTAACTCTTCCCCCCCCCCCCCCTCTCCCCCCCCCCCCCCCTCCCTCCCCCTTCTCTCTGAGTACCCGTCTCCTGGCGCTGACCAAGGTGATGGATGCCTCGGGGTCTTGGCCAAGCTTGTAGTGACTGCTCTACATGCACCTCCGAGGCATTGGATCAGTTATTCACCGCCGTCTGTCCGTGGTCCTGTCAACTGATTAACAGACTGTTAACAGATTAACAGTCAACGCGGTTTCATTGCTGGGTTAAGTACTTCTATTCTATTCACATAATACGCTTACTTCATATATCTACTCCATTCACATATATGCCTACCACTTGTATCTATTGCTATGTCCGCCTACTACAATCTCATGAGCTGTCTAACGCCTGTCCCGTCTCCCTGTCTTCCTATGACTTGCTGTCCTGGAGTGTTGACCGGAGTGTTGGACGTCCCGTGACGAAGGCCGGGAGATTGCGACCCCCTCTGCGTGCCCCCCTGTCTTCGGAGGTCTCGTAGTGGTGACCGGAGTGCCGGATGTCCCGCGATGATGTCGGGGAGTTCGCGACCCTCTCTGCGCCACCCCCCTTCCCCCTGTCTCCGGCTGTCCCTGAGCAACGACCGGAGTGTTGAATGTCCCGTGACTAAGACGGGGAGGACGTGACCCTCTTGCGCCGCCCCTGTGCCTCAAATAGATCCGCTATCAACTCTATCTTTAATCTTTCAAAATGTTCAGTTGCTATCGCTATTAGCGCTATCTTTAATTTTTCAAAATGTACAGTTGCTATTGCATGCACTCATCTGTGTCTCACCACACACATGAGTGCATGCTTACCAACTGTCCGTCTGCAACACTACTATCACCGACATCTAAGAAGGGAGATCCCCCCTTGAACGGCCCTTCTAAGGTTTCTCTCCTCCACATTGCCTGTGGAGCTTTTTTTCCCTATTGTTAGGTTTTAGTGAGTTTTTCCTTACCTTCGCGTGGGGTATGTCTGGGAGTGCTTGCATTCTTTCATTTATTTGCATTCATCTAAAAAATGTTTGGACCCTATGGTGTTCTTGTTCTGTTCTTGACTTATTGTTATGTTGTCTTCTTGACTTGTTTAAAGAAGACCTGTACGGCCCATGGGGACATTAACGTGTGTTGTCGGGCCCTATAAATAAATTTGATTTGATTTGATTTACAGCAACGGAGCGAAGAAGAGCACATACGCCTGGAAATAAGACGCATTCAGATGGAAGAGAATGTGGCCCGAGACCGAGCAGACAGCCAGCGAGCAGCTGCTGGTGCTCTACGGGACGCAGAGCGCGACAGACAGCAAGCGCAACTAATAGAACAGCTGATCAGACGGACAACACCCTCTCCCTCCGCCAGAGGCTCCAGGAACTCGTCTAGACACACCTCCAGGGCGGCATCCCCTAGCCGAGTAAACAACCCTGAACTTGACCAACAGACGAGGTCTATACCCCCCACAGACCACCTCCCCCCACCGGTCCAAGCGAGACCTAGCAACCGGGAAGGAGCAGCATATCCTGTGGAGAGGCTAAACCAGAGACTACAAGCACTGGATGACCTAACTGAAGACGAAGAGGAAGAGGAGGAGAACCGCGCCCGAAGACAGCACAGTACTCTACCGGACCAGGAGGTCCGGTACAGCCCAGGCTATACTCCCGCGGAGCTGCGCTACAGACCCCCGACTCTATACACGGGTGAGCACGACGCACGACCCGCACCGAGGAACAGCACCTGGACAAGCGGGCCATGGTGATGGATGCCTCGGGGTCTTGGCCAAGCTTGTAGTGACTGCTCTGCATGCACCTCCGAGGCATTGGATCAGTTATTCACCGCCGTCTGTCCGTGGTCCTGTCAACTGATTAACAGACTGTTAACAGATTAACAGTCAACGCGGTTTCATTGCTGGGTTAAGTACTTCTATTCTATTCACATAATACGCTTACTTCATATATCTACTCCATTCACATATATGCCTACCACTTGTATCTATTGCTATGTCCGCCTACTACAATCTCATGAGCTGTCTAACGCCTGTCCCGTCTCCCTGTCTTCCTATGACTTGCTGTCCTGGAGTGTTGACCGGAGTGTTGGACGTCCCGTGACGAAGGCCGGGAGATTGCGACCCCCTCTGCGTGCCCCCCTGTCTTCGGAGGTTTCGTAGTGGTGACCGGAGTGCCGGATGTCCCGCGATGATGTCGGGGAGTTCGCGACCCTCTCTGTGCCACCCCCCCCTTCCCCCTGTCTCCGGCTGTCCCTGAGCAACGACCGGAGTGTTGAATGTCCCGTGACTAAGACGGGGAGGACGTGACCCTCTTGCGCCGCCCCTGTGCTTCAAATAGATCCGCTATCAACTCTATCTTTAATTTTTCAAAATGTACAGTTGCTATTGCATGCACTCATCTGTGTTTCACCACACACATGAGTGCATGCTTACCAACTGTCCGTCTGCAACACTACTATCACCGACATCTAAGAAGGGAGATCCCCCCTTGAACGGCCCTTCTAAGGTTTCTCTCCTCCACATTGCCTGTGGAGCTTTTTTCCCTATTGTTAGGTTTTAGTGAGTTTTTCCTTACCTTCGCGTGGGGTATGTCTGGGAGTGCTTGCATTCTTTCATTTATTTGCATTCATCTAAAAAATGTTTGGACCCTATGGTGTTCTTGTTCTGTTCTTGACTTATTGTTATGTTGTCTTCTTGACTTGTTTAAAGAAGACCTGTACGGCCCATGGGGACATTAACGTGTGTTGTCGGGCCCTATAAATAAATTTGATTTGATTTGATTTGATTTGGTACACTGCCGGTACCAGCCCATACCAAGGAGCGGGAGGAGACTCGCCTAGGAGGCCTCTCCCCCAACGCTCGCCGATGTATCCACAGTCAGCGTCATACATTGGCACGCCTATGGTACCCGACTTCACCCAAGAGAACCGGGCCCAGTATACAGAACTCCGCATGTGTCTGGAGACCATGTTGGTGGATGTATTGGATGAACGCCACAAATACGCCATCCTACTGCAGCACTTAAAGGTGCCCCGCGCACATAATATAGCGCTCGCCTACGCGACTTCCACCACCCCATACACAGCAGCGCTGGTAGCATTGGACCAGAGGTATGGGCGCATATGGGATTACGTGTTCCAGGAGATCCGACACATCGACCGCTTACCCCCAGCAATAGACAATCGAGCACTGGACGACCTGTCCATCAGAGTGCAGTCCCTGGTAGGGATGTTGGGAGCGCAAAGAGAGAAGGGGAAGTATGAACTTTACGCCAACTCAAATGTGGAAAGGATCCTGGAGAAGCTGCCGCCCGCTCGTCAGGAGCGCTTTAGGCGGCAGAGGGACCACAGAGACCCGAATGGCCCCGAACCGAACCTCCTCGATCTAGCAGACTTCCTGGCGAGAGAAGTCAGCAGCCTACGGCTAGATACATTCGGACGGAGCACCCCTGGCTCCAGAGAAGGAACCAGACGACTAAATGATGGAAGAAGATCGGTGACTGTGATGCACCAATCGGAGTCAGTACCGAGCAGCAGGAGCCACAGTACCCCCTCCAGAACGGAGAAGTGGAAGATAGTGTGCCCCTACTGTGAGAAAGAACACTGGCTAGCGCAATGTGACTCCTTCCCCAAGCTGAACGCGGAGGAAGCAGGTCAATGGATAAAGTCCAACAAGCGCTGTTTTCGCTGTGCGCGCTCACACATGGCAGCCGAATGCCGCTTAAAGAAAAGGTGCACCAAGTGCGATGGAGCCCATCTGGACATACTTCACGACAGTAACAGACGGCGCCCTTCACCTGCACCATCCAGCCGCAAAGCGAGCGTCATGTACATCGATCCCGCCAGCAGCAGTGGAGCCCGAGTACTCCTAAAAGTAGTGCGTGTGACACTAAGCTACCAGAATAAAGTCCTGGACACTTACGCCGTCCTCGATGACGGGTCAGAGAAGACCCTGCTGCTCGCCTCCGCTGCGGCCCAGCTAGGGCTGCGGGGAAGCGAAACCCAAATGACAATTCGGACAATAAGACGAGATTTGAAGACGATAAAGGGCGAGAATGTCTCATTCTCTATCGCAGCAAGCGGCCAGCCTGAGCGACGGTACCAGATTGCAGACGCTTTCACCAGCCAAGAAATAGGACTGTCGCGGTACACATACCCCGTCGCCAAGCTGATGGAGAAATATGCACATCTGCGCAAGTTACCGATCCCGCTCATAGACAATGCTATGCCGACCCTGTTGATAGGCTCCGACCATGCAGACCTCATTGTCCCGATAGACCGGGTTCATACCGGACCCCGAGGCTGTCCTGCAGCAGTCGAGACCCGTTTGGGATGGACTCTCCAAGGCCCGCTCGCCAAATCTCTCAACCGAAGTACAGCCACTAGATGTCTCCACTCCCGAGTCACAGAGGGAGAAACCGCACTCCTGCAACACGTAGAGCGGCTATGGAGCTTGGAACAAATGCCCTTTAAGAATGGAAAGAAAGACATTCGCTCTAAAGATGACATTTACGCCATTCACCTCCTCGAGACAGGGACCAAGAGAGTCCCGGTCAACGGCGTGTTGAGATACGCCACGCCACTCCTGCGGCGAGAAGGAATGCCTACTTTCCACGCCAAGACAGACGCCATAGAACGGTACCTGCTGAACACGGAGCGGCGCTTAGCCAAGAACCCCGCCCAAGAGAGTGTAGACCGCGCTGAGATTGAGAAGCTCATCACAGCGGGACACGTCACAAAGATGGACATTAAAGAGGCTGACCAGACCACTGAATCGTGGTACGTGCCCCACCACAAGGTCCATCACAACGGTAAAGACCGCATAGTATTTAACTGCAGCTACCAGATCGGATCCCAAAATCTGAATAAAGAGTTACTGCCCGGTCCCACACTCGGCCCCTCCCTACTCGGCGTTCTACTCCGCTTCCGCCAGGAAAAGGTGGCCATCAGCGGGGACATTAAAGGAATGTTCCTGCAGGTGAGATTAGTAGAGGCGGACAAGCCCCTGTTACGGTTCCTATGGAGAGAGAAGCCAGGAGATGAGCACCCAGCCATCTACCAATGGGAAGTCCTCCCCTTCGGAACGACGTGCAGCCCCTGCTGTGCGACATTTGCACTACAGAAACATGTAGCAGAGGACCCAGCAGCGGACGGAGAGATCTACACAGCATTTGTCCTCGCCCGCTCGAGAATAGCCCCACGCAAGCAACAATCTATCCCACGTCTAGAGCTCTGCGCAGCCCTAGCCGGAGCGCACCTAGCCACGCTCATCCAACGTGAGCTCACCATACCGGTGTCTAGAACAATCCTGTGGTCAGATTCCACGACGGTACTCGCCTGGATCAAATCGGACTCATGCAAGTACAAAGTCTTCGTGGGAGTCAGAGTCACCGAGATTCAAGACTTAACCGAAGAGTTAACCGGAGAAACAGAGTGGCGCTACGTTGATACAAAACAGAACCCAGCTGACGTCATCACCCGGGGAATGCCCCTGGATGACCTCACCCGTCGCAATGTCTACAGTGACGGCCCCGCATTCCTAAGACTCCCGGAAGGACAGTGGCCCATGCCTATCCCGAGGGAAGCAAGTCCAGAGGAGGTGGAAATTAAGAAGTCTGTGTTCTGTGGATTGAGCACCGTAGCCTCCACCGACCCTAACATAAACGATTGCACGTCCATAGAGAGTGCACAACAAAGAACATTCCTGCGGTACCACCCGGAGTGCAAGTCCCCCGCTGATATGTCAGCAGCTAACTACGAGGAAGCAGAATTGCTTCTACTGCAGCGAGCCCAGAGAGACTCGTTCCCCGATGAATTGGCCTGTCTACAGGGAGGAAAGCCCGTCCCATCCGACAGCAGATTAATTCACCTGGCCCCCGAGAGCGACGCTCACACCCTCATCAGAGTGGGTGGTCGCCTACGCAGAGCCCCCAATCTACCGGATGACATTAAATACCCGATCGTATTGAACAGCCGACACAAGGTCACAGAGCTGATTATAAAGAAATACGATGAGGATGTACATCACGCAGGAGCAGAAAGAGTCTTCGCGGAAATCAGACGTCGTTACTGGATCCTACAAGGAAGAGAGGCGGTACGACGCTTCCAACGAACATGTCTAGACTGCCGCAAGTGGCGCGCGCAGCCCAGCATACCAAGGATGGCTGACCTTCCTCCATGTCGCCTCCGAATCGGTGACAAGCCATTCCACTCAACGGGTATGGACTGCTTTGGCCCGCTGCACATAAAGAAAGGAAGAGGAACCGAGAAGCGGTGGGGTATTGTATTCAAATGCATGACCACCAGAGCGATACACATCGAGCTTCTCCCGACCATGAGCACAGACTCATTCCTTATGGCCTTCCGTAGATTCATATCACGGAAAGGAAGACCGTCTACCCTATTGTCCGATCATGGGACAAACTTTAAAGGCGGCGAAAGAGAGCTGAGAGAGAGCTTCCAAGCTATGGGCCCAGAACTTAAGACCCACCTCGCTCCAGCACAGGTTGATTTCCAATTCAACCCCCCAAACGCACCCCACTTTGGTGGCACTTGGGAACGAGAAGTGCGCTCCATAAAGACAGCCCTGTACGCAGTACTTGGGGCCCAGACTGTGGCGGAAGAAGTCCTAATGACAGTCCTCACGGAGATTGAGGGAGTACTTAACTCGAAGCCCCTCGGATATGTCTCCAGTGATGTGGCGGATATCGACCCAGTTACCCCCAACACACTCCTGATGGGGCGGCTAGATCCCACATTACCCCAGACAATGTACCGGCCTGAAGAAGCGAACGGCCGACGAATGTGGAGGTACAGCCAAGTATTAGCCGACAAGTTTTGGAACAGTTTCCTACTGCACTACCTACCATCTCTACAGACCCGCCAGAAGTGGGTAAAGGAGAGGGACAATTTGACAGAAGGAACAGTCGTCATGATTATTGATCAATCACTGCCCAGAGCTATGTGGCCGGCCGGCCGCGTAAGCAAAGTGATCACCGGTGCCGACGGCAAGGTCCGAGCAGCTGAAGTGCTCGTCCAGGGTCGCACTTACACCTGTCCCGTGGCAAGGCTCATAGAACTGCCTCGACTCCCAGACACAATCGATGATGACCATGACCCTACAACCCTATGACTTTGTGAAGTTGACTGACCCCTACAGCAAACCCTTATGTGTAAATAGACAACGCGATTAATCTGTCTCCGTTTAACTGATTAGGTCTGGGACCTATTCAGGGGGTGGCTGTTGTGAAGGGCCAGATTAAACCGAATATATATATTTATTTATATATATATATTTAATTGTATTTGTATATTCTCTAATATTCCCTGATATCCCTTGTATATTCCTTGTACAATATGCATTGAATATCCATTCTAGCCTACTGAACATCCCATAATAGTCTCCATTCTACTATTGGTCGAGACCTTGGTGCCAGGCTGCCATACCCCTCAGACCCAGTTCAAACGTACCGCTCGACATGTACGAACAAGTCCTAGTTCCGCGTAGGAATTTGGCTACCGCACCACTAATGGGACTATTTGTTCATAGTGCGTATATATACTGCGCTACTAAAGTAGGACTTTCTTTTCAGTCCAGTTTCTTACCCTCCAATAGAGTCACAGACGTAAAGCCTCCCCGCGATGCCACGTGTGGGAGTAAGGCCAAGTTCGGCCTACCATCGGTATTGAGACATCGTGTATATTAATATTTGAATAGTCATATTTGGCACTATATCGTCGAGTTGGACGTAGTCTATTAAGCTAATAATAGTCTGTTAATATATAGTGCTTCGTGCGGTGAGAATACTACCGTAGTCAGTACCCCATCGTTTCGGGCAGAGAACTGGCTGCTTACCCAGGGTGGTTGACCCTATGTGAAGCTGCACCCGAGGAGCCCCAGAGCCGACGAGCGAGTGGACCTGTATACCGGATTATTCTACCGACGACAGCCCGCCTTCCCAGGCACGGATTATGCTTTGGATACTTTGATTATTCTATGGATAAAGACCCCCGACACTACCGTGTGTTGGAACCCCCCCCCCTGGAGAGGACGCAAGGTGAGGAGACGCTCTGCAAGACGAGGTCTCTCCACATCTCTCCCCCGTGGACCGGAGAGAGCCGGCCCACAAAGAGTCCACCTGCTTTCATCTGTGGTCCAAGGATCGCCGGCGCATTGAACGGCACTACAGTGGGTTCTCCTGGGATACCCTTGGCCGGACGAGGCAGCTGGATTCTACCCCCCCCCCCCTCCTACTCCTGTCGGCTTACAAGCGACCGGATTAACCCCCTCTAGTGTATCCAGCCTATAATCATTAAAGTATCATTGCTGTTATTCCTTAACTATTCCAGGTCGTATATTTACCACCTGCGCCTTCAGAGATTGGACATTATCTATTGATATACCGACGAATACTCCTTGCCATAAAAGTGCATACTATTTCAATTCATAAATGTAATTAAGTGATTAAGTGCTTATTCTACACATCATCGCTGTGTAGGAAATAAAGACCTGTTTCTAATTCGTACATTTGTGTTGGATCCGTTTCATCTACGTGGGAGTGTTCATGATAATATATTTATGCCGTGTACTGGGTGGCCGAATATTAAGTACAAAGGTAGTGGTAGTAAGTATCATATCTAGTAATACAGTCAGGGAATTGTACCCCTCAGTTACAGTCGGTATATCAATAGAGAATGTCCAATCTCTGAAGGCGCAGGTGGTACATATACGACCTGGAATAGTTTAAGGAATAACAGCAATGATACTTTAATGATTATATACTGGATACGCTAGGGGGGGTTAATCCGGTCGCTTGTAAGCCGACAGGAGTAGGAGGGGGGGGGGGGTAGAATCCGACTGCCTCATCCGGCCAAGGGTATCCCAGGTGAACCCACTGTAGTGCCGTTCAATGCGCCGGCGATCCTTGGACCACAGATGAAAGCAGGTGGACTCTTTGTGGGCCGGCGTCATCCGGTCCACGGAGGAGAGACGTGAAGCGACCTCGTCTTGCAGAGCGTCTCCTCACCTTGCGTCCTCTCCAGGGGGGGGGGGGGTTCCAACACACGGCAGTGTCGGGGGTCTTTATCCATGGAATAATCAAAGTATACAAAGCATAATCCGTGCCTGGGAAGGCGGGCTGTCGTCGGCAGAATAATCCGGTATACAGGTCCACTCGCTCGTCGGCTCTGGGGCTCCTCGGGTGCAGCTTCACGTGGGGTCAACCACCCTGGATAAGCAGCCAGTTCTCTGCCCGAAACGATGGGGTACTGACTACGGTAGTATTCTCACCGCACGAAGCACTATATATTAACAGACTATTATTAGCTTAATAGACTACGTCCAACTCGACGATATAGTGCCAAATATGACTATTCAAATATTAATATACACGATGTCTCAATACCGATGGTAGGCGAACTTGGCCTTACTCCCACACGTGGCGTCGCGGGGAGGCTTTACGTCTGTGACTCTATTGGAGGGTAAGAAACTGGACTGAAAAAGAAGTCCTACTTTAGTAGCGCAGTATATATACACACTATGAACAAATAGTCCCATTAGTGGTGCGGTAGTCAGATTCCTACGCGGAACTAGGACTTGTTCGTACATGTGGAGCGGTACGTTTGAACTGGGTCTGAGGGGTATGGCAGCCTGGCACCAAGGTCTCGACCAATAGTAGAATGGAGACTATTATGGGATGTTCAGTAGGCTAGAATGGATATTCAATGCATATTGTACAAGGAATATACAAGGGATATCAGGGAATATTAGAGAATATACAAATACAATTAAATATATATATATAAATAAATATATATATTCGGTTTAATCTGGCCCTTCACAACAGCCACCCCCTGATTGGTCCCAGACCTAATCAGTTAAACAGAGACAGATTAATCGCGTTGTCTATTTACACATAAGGGTTTGCTGTAGGGGTCAGTCAACTTCACAAAGTCATAGGGTTATAGGGTCATGGTCATCATCGATTGTGTCTGGGAGTCGGGGCAGTTCTATGAGCCTCGCCACGGGACGGGTGTAAGTGCGACCCTGGACGAGCACTTCAGCTGCTCGGACCTTGCCGTCGGCACCGGTGATCACTTTGCTTACGCGGCCGGCCGGCCACATAGCTCTGGGCAGTGATTGATCAATAATCATGACGACTGTTCCTTCTGTCAAATTGTCTCTCTCCTTTACCCACTTCTGGCGGGTCTGTAGAGACGGTAGGTAGTGCAGTAGGAAACTGCTCCAAAACCTGTCGGCTAACACTTGGCTGTACCTCCACATTCGTCGGCCGTTCGCTTCTTCAGGCCGGTACATTGTCTGGGGTAATGCAGGATCTAGCCGCCCCATCAGGAGTGTGTTGGGGGTAACTGGGTCGATATCCGCCACATCACTGGAGACATATCCGAGGGGCTTCGAGTTAAGTACTCCCTCAATCTCCGTGAGGACTGTCATTAGGACTTCTTCCGCCACAGTCTGGGCCCCAAGTACTGCGTACAGGGCTGTCTTTATGGAGCGCACTTCTCGTTCCCAAGTGCCACCGAAGTGGGGTGCGTTTGGGGGGTTGAATTGGAAATCAACCTGTGCTGGAGCGAGGTGGGTCTTAAGTTCTGGGCCCATAGCTTGGAAGCTCTCTCTCAGCTCTCTTTCGCCGCCTTTGAAGTTTGTCCCATGATCGGACAATAGGGTAGACAGTCTTCCTTTCCGTGATGTGAATCTACGGAAGGCCATAAGGAATGAGTCTGTGCTCATGGTCGGGAGAAGCTCGATGTGTATCGCTCTGGTGGTCATGCATTTGAATACAATACCCCACCGCTTCTCGGTTCCTCTTCCTTTCTTTATGTGCAGCGGGCCAAAGCAGTCCATACCCGTTGAGTGGAATGGCTTGTCACCGATTCGGAGGCGACATGGAGGAAGGTCAGCCATCCTTGGTATGCTGGGCTGCGCGCGCCACTTGCGGCAGTCTAGACATGTTCGCTGGAAGCGTCGTACCGCCTCTCTTCCTTGTAGGATCCAGTAACGACGTCTGATTTCCGCGAAGACTCTTTCTGCTCCTGCGTGATGTACATCCTCATCGTATTTCTTTATAATCAGCTCTGTGACCTTGTGTCGGCTGTTCAATACGATCGGGTATTTAATGTCATCCGGTAGATTGGGGGCTCTGCGTAGGCGACCACCCACTCTGATGAGGGTATGAGCGTCGCTCTCGGGGGCCAGATGAATTAATCTGCTGTCGGATGGGACGGGCTTTCCTCCCTGTAGACAGGCCAATTCATCGGGGAACGAGTCTCTCTGGGCTCGCTGCAGTAGAAGCAATTCTGCTTCCTCGTAGTTAGCTGCTGACATATCAGCGGGGGACTTGCACTCCGGGTGGTACCGCAGGAATGTTCTTTGTTGTGCACTCTCTATGGACGTGCAATCGTCTATGTTAGGGTCGGTGGAGGCTACGGTGCTCAATCCACAGAACACAGACTTCTTATTTTCCACCTCCTCTGGACTTGCTTCCCTCGGGATAGGCATGGGCCACTGTCCTTCCGGGAGTCTTAGGAATGCGGGGCCGTCACTGTAGACATTGCGACGGGTGAGGTCATCCAGGGGCATCCCCCGGGTGATGACGTCAGCTGGGTTCTGTTTTGTATCAACGTAGCGCCACTCTGTTTCTCCGGTTAACTCTTCGGTTAAGTCTTGAATCTCGGTGACTCTGACTCCCACGAAGACTTTGTACTTGCATGAGTCCGATTTGATCCAGGCGAGTACCGTCGTGGAATCTGACCACAGGATTGTTCTAGACACCAGTATGGTGAGCTCACGTTGGATGAGCGTGGCTAGGTGCGCTCCGGCTAGGGCTACGCTGTGTCGGACCTCTTCGTCCGCTGCTGGGTCCTCTGCTACATGTTTCTGTAGTGCAAATGTAGCACAGCAGGGGCTGCACGTCGTTCCGAAGGGGAGGACTTCCCATTGGTAGATGGCTGGGTGCTCATCTCCTGGCCTCTCTCTCCATAGGAACCGTAACAGGGGCTTGTCCGCCTCTACTAATCTCACCTGCAGGAACATTCCTTTAATGTCCCCGCTGATGGCCACCTTTTCCTGGCGGAAGCGGAGTAGAACGCCGAGTAGGGAGGGGCCGAGTGTGGGACCGGGCAGTAACTCTTTATTCAGATTTTGGGATCCGATCTGGTAGCTGCAGTTAAATACTATGCAGTCTTTACCGTTGTGATGGACCTTGTGGTGAGGCACGTACCACGATTCAGTGGTCTGGTCAGCCTCTTTAATGTCCATCTTTGTGACGTGTCCCGCTGTGATGAGCTTCTCAATCTCAGCGCGGTATACACTCTCTTGGGCGGGGTTCTTGGCTAAGCGCCGCTCCGTGTTCAGCAGGTACCGTTCTGTGGCGTCTGTCTTGGCGTGGAAAGTAGGCATTCCTTCTCGCCGCAGGAGTGGCGTGGCGTATATCAACACGCCGTTGACCGGGACTCTCTTGGTCCCTGTCTCGAGGAGGTGAATGGCGTAAATGTCATCTTTAGAGCGAATGTCTTTCTTTCCGTTCTTAAAGGGCATTTGTTCCAAGGTCCATAGCCGCTCTACGTGTTGCAGGAGTGTGGTTTCTCCCTCTGTGACTCGGGAGTGGAGACATCTAGTGGCTGTACTTCGGTTGAGAGATTTGGCGAGCGGGCCTTGGAGAGTCCATCCCAAACGGGTCTCGACTGCTGCAGGACAGCCTCGGGGTCCGGTATGAACCCGGTCTATCGGGACAATGAGGTCTGCATGGTCGGAGCCTATCAACAGGGTCGGCATAGCATTGTCTATGAGCGGGATCGGTAACTTGCGCAGATGTGCATATTTCTCCATCAGCTTGGCGACGGGGTATGTGTACCGCGACAGTCCTATTTCTTGGCTGGTGAAAGCGTCTGTAATCTGGTACCGTCGCTCAGGCTGGCCGCTTGCTGCGATAGAGAATGAGACATTCTCGCCCTTTATCGTCTTCAAATCTCGTCTTATTGTCCGAATTGTCATTTGGGTTTCGCTTCCCCGCAGCCCTAGCTGGGCCGCAGCGGAGGCGAGCAGCAGGGTCTTCTCTGACCCGTCATCGAGGACGGCGTAAGTGTCCAGGACTTTATTCTGGTAGCTTAGTGTCACACTCACTACTTTTAGGAGTACTCGGGCTCCACTGCTGCTGGCGGGATCGATGTACATGACGCTCGCTTTGCTGCTGGATGGTGCGGGTGAAGGGCGCCGTCTGTTACTGTCGTGAAGTATGTCCAGATGGGCTCCATCGCACTTGGTGCACCTTTTCTTTAAGCGGCATTCGGCTGCCATGTGTGAGCGCGCACAGCGAAAACAGCGCTTGTTGGACTTTATCCATTGACTTGCTTCCTCCGCGTTCAGCTTGGGGAAGGAGTCACATTGCGCTAGCCAGTGTTCTTTCTCACAGTAGGGGCACACTATCTTCCACTTCTCCGTTCTGGAGGGGGTACTGTGGCTCCTGCTGCTCGGTACTGACTCCGATTGGTGCATCACAGTCACCGATCTTCTTCCATCATTTAGTCGTCTGGTTCCTTCTCTGGAGCCAGGGGTGCTCCGTCCGAATGTATCTAGCCGTAGGCTGCTGACTTCTCTCGCCAGGAAGTCCGCTAGATCGAGGAGGTTCGGTTCGGGGCCATTCGGGTCTCGGTGGTCCCTCTGTCGCCTAAAACGCTCCTGTCGAGCGGGCGGCAGCTTCTCCAAGATCCTTTCCACATTTGAGTTGGCGTAAAGTTCATGCCTCCCCTTCTCTCTCTGCGCTCCCAACATCCCTACCAGGGACTGCACTCTGATGGACAGGTCGTCCAGTGCTCGATTGTCTATTGCTGGGGGTAAGCGGTCGATGTGTCGGATCTCCTGGATCACGTAATCCCATATGCGCCCATACCTCCTGTCCAATGCTACCAGCGCTGCTGTGTATGGGGTGGTGGAAGTCGCGTAGGCGAGCGCTATATTATGTGCGCGGGGTACCTTTAAGTGCTTCAGTAGGATGGCGTATTTGTGGCGTTCATCCAATACATCCACCAACATGGTCTCCAGACACATGCGGAGTTCCGTATACTGGGCCCGGTTCTCTTGGGTGAAGTCGGGTACCATAGGCGGGCCAATGTATGACGCTGACTGTGGATACATCGGCGAGCGTTGGGGGAGAGGCCTCCTAGGCGAGTCTCCTCCCGCTCCTTGGTATGGGCTGGTACCGGCAGTGTACCATGGCCCGCTTGTCCAGGTGCTGTTCCTCGGTGCGGGTCGTGCGTCGTGCTCACCCGTGTATAGAGTCGGGGGTCTGTAGCGCAGCTCCGCGGGAGTATAGCCTGGGCTGTACCGGACCTCCTGGTCCGGTAGAGTACTGTGCTGTCGTCGGGCGTGGTTCTCCTCCTCTTCCTCTTCGTCTTCAGTTAGGTCATCCAGTGCTTGTAGTCTCTGGTTTAGCCTCTCCACAGGATATGCTGCTCCTTCCCGGTTGCTAGGTCTCGCTTGGACCGGTGGGGGGAGGTGGTCTGTGGGGGGTATAGACCTCGTCTGTTGGTCAAGTTCAGGGTTGTTTACTCGGCTAGGGGATGCCGCCCTGGAGGTGTGTCTAGACGAGTTCCTGGAGCCTCTGGCGGAGGGAGAGGGTGTTGTCCGTCTGATCAGCTGTTCTATTAGTTGCGCTTGCTGTCTGTCGCGCTCTGCGTCCCGTAGAGCACCAGCAGCTGCTCGCTGGCTGTCTGCTCGGTCTCGGGCCACATTCTCTTCTCTCTGAATGCGTCTTAGTTCTAGACGTATATGCTCTTCTTCGCTCCGCTGCTGGATCTGCAGTCGGTCGCGTTCAGCAGCGGCGTTCAGGCTGATGAGGAAGGCCTGCTGTAGGGTCCTCTCTGCCTCGCTGGGAGAAGGCGGTTGTATAGGGGAGCCTTCCCTCGGGGTACTCCTTGCGGAGCCTTGGAGCTCTATCTCCACGGTGCTCTCCCCGTCTTCTTCCGTGCCGAGTTCTCTCTCGGTAGCGTTGTATTCCTCCCGGGACTCATCGGGGACTACTTCTTCAGTACTGGCGGGGTGTGAAGTCATGTCTGGTTCCCACTGGTCCCCACCGTGAACTTGGTCAGTTACATTAGAGCCCGTAGGGGCCTCTATGGTCGGGGTAGTCTGGGCGTTGGGGTTAGACATACTTTTACTTTCTAGTTTTACCGCGTTTACTGTTAGTAGAAGACTAGGTTGTTGACTGACAGCGTAAGCCTCTAAGTACTGAGGGAGCCGTCGTTCGCGCTGCGGGCGTTGGTTAGGAGGATCGTTTCGTGGAGTGTTCATCATAGGCCATTTCAATATTAATAACACTATATTAATATTACACTAATTACCCATCCGGCTCGAAGGACCAATTGTAACTGAGGGGTACAATTCCCTGACTGTATTACTAGATATGATACTTACTACCACTACCTTTGTACTTAATATTCGGCCACCCAGTACACGGCATAAATATATTATGATGAACACTGTCACGTAGATGAAACGGATCCAACACAAATGTACGAATTAGAAATAGGTCTTTATTTCTACACAGCGATGGTGTGTAGAGCAAGCACTTAATCAAATCAATCACATTTATGAATGGAAATTAGTATGCACTTTTATGGCAAGAGTATTCGTCGGTATATCAATAGAGAATGTCCAATCTCTGAAGGCGCAGGTGGTACATATACGACCTGGAATAGTTTAAGGAATAACAGCAATGATACTTTAATGATTATATACTGGATACGCTAGGGGGGGTTAATCCGGTCGCTTGTAAGCCGACAGGAGTAGGAGGGGGGGGGGGGTAGAATCCGGCTGCCTCATCCGGCCAAGGGTATCCCAGGTGAACCCACTGTAGTGCCGTTCAATGCGCCGGCGATCCTTGGACCACAGATGAAAGCAGGTGGACTCTTTGTGGGCCGGCGTCATCCGGTCCACGGAGGAGAGACGTGAAGCGACCTCGTCTTGCAGAGCGTCTCCTCACCTTGCGTCCTCTCCAGGGGGGGGGGGTTCCAACACACGGCAGTGTCGGGGGTCTTTATCCATGGAATAATCAAAGTATACAAAGCATAATCCGTGCCTGGGAAGGCGGGCTGTCGTCGGCAGAATAATCCGGTATACAGGTCCACTCGCTCGTCGGCTCTGGGGCTCCTCGGGTGTAGCTTCACGTGGGGTCAACCACCCTGGATAAGCAGCCAGTTCTCTGCCCGAAACGATGGGGTACTGACTACGGTAGTATTCTCACCGCACGAAGCACTATATATTAACAGACTATTATTAGCTTAATAGACTACGTCCAACTCGACGATATAGTGCCAAATATGACTATTCAAATATTAATATACACGATGTCTCAATACCGATGGTAGGCGAACTTGGCCTTACTCCCACACGTGGCGTCGCGGGGAGGCTTTACGTCTGTGACTCTATTGGAGGGTAAGAAACTGGACTGAAAAAGAAGTCCTACTTTAGTAGCGCAGTATATATACGCACTATGAACAAATAGTCCCATTAGTGGTGCGGTAGTCAGATTCCTACGCGGAACTAGGACTTGTTCGTACATGTGGAGCGGTACGTTTGAACTGGGTCTGAGGGGTATGGCAGCCTGGCACCAAGGTCTCGACCAATAGTAGAATGGAGACTATTATGGGATGTTCAGTAGGCTAGAATGGATATTCAATGCATATTGTACAAGGAATATACAAGGGATATCAGGGAATATTAGAGAATATACAAATACAATTAAATATATATATATAAATAAATATATATATTCGGTTTAATCTGGCCCTTCACAACACACGTGTTTATGCATTAAGTGAGGACGACGGACCTAGCTAGTCACATTAGCCCAGCATGATGAGCATAGGTTCCATGGAAGAGAGCCAGATGCAGTGGTCAGCTGTTTGTGAATATGGACACGCAGTTCTTCATTCAGACCCTAGTCACAAAGCCTCTCACAGTGGGAGTACTGTTCTGGAGTCAGCTTCACTCCGTAAGATTGAGTAAGGTCGTGAAGACGAGTGTTCCTGGTCACTGACCCAGATCAGTGCTACTGCTCTGAGAAGCTTTGTGAATGCAGGCCCTGAAATCACTGAACGATTGTGTCCCAGATGAGGAACAGACAGACAGACGGACGGACAGACAGACAGACAGACAGACAGACAGACAGACAGACAGACAAACAGACAGACAAACAGACAGACAGACAGACAGACAGACAGACAGACAGACAGACAGACAGACAGACAGACAGACAGACAGACAGACAGACAGACAGACAGGCAGGCAGACATACAGACAGACAGACAGCCAGACATACAGACAGACAGACAGACAGACAGACAGACAGACAGACAGACAGACAGACAGACAGACAGACAGACAGACAGACAGACAGACAGACAGATAGACAGACAGACAGACAGACAGACAGACTGACTGACAGACAGACAGACAGAGAGACTGACAGACAGACAGACAGACATACAGACAGACAGACAGACAGACAGACAGACAGACAGACAGACAGACAGACAGACAGACAGACAGACAGACAGACAGACAGACAGACAGACATACAGACATACAGACAGACAGACAGACAGTCAGACAGACAGACAGACAGACAGACAGACAGACAGACAGACAGACAGAGAGACAGACAGACAGACAGACAGACAGACAGACAGACAGACAGACAGACAGACAGACAGACAGTTTGTGACAGAGCGAGGAAGTGGTGGACCTTACAGTTTCCTTCCTGTAGATGGTGAGGACACAGTGGAGAGTGTTCCTGTAGCCGTGTCCAGCCTGCAACCGAGTCTGCAGAGCAAACAATGGAACGTCAGCATTTACCTTTAAAATTGAGCATCTGGATTCACAAAGCAAGAAAGGAGAAGAAAGATAGAACAGTGATTTTCAACCTTTTTCACGTGTGACACCAAAAATAGAGGAATGTCTTTTTTCACAACCAGATGGTCTGTTGCTTCCCTTGGACAAACGTTGAAAGCAACAGCTGTGATTGGAGGATCAAGAAAAGAGGGTGGGGTTTGAGATAGATTCTTAGATATTTTATCTATAATTGGATGCCTTAGATGATTTATAGTCCATGATCATCCATAAGTGAAATCCAGCATCCAATTTATTTAGAGGTGAGAAGTCAAAATTAGACTGGTATAGTCCTTTACAATCCCAATATCAATCTTTTAATCGCAAAACGTTATTTGTAGCGCGCCTCCCGTCCTGCAGGTGTCTCTAGTCTGCCTTGAGCTGAGTCTCTGCTGAACTACTATGAAAGCTCAGTTGACTCTTTTCACAACAATAGCGGGCACACTTGAACACCAACACCATCAAGGTATTGAATAGAATGTGATCAAATCAAAATCTAATCGGAACCTTGTGAATCGAAATTTAATCGAATCTGGTAATCAGTGCCGATACCAAATACCTATACATCTACGAATAAGCTAGTGACTGCAACCATATGGTATGATATTTAACCCTTTCACTACCACACTACCAAATTGGTTAACCCTTTCACTGTGACAATACAGAAGGTTAACCCTTTCACTGACACAACAAAGGGTTAAAGTACGTCTCCAAAAAGAATGGAAGCCTGAAACCTGGAAGGACACCAGGAAGGTGGTGTTGACAAGCGGACAACAGGGACATTAGTGGTCTCTAGTTTACTTGTAGATTACCTGATATGGAGGTAAGACTGCTGAAAAAACTATAGTGAAATATCCCTTAAGTACCTCCAAAGGTAAATAAAATGGTAAATGGCTGCATTTATATATAGCGTTTTTATCCAAAGCGCTTTAAAATTTGTTCCTCACATTTGACCCATTCACTCACACATTCACACAATGATGGCAGAGGCAACTATGCAAGGTGCCAACCTGCACATCGGGAGCAATTAGGGGTTAAGTGTCTTGCTCAAGGACACTTCACCATGCTGCCCGGGAGGAGAGGGAATCGAACCGCTCTACCTCCTTAGCCACTGTCGCCCCTAGTTACCACGGCGCAGGCTCACATGTGGCATCAACAGCTATTCAAGAGTCCTGACGTCAACAAACAGGCCTCTTTTATGTAACAACTTGTAAACACGACAACACAAGTGAATCAATCTGGCAGGGCTATTGTGTATGGTAAGACTTGCTAAATGGACTGCATTTATGTAGCACTTTTATCCAAAGTGCTTTACAACGTATGCCTCACATTCACTCACACACAGACGGCGGAGGCAACCATGCAAGGTGCCAACCTGCTCATCGGGAGCAGTTAGGGGTTAAGTGTCTTGCTCAAGGACATTTTGACACGCTGTCGGGAGGAGGCAGAATCAAACCGGGAACTTTCTGATTACCAGATGACCACTCTACCTCCTGAGCCACTGTTGCCCCCAGTTACTAGTTGAAAGTCTGATTTTACCTTTACTGTGTCCAGAGGATGGCCCACCACCACGCTGGATGCTCCTGTAGAGAGAGAGAGAAAGAGAGAGTGACTATTAAAAGTCTCCCATGCCGTACCTAACTAGACTACTCAACTCCCATACCCCATAACTTGGTTGTCACTAAATGGCCAAATGGTTTCGTCGTTGCAACTTGGCCAACAATGCCGGAGCTCATCATAACCATAATAATAACTGTTCTGAAGGATCAGATTAAACCGAATATATATATTTATTTATATATATATATTTAATTGTATTTGTATATCCCCTGATATCCCTTGTATATTCCTTGTACAATATGCATTGAATATCCCTTCTAGTCTACTGAACATCCCATAATAGTCTCCATTCTATCATTGGACGAGACCTTGGTGCCAGGTCGCCATACCCCTCAGACCAGGTTCAATCGTACCGCTCAACATGTATGGACAAGTCCTAGTTCCGCGTAGGAATATGTCTACCGCACCACTAATGGTACTATTTGTTCATAGTGCGTATATATACTGCGCTATTAAAGTAGAGCTTTCTTTTAGTCCAGTTCCTTACCCTCCAACAGAGTGACAGATGCAAAAGCCTCCCCGCGAACCACGTGTGGGCAGTAAGGCCAATTCGGCCCAGTATCGGCATTGAGACATCGTGTATATTAATATTTGAATAGTCATATTTGGCACTATATCGTCGAGTTGGACGTATTCTATTAAGCTAATAATAGTCTATTCATATGTAGTGCCTCGTGCGGTAAGAGTTCTATAGTAATCAGCACCCCCATCGTTTCGGGCATCAGCTGGACGCTTATCCAGGGTGGTTGACCCCACGTGAAGCTGCACCCGAGGAGCTCCAGGCCAAAGAGCGAGTGGACCTGTATATTGGATTATTCTACCGACGACGGCTAGCCTTCCCCGGCTTGGATTATGCTTTGAGTACTTTGATTATTCTATGGATAAAGGCCAACACTGCGGTGTGTTGGAAATACCCCCCCCGGAGAGGACGACAGGTGAGAAGACGCTCTACACGACGAGGTCGCCTCACGTCTCTCCATCGTGGACCGGAGGACGCCGGCCACAGAGAGTCCAACTGCTTTCATCTGTGGATCGAGGATCGCTGGGCACCGGGTCGCACGACTGTGGGCTCTCCCAGGATACCCTCGGCCAGACGGGATACAGCCAGACTCTACCCCCCCCCCCTCCAGCTGTCCTACAAGCAGTCGGAACCTTCCCCTAGTGTATCCAGCTATATAATCATTCAAGTATCATTGCTATTGTTCCCTAAATATTCCAGGTTGTATATTTGCTTCCTGCGCAATCAGAGATTGGACATTCGATATTGATCTACCTACGAATACTCATTTGCCATAAAAGTGCATACTATTTCAAATCATAAATGTAATTAAGTGATCGTTGTACATACCCTTTGCTATGTATTATTATTAAACGCAGACTTTCGACTTGGTACATTTGTGTTGGATCCGTTTCATCAGGTGGGAGTGTTTATCATAATTATTTATACCTAGTACTGGGTGGCCAGAGTCTAAAGTACAAGAGGTAGTGGTAGTAAGTATCATATCTAACAATACAGTCAGGGAATTGTACCCCTCAGTTACAATAACCAATTTTTTTTGTTTATAAACCTAACCCTTACCTTTAACCCTGACCTTAACCTCGTGGAGAGGTCTCACCCTAACCTAAAACAGAGATGAAAACTAATATTTCTGTGATAAATGATAAAGGATATAGCAACCTTTTTCCCCTTTGCAGCTCTACTGTTTAGTGACAATCCTATACTGTATGCTGAGCTCATTCATGTCTTATGTCATTTATGTTATTTATCATGTACTAGAGTATTTTGTTTAATCTCCCATTCCATGACATGTCCACAGTTGTATTGTACACTAAAAAGCCCCAAAGCCTCTAAATAATAACAATATAACAATAACAACATCCTGGGCTGGACAGGTAAGCGCTGTCCAAACTTAAAGCAACCCAGAGTGTCTAGTGATTGTAGTATTAGTAACAAACTCACCCATACATCAAATCTGACTAGGAAACAGTTCAACCCTGCATGGCTATTCATAGTATCATCCCAAAAATAAACCAAACACCCTTTAACAGACTCCTGATGAATTGAAAATGGGGGACCCTGATGTAAACAAGACGAAAGTCTTTCTCTGGTCTGCATCCCCTTAACAATTGTGTGTATTGAGCTGTACTGTATTGTACCCATTCTGCAATCTGTTAATAAAGTTTTCAATCAATCAATCAATCAATCAATCAAAACTGTATCTCCTGGTTTCATGAAAACCCTCCATCTTCTGCCTTAAAGGCATACTAAGTCATTGCAGCCAGTAATGTTACTAGAGCATTTAATTATCAATAATAATTAAACAAATATATATATTTGTATATATATATATAGTATATATATTGTATATATATATATATATTATATATAATAATAATAATAATAATAATAATAATAATAATAATAATAATAATAATAATAATAATAATAATAATAATAATAATAATAATAATAATAGCAATAATAATAATAATAATAGAGTTTACAAAGCACTTCACAAAGTACAAAAAAGACAAAATATATATAACAATAAACCATCACAATTGCAATAAAAGGGAGTAAAGGGGAAAATGACAAAAGAAAGCTAGAAATATTGCATGAAGCAATTAAAACGAAATCCAAGACTGGCATGTTTATAAACACCTCTTTCTACGTGTTTATTTATGTATTTATTTGGAAACAGAAACAAAAAATATCCTGAAGAATTTGGTAACTAAAAACTTTTTTTTTTAATTGAAAAAGAGTATTCTAGTGCACAAAACAGATGAATGATGTAATCAGCATGCAGCATCCATTTAGTTCAGTGAGTTCACCATACGTAATAGTCTATGCAAAACTCCAACAACTTATATAGGCCATTCATTGTAAAACCCTGCTGCATTCCACAGTTGAATTGTTTCTGCAAGTATACGCCCATAGTGGCCATGCCCGTGATTGCTTTCGAATACCGTTATTTTACAGAGGAACTAATGGAATTGGTTTTGTACAGTATCCAATTATGCTGCAACAACTTCATCCTACATGTTAGAATATTGCATTTTTTTGCATGAGGACAGCAGTGGGAAACAGAGAGCAGAGGTGGAGGAGGGGGAGTCATCAGGATTATCTGAGGGGCCATTGTTTACTTTAGAACATGGTCCCAGGGGCACACGGCGCCTCACTGAATATAATGACACATTTCTGCATGGCCGTATGGATGGGATGGGATAATAATATCGATAACTCACCGCCGATCCATCCCGCAATGAAATCATCAATATGAAACCCAGTCCTTTTTGATGCAGCAGCCAGTTCCTTGGTGGTCATAATAATTCAATGCACTCTACTGCTCTCTGTGTGTCCAAACTCTGTCCAATTTAAAGTATCTTCATTGAGCCAACGGTATATATTCACACAAAATGCAGCAGTGAAGAGAAATGTTAACGGGTTTTGTGTATCTGAAACGAAGTGGGCGGGAGAGAAACGCAACGAGAGAGGTGCCAGATAAGTTATCCCGACCAATCCAAGTGGAGGATTTCAGTCTCTGGCAGTTATGCGACAGAGTTGGTCCCCTTCCAAAACACAAGCAGCAGCGTTCAGCAGCCAGCCTATGGGACAGAGCATGGAAATGAGCCATGAGGACATTATAGTAAACAAGAATGACATCGCGGATTCAAAAGTCTTCCCATGAAATATAGAGGGATTATTTCATTCTTAGACTATTGATGATTACACTCTTATTATTACACTCTTTATATCTATAAAAAGGTTATTATAAAGGCATGTCTATATAATCGAACCATGCTCTAAATGGTAGGCTATATATTTTGGCCTCTGGCATAGAGTTCATGAAACAAAATGATTTATCAATGCCTGATCATGTGTCTTCATAACTGCTGAATTGTTTATTTCTCCTGGAGAGATTCCTTGCTTCAGGGGTCCTCCATGGGGGCCCTTTATGTATGATGAGTTAACCCTTTCACTACCACACTACCAAAGGCTTATCCCTTTCACTGCGACAATACAGACGGTATTACCACTAACAATGTCCCAAGCGTCCTTAACCCTTTCACTGCCACACGACAAAGGATTAACCCTTTCACAATCACACTGCAGAAGGTTAAACTTTCACTACCACACTGACACTACAGACGGTTAACCATCTAGTGAACGGTTAACCTTCTGTAGTGTGGCAGTGAAAGGGTTAAGGACACTTGGGTTGTTAGTGGTGCAACAAAGACACACATAGCCCCACCCTCTGAGACCCTGCAGATAGCAGAACAGCCCCTGCAAACTTGATGGAAAACTACCAGGAAAAAAACAAGTGGCACGTGCAGGGCTATACACACCTCACCCTTTAACAGACAAATCATTTCTAGTAAGTTTAAGTTTATTTGGATCCCCATTAGCCACAGCAGTGCTAATGCACAGCAGGTCCATAACACGTAAAATACAGTTACAGACTTTATACACTCACAAACATTCACATAATAATAACTTGGACAGACACAACATATACATATACATATAGAGTGAGAAATTAGGGGTTAAAGGCCAAGTTGAAAAGGTGGGTTTTGAGCAGTTTTTTAAACGAGTCCATAGTTGGGGCGGTGCGGAGTTCTGCGGGGAGGGAGTTCCAGAGGGTGGGAGCTGCCACACTGAAAGCTCTGTCCCCGAACGTCCGCAATCTGGTTCGGGGGATGGAGAGCTGACCAGTGTCCGTGGATCGCAGGGACCGTGACGGAGTGTAGGGGTGGAGGAGGTCAATGAGGTAGTAGGTACTGAGGTGCCAGAGCGTGAAGGGATTTGTAGGTGAGCAGGAGGGTTTTGTAGGTGATGCGGGATTTGATGGGGAGCCAGTGGAGGTGGATGAGGGTGGGGGTGATGTGCTGCCAGGGTTCAGTGCGGGTTAGAACCCTGGCAGCTTAATTTTGAACGTACTGGAGCCTGTCCAGGGTTTTGTTTGGGACCCCGGACAGGACCCCGTTGCAGTAGTCCAGGCGGGGGGAGGTGACGAAGGCGTGGATGAGGGTCTCAGCTGTGGTGTCGGAAAGTGATGGTCAGAGTCTGGAGATGTTTCTGAGGTGGAAGAAGGCGGATTTGGTGAGGGAACTGACATGGGAGTCCAGGATAACGCCCAGGTTGCGGACCTTAGGGGATGGGCAGATGGAGCAGACGTCTATGTTGAGGGTGAGATCCCCAACCTTCCGGAGGCATGCATGGCATACAGACAAATTAAAACAACAATACATACTCCTAATCAAATTCATAATATACAATACAACAATACATACTCCTAATCAATTCATAATACAATACAGCATACTATACAATTTAGCTTTTTCATACATTATCTATGTTTATATCAACAAATTATTCAATCTTCTAATAATTTATCCATATCAGACACTTAGTAGATGCTTCAAAATTAATAAAATGAATGTTAATGAATGTCACATTGAAAGCGTAAATGTATCTGCAACAAGCTCTATATGAAATCAATATCCAGGTAAATGTGTTGTGATTAATATATTAAAGACATGTATGTACTGTGGTTTGTCATCCAGAGTGTATTGTTATCTTGCGGATATACACATAACAATAGCAGACCTCTAGGTTAACCCTTTTCACTACCACACTACCAAAGGGGTAACCCTTTCACTGCGACAATACAGAAGGTTAACCCTTTCACTGCCACACTACCAAATGGTTAACCCTGTCACTGCCACGCTACAGACGGTTATCTGTAGTGTGTGTGGTAGTGAAAGGTTAACCTGCTGTAGTGTGGCAGTGAAAGGGTTAAACATTTGGTAGTGTGGCAGTGAAAGGGTTAAACACACCCACTGTATGTACCAAACAGATATGGAGGTGGACCCAAGTGCAGACGGGAGACAGATGACGACTGAAAACCCATCAACACTGGGTATATTTAATCAAATCAAATCAAATCAAATGTATCTGTAAAGCCCGAAATCACAAGGTAGAGCAGGAGTGGCTGCTCACCTGTTGCATATCACTGTGTGTGCACAGGGTAAATCTAAAGTTAAACACACACACACACACACACACACACACACACACACACACACACACACACACACACACACACACACACGCACACGCGCACACGCACACACACACACACACACACACACACACACACACACACACACACACACACACACACACACACACACACACACACACACACACACACACACACACACACACACACACACACCCCCCGCTCTGGCTTGTTCTCTTCAACCACCCTCTTCAATAAATAAACTGGTCTGCTGTGACTCCATCTCCGCCCGCGCCTCTGTGTCAGGAAGCCTGTAGCAGCAGCAGCATGGTCTAGTGCTACACACTGTGTTACATAGTGTGTAGGCCAAGGCTCAAGCCTCAACGGTGCATATCATATGTTTTTGTATCGTATTACGGAGAGACTCGAGCAGCTCACACCCGTCAGGTCACTGGTCTCAGTGTGGGTTCATCTCCGTTGACCTCCGAGGGATCTCGTGCCGTCAGCTGGGATCGTGTTATCTCAGGCTCCCGGACAGTACGACTCCTGGTCCTGGATCTGCTGTAGGGATGGCTCTTGGGAAAGAAGTGCTGAAGACAGCAGGACATGCCATGACTCCTGGTCCTGGATCTGCTGTATAGGGATGGCTCTTGGGAAAGAAGTGCTGAAGACAGCAGGACATGCCATGACTCCTGGTCCTGGATCTGCTGTAGGGATGGCTCTTGGGAAAGAAGTGCTGAAGACAGCAGGACATGCCACGCCTAAATCCAAACATGTGTGCATGTGTTTGGGAAGTGACACACTGTAGTACTATATTAGCAGTATGACATAGTTAGTGGTCATACCGCAATACCGCATAGCAGTGTTGTAGTACTCGAGTTCAGGACTCTGACTCGAGTCTGAGTCCTGGGCTGATTTTCAGGACTCGTGACTCGACTTGGACTTGAGCACTGATGACTCGGACTTGGACTTGCACTCGAGCATTGGCTGCATTCGGACTCGGACGGTGCAGACTTGGACTCGGACTTGTTAATTGATAAATAAAGTTATTTATTTGTTTTTATTTTTGTAATGGGCCCTAATCATTTGGCATAAGATATTGATGGCTAGTGCGTTTGTTTGGCTATTGTGTCACAAAGAAAATAAACTCCCTCTGAAATGGTGACCGCTGTGTCATTAATGTAGACCTTTTTTTATTTGTATGTCAGCTTTTTGACTGCCAGAGTGGAGTGGACTCAACCTTGATGACTTGGACTCGGACTCGGACTAGGCCGGGTAATGGGGACTCAACTCAGACTCGACTCTGGCTTCTCTTTGGTGACTCGGACTTGGACTGAAACACTGGGGACACGAGACTCAACTCAGACTTGAGATTTAGTGACTCGACTACAACACTGCCGCATAGCATGTTGTGTCATTTCATTTCACATCACCGTCCATGTATGTGTTTATTTAAGTGGTGTATAAAGTACTTGAAAGTCATACTTGAGTAAGAGTAAAGATGTCTTACTTGAAAGTGACTCCAGTTGAAGTCACTTGAGAAGAAGTCTTAAAGTAGCTACATAAATGTAGTTACATATCAAATGTATTCATCTGGTGTTGAAAACAGCCAGAAAATTGTTTTTTATCCTCTCCAGACTTTATTAAACGTATAAACGTTAAACGTCCTGGATCAAATGTATAAAAGTATTAGAAAGCAATTGCTTGACGTAACTTGATGCACTAACAAAGCAACCTGCCAACAGTTTCTATACAGTATATACAATAGCGATGAACGGTGTCTGTGTTTTGTACCCAAAGTAATGCGTGACTGACAAAAGTACCCGGATGTACAGTATGTCAAGGCTGTATCAAAGAACCCTCGCATTAGGACCATGTAAACTAAGGACTCCTTCCCAAAGATTATTATTCGATTCACTGTGCACATCCATTGGTAATGAAAGCAATTTTTTATATAATATTTTAAATCCTTGTGACATTTACTGCTAATGCCATCTCAACTTGTCTTGATGAGAGCGCTGGTTGTTCATGCACAAATTATCTTCTATGTGCAGGAGTGATTGACTGTTTTCATGTCATGTATACAGCCACCCAGAGGCTTTGATTTATACAGTCCGGATAATTGAATATCATGATGAGAGACATTATATTCAGATTTGTATTTTGTATAACGAGGTGTCCAATGTTAATAATTAAAAAAAATATTAAAAACGCTTTTACTCCACTACATTAAATGTATCTATTATATTTTTAATGTTGTGAAGTAAAAGGGAAAGTCACAATAAAGTAAAAAAAAATTAAAAAAGTAAAGTATAGATACTCCCAAAAACTGTAAAAGTACTGTAACAGATACATTAAGAAATATCTTGTTGATTTGAGACGAGGGCTGTGTTGACTCAACCACACGCACACATACATGGAATAAGCATGTCATTTAGTGGCTCAAAGTCCACATTCGTCATGATAGCAATGCATCGACACACGGTCTGCATTTCAAATCATCAAAATCATCATCCTACTGTGTGATTTAAACATTTCTTTATTATGAATGATCCCTGGTCCTGATCCATGGTCCAATCTTCCTGGACACTTTACACTTATTATTACTGTACATTTGACTGTATATTTCTGTATATTTTTTATATTTAAGATTTCTTTTTTTATCCACGTTTTCTCCTTATTTTCTATTTTTTTTCCCATCCCAATTTCGGCTCGCCAATTCTCCCTTCAATTCTCCCCTCCCCTGTCTCGAACGTTGTTAGACCATGCCTCCCACTGGTCGGCTGCAGTGAGGACCAAGCCTTGCATCACGTGTCCCCTCCGGTACACGAGGAGGCAGCTGTCGCATCTTTTCACCTGAACAGCGCGATCTCTCAGTGGCGAGGAGTAACGCGTGGGAGGCTCACGCTGCCCCCGATACTTCCTGATTCTGCTGTACAGGCGCACCAACCGACCTGTAGGAGTCGCTGTCCACAACGTCCAATCCCCACCCACCGGCTTTCCCACCCTCTAACACTGCCAATTGTGTTAGTATGACGACTGGCCAAGCCGGTAGCAACGCAGAGAGCTGGGCTCGATACCAGCATCTCCTGCGTTAGTGGCGAGCGCCTTGCCCACTGCGCCACTCAGCCACCCTATATTTAAGATTTTAGAATGTATATACATACCAGAATGTATATTCCCCGGACCATATTTTATTGTTTATTCTTATTTTATTCTTATTTTAGTCCTATTCACTACCTAAATGTTTATTGTTTACTGTGAGTGATCCGTAGTGCCGAATTCCCTCTGGATAAATAAAGGATTTCTATCCTATCCTATCCTATTCTATTCTATTCTATTCTATTCTATTCTATTCTATTCTATTCTATTCTATTCTATTCTATTAGGTCCTGTTTTGTGAAACAGGGTGTACACACAGTGCAGGGGGTTCGGGAGATGCAACTGCAGAAGGGCCCTTGGTGTTGGGGGGCTGGGGGCCCTTCCCCAGAGTAAATACCGCCTACACAAGGGATCCTCCATCTTTCTCATGTCAAGGACGCCCCAAATTGATACAGACCCACATTTGATTATATCCGTCTGCACTGTGATGACAGTGGGGGGAGAATAGTCCTTCTTATATATTCTCTCTTTGGTCTAACTTCTGGACAATTAAATAATAGTGAGACCCTCTGGAACCCCCCTCAAGGACCCCTGAGAACCAATGGCCTTCACACTATCTGAAATGGCTACATCATTAACACTAAGATCTATCTATCTAGTTATAAGGAGGTGGCACCATAAATCATCCTGCACCCACTCCGACCTATAGCCACACCGTGATTGATAATAAAACTTTGAATGACTCCAAAGCAGGGACATTTAATGAGAACACATCTACTGGAAAAGGGGCCAGCGATGTTGTTTTTCCCCCGCCTAAGGCTGCTTCAGGGTAATCGAAGTCACTCAGTGTGTGCACAACGTTGATGACACCATTTCAAAGGTCAACGGTCTAGTCGGTTGTCTAAAACTCTCTATGCTTATCACGGTTGTGACACGTGAGCTCTATAGCTGGTTTCCTCTACTGTAACTCATTTACTTAATGTCTATACGGGGCTGTCACCGAAGCCTGGGCCCTGGGGACCCCTAGGTTCCAGGGGGTCTTAGGACAAATTGGGAATATTTGAATGTCTCTAGTCTATTTTAGTGCTGTCAGGCGATTAAAAAAATTAATCTAATTAATTACAGGATTTGTAATTAATTAATCGCATTTTAATCGCATAACCATTTTATGCCTGATATTCTATATTCTATAATCATATTTCAAATTGCATGTGTCCGGATGGCAGAATTCAGTACTGTACAAAACCTTCTGTTTAATCATCTTCCATCTATTAATTTTCTTAGATTTTTCAGGTCTGGTCAATTTGAGCATAGTGTTATTCACAGTCAAAGATAAATTTTTTTTTAATTGATATTCTCATTTGGTTCCTTACAATGTACTCAAGCCTAGTAACAGATACAGTATTTCTGACACTGGGAATACATTCCCTGAGATCCATAGATGTCCCTAGAATCAGATACCAAGAACATGCAAATGGACCATATAAAAAAAAAGTCTGTAAATGTGTATTCTACGTTCTTATGGAATGAATGAGATTACATTTTTTATTTTATTTTTTGTAATTAACACTTTGATCGCCGGGGTTAAATTCATAATTTACCATCCCTCGCCAGCCCTATTTAACATGGAGAAGTTCCCCTTCTTTGCAGGGCTATAACTTTTTAAATTGTATTGCTAAATTGACATTACCATGGCCCATTCAAAGTCCTATATCTATTGTTCAGGGTGTAGCAACGTTATACTTTTTCATTCACATATTCATACTAAAATACGGTCTAAAGTATGTTTTTATCGTTTTCTGCAGCTTTCTCCAGAACGTGATTTATAGCCCTGAATGCATTATATTGATGATTGTATACAGTTTGATAGCAATCGGCACGAGATAAAACATTTCAACTGCACGTACTTCTAGAAGTTACTACGTATGATCTGATGTTGACCGGATGGGCGGGGGGTCGTTTATAATTCCGTGGGCAACGTTATATCATTCATCTAGTGTGGGTGATATGATCATTAGAGCAGTTAGTATAGAAGACATTACAAAATAACGCTGAAACTCATCGTAGCTTCCTCTCGCCGTTGGGAGATGAGCGTGGAACAGAATTTTTTCTATTATGGGATGTAGAAATACCCGATCCATTTCCAGGTTGTATAATAGTATATACGTCCAAATCATGTTGTTTATCGAGTTATTGGCAACGGATCGATATCCATTGTGTCGACCTCGAGTCCCGGGACCTATAGCAAGTGATCGGACCAAATTGAAATGAGCACCAGCTTCCACTTCCCTGTTTCTTCCCTGGGCGATCTGCCGATCAGCCACCAGATGGCGCTCTTGAACCGTTAGAGAGTTGACAGGGGCTCACCAGTACATATAATGTCTCCGGGGGAGAAATATGATTTCGATCACAGATTTTTGAAATATTGATATCAAAGACGCTGTCCAGCGTCATCGGCAGAATAAGCATGGCGGGGAATGACGTGTTTCAGCGTCAACGGTGATTAAAGGGTTAATTTTGAGTTAATTTTCATAACGCGATAATTTGCTGTGTAATTAATTAATCTAATTAACGCAATAAACTGACAGCCCTAGTCTATTTCATTCACTAGAAGTTAGCTCAGTGAGATAATCTAAAAAGGTGACAATTCTATAATGTCTGATTAGAGGTTTCACTCCTTGTGGCAGTGTCTCCCACCGGTTGGGTGCTACAGTATATACTGTACAAGGGGATCAATAAAGGAATATATTATCTTATCTTATCTAGCAGGCAGTGGTGGAAAAGTAACTAACTAAGTGTTTTTCATTTGTAAAAATTTTAGCTAAGGGCTGACCCCTATTAGTCGACTAATCGGTCGAAAGGAGCCGTAGTCGACTGGCCAACCTCTTAGTCGAATATAAAAAAATAAAAATACAAATTTTTTATAATCTTTTTTTTTATCATTCTTTTCAAAAGAAAAGAGGCCTAGAAGCGTGGCTAACGCTAATGGCACGCATACCAGAGGCTAACTGCCTACGAAAACAGGCACAGAGGCACTGAAAGAGGATTTCACCCATTTAATGACACAGACTAGACAAATATCAAGATGTATCCATCAGTGGACCAATTGCATACTTTTGCAGAGGACAAGAAGCCTTCAGTCGACTCCTTCAGACATTAAGCACCCCCCACAGCCCAAATGGAATGATACAAAATAAAAAAATAAATATAAAAAAAATAATTTTTTTTATATATTTTTTTAGTCTACCAATAGTCGACTAACGGCAAATTTTGGCCAATCATAGTCGACCATCCAAATCCTTAGTCGGGGACGCGTGAACACTTTCGGCAACCAATTGTGTACTTCCGCGTTTCTCTGATTGGCCAGTGTTGGCCAGCGCTCTCCTTCGTGAATACCAGCCGCTCTACGCTCGTTTACCCCCTCATGAGTCACGTGAAACACTGCAGACCACTGATTGGTCAGAAGAGAGACGCGTCACTCGTTGGAGGCTCTCCAGAAAAACAGAAAGCCGCCATCTTTAATGTCTCGCGTAGGATTTCATTGTGCAATAAACAAAAAAGGATACAGTCACTGTGTATTCTGCCTCATTTATTGATGAAACAAAACCGACATCAACACAATTTGCCACCGAGCGGAGAGTTTAGTCTCACAAAAAGATTGCTGACTTGTTAAGCTTGTTGTTGTTGTTAGGTTAGGTGCTAATGTTGTGCTAGCGTTTTAGCATGGCTATCGTACATAGTGCGATCAATATAACTCGCTATTGATTGTTTGTACTAGTAACTAATGGTTAATGCTAGTAGAATAGACACAACGTGAGGTAATCACCATCCATTTTAAACCGGTTATTACCTAATGCTAACGTGAGCAGATAGACGCGCGACTGGTGCTGTTACAGCTTGTTAGCTTAATGCTAATGTTAACGTTAGCAGATAGACACAAGAGCCTAGGTAACGTTAAAGCAATGAGAGGTAACGTTAGCAGAATAGACACAACAAGAGTCTCGTTAATGTTATTATTGATTGATTGATTGAATGAAAACTGTTTTACTCTGGCTTGCGCCTAGCTCGCGGACATAAGTTAGCTATGCTGGAGCTCTCAGCTGTACACCAGCGGCCCCAGCTTGTTAGCTTAATGCTAACGTTAACGTTAGCAGATAGACACGAGAGCCTAGGTAACGCTAAAGCAATGAGAGGTAGCGTTAGCAGAATAGACACAACGAGAGTCTCGTTAATGTTATTATTGATTATTGATTGAATGAAAACTGTGTTTACTCTGGCTTGTGTAGCGTGATCCAATCTGCGTTGTGTCTGGTGTGAGGTGGAAGTAGACTCAGACAACGGTACTCAATTGATGGTTGTTTTATTGGTGATCTCCTGTTATCAAACCAAAACAGCACAGTTTGGTCTCTGCCAACGACGAGAGGGCCTACCTGGAAGAGGTCAAGGTCCTGGCGGGATGGTGCCAGGAAAACAGCCTCTCCCTGAACGTCAGCAAAACAAAGGAGATGATTGTGGACTTCAGGAGGTCGGGGGTCAAGGACTACAGCCCCCTCAGCATCGACGGGGCACCGGTTGAGAGAGTCAACAGCTTCAAGTACCTCGGAGCCTACATATCCGAGGACTTGACATGGACCACACACATTAACAGTGTGGTGAAGAAGGCACGACAACGCCTCTACTTCCTCAGGCGCCTAAGGAAGTTCCAAGTCAGCCAGAAGATCCTTAAGAACTTCTACTCATGTACAATAGAGAGCATCTTGACCGGCAACATCACCTCCTGGTTTGGGAATAGCACTGCAAAAGACCAAAGCAGACTACAAAGAGTGACACGTTCAGCCGAACGCACAATTGGAGGGGGGCTCCCCACCCTCCAGAACATTTACTACAAGCGTTGCAAGGGCAAGGCTAAGAGAATCATTAAAGACTCCAGTCACCCGAACAACTGCCTCTTCGAACTGCTGCGGTCAGGCAAGCGATACAGGAGTCTCAAGGCGAGCACAGAAAGACTCAGAAGTAGCTTCTATCCCCAGGCCATCAGGCTGCTAAACGAACAATGAATGAACACTACACAACAACAACCACCAAACGCACATAGCACACACATCCACACGCACACACCCACTTTAAACAAACACACTGTAGCACCCACTCCACACACTTTATAGCACACACCCACTTTAAACAAACACACTGTAGCACCCACTCCCCACACTTTATATTTATGGATGAAGGATTGCACTACAACTCGTACACCTTACTGTAAATTGTACCTAAAATTGTACCTCATCCCATTTCTGCTTTGCACTAGATAGTACTGTACATTAGTACACTGCATAGTATTGTGTATTGTATATTATATGGTAACTCAGAACATTGTACATATGTCTATACCGAACACTGTGACCTCATTTTCTTCTTCTAAATTCATGCTATATTATGTTATTATGTTATTTGATACTATCTTGTCTAGCACAGTCTCTGGAGCGTAACAGTAAGAAGCATTTTGTATGAAAGTATTCTGTACTTCTGTATGACAACTATTAAAGAACTTGAACTTGAACATACAAAACATGGCGTGAGCTACCATCATCACCGTGTAGTCCACCTCTGTGCTCTTTCACGTTAGAACTCAAAGAGAGCTCGCGCACACTCACAACAGTGCGCCATCCACAGTTACAACAATTGTTAGCTACTATTAAATACATGTAACTCAATACAAGTCAACTTCAGCAAAAACATATGAAATAATATGAAATGAAAGGCAGTGTGTAAGCATTAATTAAACCGAAATACAAAAACAACGGTTCATACCTGTTAGCGAACCAAAACAGCACATACAAAACATGGCGTGAGCTACCATCATCACCGTGTAGTCCACCTGTGATTGCCAAACAGAATACTGGTTAGCACACGACGGTACTGTGGCTGTTTTACACAGGGCGAGTTAATGTCATTACACACAGGACAATTTCAGTACCAAAACCAGAACATAAATCAATTTTACAAGTTATACATAGCAATTAAATCAAATATTAGGTAACCGAAAGTTCGTACCTCTGTGCTCTTTCACGGTAAACTCAAAGAGAACGCCCACTTCCGCCGGCGTGTCCCTTGCCGACGAACCGGCTAAACCATTATGTACATTGGTTGAAAGTATTTACTATACAACAAATACTCAACTGGAAAGATGACCTATCCTCTCTAAACCCATTATAAAAGACCAAAAGGGATTTCGTTTGGAGAATCAATAACTCAATATGAGGAAATTAATAAGGGGCCTCCTCCGAAGCCATCATGTCTCCAGTGAATGATTCCACAGTTGTCGTGTCTGACGACTGATCACTATCCTGATAAACAATTACAGAGTATGACTCCTCTGATTCAACATCTGCATCTGGTCCCTCCATCCAAAAGTGGCGTGGTTTCTTCAGTTTACACTCCTGCTCCCCACCATTATGTGTCTCAAGTGTAATTCTATGATGTTGATCACTACCCATACTTCCCACCTGCTCCTCTGCCGGCTCTGATACACCCGTCCCTGTCACGGTATCTACTACCCCCTCCACACTGGACTCAGGAAGATGAGCAACCCACCGGGCAGTTCTCAGCTCATCCTGATCAGAATCATCTGTCATTTCCTCACTCGGAACAGTGCCAGGAATAGACACCTCAATCTCTGGCTCGTCCCATGACGGCAGAGGCAGGAAATTGACGGGCATAATCAAGTTCCTATGAACAGTCTTAATCCTCCCTGTGACAGGATGACGGATACTGTATATGTTCAGCACACCGTTTTTACACACTACAGTATAAACAGCACTATCCCAGCGGTCAGCTAGCTTTTTCTTGCCTCGCTCCCCCTTATTTGCCAGTAAGACCCAATCCCCCTTGTTGTGAAGGGCCAGATTAAACCGAATATATATATTTATTTATATATATATATTTAATTGTATTTGTATATTCTCTAATATTCCCTGATATCCCTTGTATATTCCTTGTACAATATGCATTGAATATCCATTCTAGCCTACTGAACATCCCATAATAGTCTCCATTCTACTATTGGTCGAGACCTTGGTGCCAGGCTGCCATACCCCTCAGACCCAGTTCAAACGTACCGCTCCACATGTACGAACAAGTCCTAGTTCCGCGTAGGAATCTGGCTACCGCACCACTAATGGGACTATTTGTTCATAGTGCGTATATATACTGCGCTACTAAAGTAGGACTTTCTTTTCAGTCCAGTTTCTTACCCTCCAATAGAGTCACAGACGTAAAGCCTCCCCGCGACGCCACGTGTGGGAGTAAGGCCAAGTTCGCCTACCATCGGTATTGAGACATCGTGTATATTAATATTTGAATAGTCATATTTGGCACTATATCGTCGAGTTGGACGTAGTCTATTAAGCTAATAATAGTCTGTTAATATATAGTGCTTCGTGCGGTGAGAATACTACCGTAGTCAGTACCCCATCGTTTCGGGCAGAGAACTGGCTGCTTACCCAGGGTGGTTGACCCCATGTGAAGCTGCACCCGAGGAGCCCCAGAGCCGACGAGCGAGTGGACCTGTATACCGGATTATTCTACCGACGACAGCCCGCCTTCCCAGGCACGGATTATGCTTTGTATACTTTGATTATTCCATGGATAAAGACCCCCGACACTGCCGTGTGTTGGAACCCCCCCCCCCTGGAGAGGACGCAAGGTGAGGAGACGCTCTGCAAGACGAGGTCGCTTCACGTCTCTCCCCCGTGGACCGGAGAGAGCCGGCCCACAAAGAGTCCACCTGCTTTCATCTGTGGTCCAAGGATCGCCGGCGCATTGAACGGCACTACAGTGGGTTCACCTGGGATACCCTTGGCCGGACGAGGCAGCCGGATTCTACCCCCCCCCCCCTCCTACTCCTGTCGGCTTACAAGCGACCGGATTAACCCCCTCTAGTGTATCTAGTATATAATCATTAAAGTATCATTGCTGTTATTCCTTAACTATTCCAGGTCGTATATTTACCACCTGCGCCTTCAGAGATTGGACATTCTCTATTGATATACCGACGAATACTCTTTGCCATAAAAGTGCATACTATTTCAATTCATAAATGTAATTAAGTGATTAAGTGCTTGTTCTACACACCATCGCTGTGTAGAAATAAAGACCTGTTTCGACTTCGTACATTTGTGTTGGATCCGTTTCATCTACGTGAGAGTGTTTATGATAATATATTTATGCCGTGTACTGGGTGGCCGAATATTAAGTACAAAGGTAGTGGTAGTAAGTATCATATCTAGTAATACAGTCAGGGAATTGTACCCCTCAGTTACAATTGGTCCTTCGAGCCGGAGGGTAATCAGTGTAATATTAATATAGTGTTATTAATATTGAAATGGCCTATGATGAACACTCCACGAAACGATCCTCCTAACCAACGCCCGCAGCGCGAACGACGGCTCCCTCAGTACTTAGAGGCTTACGCTGTCAGTCAACAACCTAGTCTTCTACTAACAGTAAACGCGGTAAAACTAGAAAGTAAAAGTATGTCTAACCCCAACGCCCAGACTACCCCGACCATAGAGGCCCCTACGGGCTCTAATGTAACTGACCAAGTTCACGGTGGGGACCAGTGGGAACCAGACATGACTTCACACCCCGCCAGTACTGAAGAAGTAGTCCCCGATGAGTCCCGGGAGGAATACAACGCTACCGAGAGAGAACTCGGCACGGAAGAAGACGGGGAGAGCACCGTGGAGATAGAGCTCCAAGGCTCCGCAAGGAGTACCCCGAGGGAAGGCTCCCCTATACAACCGCCTTCTCCCAGCGAGGCAGAGAGGACCCTACAGCAGGCCTTCCTCATCAGCCTGAACGCCGCTGCTGAACGCGACCGACTGCAGATCCAGCAGCGAAGCGAACACGAGCAGATACGTCTAGAAATAAGACGCATTCAGATGGAAGAGAATGTGGCCCGAGAACGAGCCGGTGCTCAACGGGACGCAGCGCGCGACAGACAGCAGTCGCAACTAATAGAACAGCTGATCAGACGGACAACACCCTCTCCCTCCGCCAGAGGCTCCAGGAACTCGTCTAGACACACCTCCAGGGCGGCATCCCCTAGCCGAGTAAACAACCCTGAACTTGACCAACAGACGAGGTCTATACCCCCCACAGACCACCTCCCCCCACCGGTCCAAGCGAGACCTAGCAACCGGGAAGGAGCAGCATATCCTGTGGAGAGGCTAAACCAGAGACTACAAGCACTGGATGACCTAACTGAAGACGAAGAGGAAGAGGAGGAGAACCACGCCCGAAGACAGCACAGTACTCTACCGGACCAGGAGGTCCGGTACAGCCCAGGCTATACTCCCGCGGAGCTGCGCTACAGACCCCCGACTCTATACACGGGTGAGCACGACGCACGACCCGCACCGAGGAACAGCACCTGGACAAGCGGGCCATGGTACACTGCCGGTACCAGCCCATACCAAGGAGCGGGAGGAGACTCGCCTAGGAGGCCTCTCCCCCAACGCTCGCCGATGTATCCACAGTCAGCGTCATACATTGGCACGCCTATGGTACCCGACTTCACCCAGGAGAACCGGGCCCAGTATACAGAACTCCGCATGTGTCTGGAGACCATGTTGGTGGATGTATTGGATGAACGCCACAAATACGCCATCCTACTGAAGCACTTAAAGGTACCCCGCGCACATAATATAGCGCTCGCCTACGCGACTTCCACCACCCCATACACAGCAGCGCTGGTAGCATTGGACCAGAGGTATGGGCGCATATGGGATTACGTGATCCAGGAGATCCGACACATCGACCGCTTACCCCCAGCAATAGACAATCGAGCACTGGACGACCTGTCCATCAGAGTGCAGTCCCTGGTAGGGATGTTGGGAGCGCAAAGAGAGAAGGGGAAGTATGAACTTTACGCCAACTCAAATGTGGAAAGGATCCTGGAGAAGCTGCCGCCCGCTCGTCAGGAGCGCTTTAGGCGGCAGAGGGACCACAGAGACCCGAATGGCCCCGAACCGAACCTCCTCGATCTAGCAGACTTCCTGGCGAGAGAAGTCAGCAGCCTACGGCTAGATACATTCGGACGGAGCACCCCTGGCTCCAGAGAAGGAACCAGACGACTAAATGATGGAAGAAGATCGGTGACTGTGATGCACCAATCGGAGTCAGTACCGAGCAGCAGGAGCCACAGTACCCCCTCCAGAACGGAGAAGTGGAAGATAGTGTGCCCCTACTGTGAGAAAGAACACTGGCTAGCGCAATGTGACTCCTTCCCCAAGCTGAACGCGGAGGAAGCAGGTCAATGGATAAAGTCCAACAAGCGCTGTTTTCGCTGTGCGCGCTCACACATGGCAGCCGAATGCCGCTTAAAGAAAAGGTGCACCAAGTGCGATGGAGCCCATCTGGACATACTTCACGACAGTAACAGACGGCGCCCTTCACCTGCACCATCCAGCCGCAAAGCGAGCGTCATGTACATCGATCCCGCCAGCAGCAGTGGAGCCCGAGTACTCCTAAAAGTAGTGCGTGTGACACTAAGCTACCAGAATAAAGTCCTGGACACTTACGCCGTCCTCGATGACGGGTCAGAGAAGACCCTGCTGCTCGCCTCCGCTGCGGCCCAGCTAGGGCTGCGGGGAAGCGAAACCCAAATGACAATTCGGACAATAAGACGAGATTTGAAGACGATAAAGGGCGAGAATGTCTCATTCTCTATCGCAGCAAGCGGCCAGCCTGAGCGACGGTACCAGATTGCAGACGCTTTCACCAGCCAAGAAATAGGACTGTCGCGGTACACATACCCCGTCGCCAAGCTGATGGAGAAATATGCACATCTGCGCAAGTTACCGATCCCGCTCATAGACAATGCTATGCCGACCCTGTTGATAGGCTCCGACCATGCAGACCTCATTGTCCCGATAGACCGGGTTCATACCGGACCCCGAGGCTGTCCTGCAGCAGTCGAGACCCGTTTGGGATGGACTCTCCAAGGCCCGCTCGCCAAATCTCTCAACCGAAGTACAGCCACTAGATGTCTCCACTCCCGAGTCACAGAGGGAGAAACCGCACTCCTGCAACACGTAGAGCGGCTATGGACCTTGGAACAAATGCCCTTTAAGAACGGAAAGAAAGACATTCGCTCTAAAGATGACATTTACGCCATTCACCTCCTCGAGACAGGGACCAAGAGAGTCCCGGTCAACGGCGTGTTGAGATACGCCACGCCACTCCTGCGGCGAGAAGGAATGCCTACTTTCCACGCCAAGACAGACGCCACAGAACGGTACCTGCTGAACACGGAGCGGCGCTTAGCCAAGAACCCCGCCCAAGAGAGTGTATACCGCGCTGAGATTGAGAAGCTCATCACAGCGGGACACGTCACAAAGATGGACATTAAAGAGGCTGACCAGACCACTGAATCGTGGTACGTGCCCCACCACAAGGTCCATCACAACGGTAAAGACCGCATAGTATTTAACTGCAGCTACCAGATCGGATCCCAAAATCTGAATAAAGAGTTACTGCCCGGTCCCACACTCGGCCCCTCCCTACTCGGCGTTCTACTCCGCTTCCGCCAGGAAAAGGTGGCCATCAGCGGGGACATTAAAGGAATGTTCCTGCAGGTGAGATTAGTAGAGGCGGACAAGCCCCTGTTACGGTTCCTATGGAGAGAGAAGCCAGGAGATGAGCACCCAGCCATCTACCAATGGGAAGTCCTCCCCTTCGGAACGACGTGCAGCCCCTGCTGTGCGACATTTGCACTACAGAAACATGTAGCAGAGGACCCAGCAGCGGACGAAGAGGTCCGACACAGCGTAAAGAACAGCTTCTACGTAGACAACTGTCTACAAAGCCTTTCAACCCAGGAAGAAGCCGAGGCTCTCCTGATTAAACTCCGCGCCTCATTGATCAAAGGCGGCTTTGATCTCAGGCAGTGGGCCAGCAGCGATCCGCAAGTACTGCGCAGCCTCTCCTCCGAGGACAAGGCAGCCAGCAGCGAGACCTGGATGGCTACAATCCCGGGAGAAGCCCAGGAGATGACCCTGGGATTGGTGTGGCGATTCAAAACAGATTCGCTTCACTACAGACACAAGCCCCTGACTACGGAGCAGGGAAGGCCGGCGGCGGCGCCGACCACCAGACGGAGTGTGTACACAACACTCGCCCGACAATATGACCCGCTAGGATGTATTCTACCGTACACCACCAGGGCAAAAATGATTGTACGAGCATTGTGGGACAAGGACCAGGGCTGGTACGACCCCATTCCCGCACACCTTGCATCCACCTGGAGAGAGTGGGAGATGGAGCTCCACTCACTCCCAGGCGTTAATATGCGCCGAAGCTACTTCCCACCCACGGTGAGGCCAGAGACATGTAAAATGGACTTACACGTCTTCAGTGACGCCTCAGAGGTCGCATACGGATCAGTAGCCTACTTGCGGGCCCAAGACCAGGGGGGAGAGATCTACACAGCATTTGTCCTCGCCCGCTCGAGAATAGCCCCACGCAAGCAACAATCTATCCCACGTCTAGAGCTCTGCGCAGCCCTAGCCGGAGCGCACCTAGCCACGCTCATCCAACGTGAGCTCACCATACCGGTGTCTAGAACAATCCTGTGGTCAGATTCCACGACGGTACTCGCCTGGATCAAATCGGACTCATGCAAGTACAAAGTCTTCGTGGGAGTCAGAGTCACCGAGATTCAAGACTTAACCGAAGAGTTAACCGGAGAAACAGAGTGGCGCTACGTTGATACAAAACAGAACCCAGCTGACGTCATCACCCGGGGGATGCCCCTGGATGACCTCACCCGTCGCAATGTCTACAGTGACGGCCCCGCATTCCTAAGACTCCCGGAAGGACAGTGGCCCATGCCTATCCCGAGGGAAGCAAGTCCAGAGGAGGTGGAAAATAAGAAGTCTGTGTTCTGTGGATTGAGCACCGTAGCCTCCACCGACCCTAACATAGACGATTGCACGTCCATAGAGAGTGCACAACAAAGAACATTCCTGCGGTACCACCCGGAGTGCAAGTCCCCCGCTGATATGTCAGCAGCTAACTACGAGGAAGCAGAATTGCTTCTACTGCAGCGAGCCCAGAGAGACTCGTTCCCCGATGAATTGGCCTGTCTACAGGGAGGAAAGCCCGTCCCATCCGACAGCAGATTAATTCACCTGGCCCCCGAGAGCGACGCTCATACCCTCATCAGAGTGGGTGGTCGCCTACGCAGAGCCCCCAATCTACCGGATGACATTAAATACCCGATCGTATTGAACAGCCGACACAAGGTCACAGAGCTGATTATAAAGAAATACGATGAGGATGTACATCACGCAGGAGCAGAAAGAGTCTTCGCGGAAATCAGACGTCGTTACTGGATCCTACAAGGAAGAGAGGCGGTACGACGCTTCCAGCGAACATGTCTAGACTGCCGCAAGTGGCGCGCGCAGCCCAGCATACCAAGGATGGCTGACCTTCCTCCATGTCGCCTCCGAATCGGTGACAAGCCATTCCACTCAACGGGTATGGACTGCTTTGGCCCGCTGCACATAAAGAAAGGAAGAGGAACCGAGAAGCGGTGGGGTATTGTATTCAAATGCATGACCACCAGAGCGATACACATCGAGCTTCTCCCGACCATGAGCACAGACTCATTCCTTATGGCCTTCCGAAGATTCACATCACGGAAAGGAAGACCGTCTACCCTATTGTCCGATCATGGGACAAACTTCAAAGGCGGCGAAAGAGAGCTGAGAGAGAGCTTCCAAGCTATGGGCCCAGAACTTAAGACCCACCTCGCTCCAGCACAGGTTGATTTCCAATTCAACCCCCCAAACGCACCCCACTTCGGTGGCACTTGGGAACGAGAAGTGCGCTCCATAAAGACAGCCCTGTACGCAGTACTTGGGGCCCAGACTGTGGCGGAAGAAGTCCTAATGACAGTCCTCACGGAGATTGAGGGAGTACTTAACTCGAAGCCCCTCGGATATGTCTCCAGTGATGTGGCGGATATCGACCCAGTTACCCCCAACACACTCCTGATGGGGCGGCTAGATCCTGCATTACCCCAGACAATGTACCGGCCTGAAGAAGCGAACGGCCGACGAATGTGGAGGTACAGCCAAGTATTAGCCGACAAGTTTTGGAACAGTTTCCTACTGCACTACCTACCGTCTCTACAGACCCGCCAGAAGTGGGTAAAGGAGAGAGACAATTTGACAGAAGGAACAGTCGTCATGATTATTGATCAATCACTGCCCAGAGCTATGTGGCCGGCCGGCCGCGTAAGCAAAGTGATCACCGGTGCCGACGGCAAGGTCCGAGCAGCTGAAGTGCTCGTCCAGGGTCGCACTTACACCCGTCCCGTGGCGAGGCTCATAGAACTGCCTCGACTCCCAGACACAATCGATGATGACCATGACCCTACAACCCTATGACTTTGTGAAGTTGACTGACCCCTACAGCAAACCCTTATGTGTAAATAGACAACGCGATTAATCTGTCTCTGTTTAACTGATTAGGTCTGGGACCTATTCAGGGGGTGGCTGTTGTGAAGGGCCAGATTAAACCGAATATATATATTTATTTATATATATATATTTAATTGTATTTGTATATTCTCTAATATTCCCTGATATCCCTTGTATATTCCTTGTACAATATGCATTGAATATCCATTCTAGCCTACTGAACATCCCATAATAGTCTCCATTCTACTATTGGTCGAGACCTTGGTGCCAGGCTGCCATACCCCTCAGACCCAGTTCAAACGTACCGCTCCACATGTACGAACAAGTCCTAGTTCCGCGTAGGAATCTGGCTACCGCACCACTAATGGGACTATTTGTTCATAGTGCGTATATATACTGCGCTACTAAAGTAGGACTTTCTTTTCAGTCCAGTTTCTTACCCTCCAATAGAGTCACAGACGTAAAGCCTCCCCGCGACGCCACGTGTGGGAGTAAGGCCAAGTTCGCCTACCATCGGTATTGAGACATCGTGTATATTAATATTTGAATAGTCATATTTGGCACTATATCGTCGAGTTGGACGTAGTCTATTAAGCTAATAATAGTCTGTTAATATATAGTGCTTCGTGCGGTGAGAATACTACCGTAGTCAGTACCCCATCGTTTCGGGCAGAGAACTGGCTGCTTACCCAGGGTGGTTGACCCCATGTGAAGCTGCACCCGAGGAGCCCCAGAGCCGACGAGCGAGTGGACCTGTATACCGGATTATTCTACCGACGACAGCCCGCCTTCCCAGGCACGGATTATGCTTTGTATACTTTGATTATTCCATGGATAAAGACCCCCGACACTGCCGTGTGTTGGAACCCCCCCCCCCTGGAGAGGACGCAAGGTGAGGAGACGCTCTGCAAGACGAGGTCGCTTCACGTCTCTCCCCCGTGGACCGGAGAGAGCCGGCCCACAAAGAGTCCACCTGCTTTCATCTGTGGTCCAAGGATCGCCGGCGCATTGAACGGCACTACAGTGGGTTCACCTGGGATACCCTTGGCCGGACGAGGCAGCCGGATTCTACCCCCCCCCCCCTCCTACTCCTGTCGGCTTACAAGCGACCGGATTAACCCCCTCTAGTGTATCTAGTATATAATCATTAAAGTATCATTGCTGTTATTCCTTAACTATTCCAGGTCGTATATTTACCACCTGCGCCTTCAGAGATTGGACATTCTCTATTGATATACCGACGAATACTCTTTGCCATAAAAGTGCATACTATTTCAATTCATAAATGTAATCAAGTGATTAAGTGCTTGTTCTACACACCATCGCTGTGTAGAAATAAAGACCTGTTTCGACTTCGTACATTTGTGTTGGATCCGTTTCATCTACGTGAGAGTGTTTATGATAATATATTTATGCCGTGTACTGGGTGGCCGAATATTAAGTACAAAGGTAGTGGTAGTAAGTATCATATCTAGTAATACAGTCAGGGAATTGTACCCCTCAGTTACACCCCTTCTCTACCGAATGTCCCTTCAACTGTCTATTATACACCTCAGCTTGCCTGGTCTGTTGCTTCTCAGCATGCTTTTGAGCAAGTGCCATTGCTTCCCTCAGATCCTTCCCCAGTGACTGGACATACTTGTCCACATCCACCGTATCTCCATCCAAAAGGACACTCTCAAACATAACATCGACAGGTAATCTTGGGGTGCGGCCAAACATCAAAAAGAAGGGTGGGAGCCCTGTGGTCTCATGCACCGTGCAATTATAAGCAAACGTCAATGTGTTCAACATCTGAGGCCATTTCACCTTGGAACGAGGTGGCAAAGCACGGATCATACTACCTAAAGTGCGGTTTAGACGTTCTGCCTGTCCATTTCCCATAGGATGGTATGGCGTGGTATGGGATTTTTCAACCCCTGCCATCTGAAGCATTTCTGCTATGAGTGCACTCTCAAAATTAGCCCCCCTGTCGCTATAAATGCAGGCTGCAAAACCATAAACAGAAAATAAATTATTCCAGAGCACTCTGGCCACTGTCTTGGCAGATTGATTGGGACACGGGTAAGCACATGCTAGCTTGGTAAAATGGTCAGTTATAACAAGTACATCAATGGACTTATTATTGGCATCCTCAGCCGACCAAAAGTCAATACACACCAACTCCAGTGGTGCAGTGATGACTATAGATACCAGCGGAGCCCTAGCCTCAGGCTCAGGTGCTTTGCTCAGTACACATCTCTTACAATGACTCACATATTCTTTGACATCCTTTTCCATGGAGTCCCAATAGAAACGATGTCTAGTGAGCCACAATGTGCGCTGCTGGCCCTGGTGACCAGCCTCATCATGTACCCCTTTCAGCACCTGTCCTCTCAGAGCGCTCGGTACAACATATTGAAAGACCTTCTTCTTACTCACAACGTGTTTTGAAACACGGTACAACACTCCTAATTTGGTTGTGAGTTTTCCCCACTGTCTCAGTGTGCGGTTTGTTTCTTTCGACTCATGAACTATCTCTCTTCGAGATGGGCGGCGGCCTCTATCTACAAAGAATTTGACTCTACCAGTAACAGGGTCCTGGCACTGCTTGTCGTACAATTCCTCATGAGTGAGGACAGGCAATGGGCTCTGTCCCATGGACACCAACCTTTCTAACTGCTGCACATGAGAGACTGCTCTCATAGCTGCGCCATCCTCCCAACAGCGATGTGTGTGGAGTACAGCAGATACCTCTTCACGGGATATGCTCCCACTGTCACTACCCACCTCACCACTGGCCTTAAGGGAACTCTGAGTGGACAACCCTAGGCCCTTCCTCCTCACCTCTGGTTCCTCACAGGTAAGACGGAACATGTTCTGCACGTCATCCACCTCCAAACCTTTAGCCTCCCTCAACAAGACATCATACGAGGTCCTTGTCAGCCTGTGCATCACCCTAGGCTTAGTAAAAGGCTCCCTGCTCAGTGCATCAGCTACTGTATTTTTAGGCCCAGGAATGTACTGAATGTCAAAATCAAAAGGTGCCAGCTTAGCCACCCATCTCTGCTCACATGCATCGAGTTTTGGCTTTGTGAGGATGTACTTAAGTGGATTATTATCTGTCCACACTGTAAATTTATGTCCTCGCAGCCAATGGCTAAACTTGTCGTGTATAGCCCATTTCATGGCGAGAAACTCAAGCCTATGAGCTGGATATTTAGACTGAGCATGATTTACTGGCAAAAGCTATGGGCCTGGCTGTGCTACACCCTTCCTGCACTTGTGAAAGCACAGCTCCCAGTCCACTAGTGGATGCATCTACAGACAATAAAAATGGCTGAGAAAAGTCAGGGTGAGCCAACAGAGCTTGTCCCACCAATGCAGCTTTTAACGCCTCAAAGGCCTCCCTACACTCCACAGTCCAGTCTGCTGCACTAAGCTTACGAAGGGGGGCAGCTCTCTTCCCTTTAACTTTGCCTCTTCGTGGCTTTTTCACACCCGTGGTCAACTGAAACAGTGGTCTCGCAACTACAGAGCAGTTCTCAATGTAATGTTGATAATACACCACCATTCCTAAGAATGACCGGATCTTATTGGCAGACGGGGTGACACCATTCGACTCCATAATATCGCTCTCCGTCACACCCACTATAGCCTGCACTTTATTGGGGTCTGTGGCTATCCCTTCCCGAGAAACAATATGTCCCAAAAACTTCAGTGACTTTCTCAGAAACTGACACTTAGATGGAGACAACTTCAGGTTGTGTTCTCGTAAACGCTGAAATACCATCTCCAGCCTCTGCAAGCTCTCTTCTTCAGACTTGCCAAAGACCAGAAGGTCATCTAAATAACAGAGAAGACTCAGTGAGTTCTGATCACCAAAGATTGTGAGCATCATTCTCATGAACGTAGCTGGACTGTTACAAAGCCCCTGGGGCATACGGTTATATTCATGTAAACCGAGAGGAGAGGAGAAAGCAGTGTATTTCTTATCATCCTCATGCAGTGGGACATTGTAATATCCGGATGTCAAATCCATAGAACTGAAAAAGGCATTGCCTCCCAACGCTGCAAGTACATCTGCTTGATGAGGCAATGGATGTGCATCTTTCACTGTGCGAGCGTTTAACCACCTGAAATCTGTGCACAGTCTCAAGTCACCGTTCTTCTTCCAACAAAGAACAAGTGGGGATGCATACTCGCTACTCGACTTCCTAATTATCTCCCTGTCCTCCATCTCGTTCAGAGTCTCTCTCAACTTTTGGTAATGGGCGGGGGAGAGCCTCCGGTAAGGTAACCGAAAGGGCCGATCGTCAGTCAGTCGGATACGGTGACAGAAGCCACTAGCCTCACCACAATCCAACCGGTGTCTAGAAAACACATCCTCATAGTTCTCAATTAGGTCAGTCAGTCTATCTTTCCAGACTGGTGAGACCTGACAGTCATCAACTGACAGGTTCTGGAGCCCTAGACTAGCCAGTCTATCATTCCCCCTAGCTACATTGTTGCTAGCACCACTCTTAGCTGTAAGACTGCCGTGAGAGCTGCCACTACTCACTCTACCGGCATTCTGGTGAACTGACGTGTTCGTATCACTGTCAAAATCTTCTAATGCAATGCATGGATACACGTCAGCCACTTTCGCATTCCTTCTCAAGGTGATAGCTTTGGTAGTCGGATTTATAATCTTGACAGGAAGCCACCCATCCCCCCAGAGAGGTGTAACTACCCTGCCAACTAGTATGTTACGGTGCACACAACGAGAGGCGCTGGGCTCAACAATAACAGTACTTCCCATAGAAAGTTTTGTCCTGGGTGGGAGACGACCCCACACTACATGCTCACTCATCGGTTCAAGTGTTACGGCCTGTTTCAACTTGACTGTTCCCACTTTGTCAGGAATTTCCTCCCCCCTCCATCTCTCAAGGTTGGCCATGAACCTGATAAACTGACTGTTTTCGTCCTGACATGGTGACTCAGCTGTTCCCAATATGCGCCAGTAGGCCCCCGTGGATTTGAACTGTCTAATTAAGGGCTTCATCACATTGGTGCCTATAATGAGCTCATCAACCTGACCCTCCACTATCAAGACTGGTACTATGTATTCAAAACCGTAAAGCTTAAGTTTCAGCTCACACGTTCCCACCGGACTAGTCTGTTTCCCACCACACCCCACAAGAACAACATTGGTAGTCGATATCAAATCACCCGTCACTACTCCTGCCTCCCTCAGCCGAGGAACCACATCAGCGCGCAGAGAAGTAGCCATGGATCCGCTATCTAACATCCCCTGTAACTCAACCTTGTCTCCTGTTAATACGGTGGTGAAAAATAAACTGTCACTTTGGGATGTTCTGGTCACATTCTGCATAATTACTGTCTTGTCTTTGGGTGCTGCTTCACAAACGGACGTATATACAGACTGAATATCATCATTGCAATTGGAGGAAAAACCATAGGGGCCCACATTGTCCTCCTTTGAATGAGGGCCGTCTAGTTTTCCTGAGGAGGACCAGCCTGTCTCTGACCAGGGGGCTGTCTAGGAGTGGTCTGCCCACAATAGATACCAATATGCCCTGGACCCAGACACTTGAAACACAGCCTGTGCGTCCTACAGTGCGTCCTAGTGTTGTGCTCCAAACTGCCACAAACCTGACATTCTTGAGAATGTTTGGGGAACTGTTTATGGGGGCCATTTTGTACATAAGGACCATTTTGTACAGACTGAGTGTTGTTGCCTAAAGCCATTTCTAACACTCTCAAAACTCTATCCATTGTGTTATTCTCAGATACAGACGACAGCTGCTCTAGCTCTGGACTACTGACAGCCATAGGTGACATGCTTTGTTCGTGATTAACAACCACCCTCTCCTGTGATGACTCAATGGCGACCACATGTTGTGTCAACCGACCTCGACTCGCTCTATGCTCTCTCAAATATTCATCCAAATGTCCCTGCACCTCACCTGCTGTCCACTCACGAGATGGCTTACTTTTGAACACTAAAGACAACTCCTTATCGGGGCAGTTACGGATGAACATGAGAACTAGATGCTGGCTCAGGCTAGTCTGAGGTTCCCCCTTACTAAGAAGACACTGCTCTGTGGCTTCTGCTGCTTTGTTAAGCCTAATCCAATAGTCAAGAGGATTCTCGCTTGCATATGCTTTGACTGCATAAAAGTCAGCTAATGGAAGATCTGAGTGAATAATATCACCAAAATGTTGCCTCAGAATGCTAAAAATAACACCCACCTCACTGACAGTTGAGTTGCTACGCATCCATACTTTGGTAACGTCCCGGGCCCTCCCCATTAGCTTGTTCATAACCTCCTCAACTTGTTCAGCTCCAGTACAGTTATTTTTCTTTCTGATATATGTCCTCATGAGTTCCTCCCACTCAAAAACAGAGCACTTATCTGTGCTGTCCCCTCTAAAATAGGGTGGGGCATTTGCATCTGAACGTAACACAAGATTCATTTTGGATGCATCAATCACAGTATTCCCACATTGGTCAGGTTGGAACATCTGTTGGGGATTTTGTGAAACTAATACAGGTGAAGTCCCCAAGGTTGTGTTCTGCATTAACATCATTCTAATAGCTTCCCCTATTTCTGACCCAATGGATTTTATCAAATTGGCCATTTGGCTGGGGGATGTTTCAACACTAGTGTTGTTCATTTCACCAGGTGAGGGAACAACCGGGGTGAAAAGTAACGATTGGGCATTTCTCTCAGAGTGACCCTCTACACTCCCCCTTCCAGGACTAGAGGAACCTGAACCACCTGGACTCGCCGGAGTAGACTGCATAACCGGTGTGTAACTTAGAACCCCTCTCCCTCTCCCCACAGTCAAGTTCCCTGTAGGAGTGTTTCCTACATTCAAAGTCATTTTCAGTATCAAATGGTACTTTTACCGTTATACTCACAGCGTGTTTTAGGTAACACACTCGAAATCAATAAACTTGATTAGAGACCATATCTTTTTCAAAGGATTCAGTGCTCTCCAGCCTCCTCAGGAACAGACCTCAGGAACAGACGGCGAATGCAGCGTCCCCGTGACCAGGCCGCGCCGGCAGCATCCACGCGTCTAGGCCGCACATGAAGCCTCCACGTCTCTCCAGCAACACCGGTGGTCGGCTTCCGCTGACCAGTTGATTCGGGTTGTCTCGGCACCAGTTTGTAGCGTGATCCAATCTGCGTTGTGTCTGGTGTGAGGTGGAAGTAGACTCCGACAACGGTACTCAATTGATGGTTGTTTTATTGGTGATCTCCTGTTATCAAACCAAAACAGCACATACAAAACATGGCGTGAGCTACCATCATCACCGTGTAGTCCACCTCTGTGCTCTTTCACGTTAGAACTCAAAGAGAGCTCGCGCACACTCACAACAGTGCGCCATCCACAGTTACAACAATTGTTAGCTACTATTAAATACATGTAACTCAATACAAGTCAACTTCAGCAAAAACATATGAAATAATATGAAATGAAAGGCAGTGTGTAAGCATTAATTAAACCGAAATACAAAAACAACGGTTCATACCTGTTAGCGAACCAAAACAGCACATACAAAACATGGCGTGAGCTACCATCATCACCGTGTAGTCCACCTGTGATTGCCAAACAGAATACTGGTTAGCACACGACGGTATTGTGGCTGTTTTACACAGGGCGAGTTAATGTCATTACACACAGGACAATTTCAGTACCAAAACCAGAACATAAATCAATTTTACAAGTTATACATAGCAATTAAATCAAATATTAGGTAACCGAAAGTTCGTACCTCTGTGCTCTTTCACGGTAAACTCAAAGAGAACGCCCACTTCCGCCGGCGTGTCCCTTGCCGACGAACCGGCAAGGTTCTGTCCATGATTCTAGCATAACAACTTCACTCTGCTACACTTGCGCCTAGCTCGCGTACATAGCTATGCTGGAGCTCTCAGCTGTACACAGGGAGACAAGTACGGAATGCGCATGCACGCGTTACCGGTGTAGGGGGAAGAGGGCTGGCCGATCGCTGGCCAATCAGAGAAACGCGGAAGTACATGTTGGTTGCCGAAAGACAGCCATTTTCCATTTTAGGGAATTTGTACTTTCACTCCACTACATTTCAAATGAAATATTGTACTTTTTTTTTTTTTTTTACTCTACTTACTACATTCATCTGAAACCATAGTTACTTTGAAGAAAAATATTTTGCATAGAAAACACGGCACAAGTTGATGAAAATGATCAACGTTAAGCATTAAGTAGCTGCAAGTGGATGTAATCAGAGCCTGTAATCAGTATAACTGCATGATATACCTCTTTAACACAACGTTTAGAGGACAATGGATCAAGGATTTCATGCTCCCAAGCTATGAAATACAAGGACTTTTACATTCAATATCAAACATGTTTCTACTTTTACTTAAGTAGAATTTCGAATGGAGGGCGTTTACTTTTACCGGAGTACTATTTTATCTGTATATTTCTACTTTTACTTCCGTGTACTTCTTCCACCACCTCCAGCAGGTGTGGGGTAGTTTCAGGTTTCAGGTCAGAGTGTAAAGCCTCTTGCTGTTGGAGAGGTTTCAGGTCACAGGGTCGCCTCATTAGGGCAGGAGCACTTCACGGGGTTGTCTGTGTGTGAATAGATAACGGACTCGTGCACACAACATGACTGGAGGTGGTGTCAGTATTTCTTCACGACACTGAACTGTGCCTGCACAAAGTGCAATGCACATAAGCCGCCACAAGGGGCAGCAGAGTATCACAAGACCTAAAGTTGGGAACAGAGGGTGAGTGAGTGAGTGAGTGAGTGAGTGAGTGAGTGAGTGAGTGAGTGAGTGAGTGAGTGAGTGAGTGAGTGGGTGGGTGAGTGAGTGAGTGAGTGGGTGGGTGAGTGAGTGAGTGAGTGAGTGAGTGAGTGAGTGAGTGAGTGAGTGAGTGAGTGAGTGAGTGAGTGAGTGAGTGAGTGAGTGAGTGAGTGAGTGAGTGGGTGAGTGGGTGGGTGGGTGAGTGAGTGGGTGGGTGAGTGGGTGGGTGAGTGAGTGAGTGAGTGAGTGAGTGAGTGAGTGAGTGAGTGAGTGAGTGAGTGAGTGAGTGAGTGAGTGAGTGAGTGAGTGAGTGAGTGAGTGAGTGAGTGAGTGGGTGGGTGGGTGAGTGAGTGAGTGAGTGAGTGAGTGGGTGGTTGAGTGAGTGAGTGAGTGAGTGAGTGAGTGAGTGAGTGAGTGAGTGAGTGAGTGAGTGAGTGAGTGAGTGAGTGAGTGAGTGAGTGAGTGGGTGGGTGAGTGAGTGGGTGGGTGAGTGAGTGAGTGAGTGAGTGGGTGGTTGAGTGAGTGAGTGAGTGAGTGAGTGAGTGAGTGAGTGAGTGAGTGAGTGAGTGAGTGAGTGAGTGAGTGAGTGAGTGAGTGAGTGAGTGAGTGAGTGAGTGAGTGAGTTATATTGCCGGTCTATGAGGTGGTTTCCATCAAATAAAATGTACCTGGGTGGATGAACATTTACATGGATGGAACACCCAAGTGTTGCCTAAATCTGCGTGTATCTTGTCTAAATCCATTCAAACCTTTACACCAGTGGTCACCAACCTTTTTAAGCCCAATATCCCTGACCTCGGCCTGGGTGAAGGCAAGATCTACCTATTGAAGCGTTGAGAGAAAAAGACAGCCAAGATTGTACTTTAAACTTAATGACTTGTATTTGCCTGTATTCTAATTACATGCAATGCTTTGGTCCAACATTAAAACGTCAAAGTAGAACTGTAATGTGTACTTTCTCAGTCAGTGCTAAGTGCAGTCATCTTATGCAGCATTACTTTTCACATCAAAACAAAAGTAGAACTGTAATGTGGACTTTCTCATATTATTAACATTGCCAAACATATTTACAATTAGCATTTTATAAAGTAGAACTGTAATGTGTACTTTCTCAGTCAGTGCTAAGTGCAGTCATCTTATGCAGCATCACTTTTCACATCAAAACAAAAGTAGAACTGTAATGTGGACTCTCATATTATTAACATTATAAAATGCTAATTGTAAATATGTTTGTCAAAGTAGAACGGTAATATGTACTTTCTCAGTCAGTGCTAAGTGCAGTCATCTTATGCAGCATCACTTTTCACATCAAAACAAAAGTAGAACTGTAATGTGGACTCTCAGGGAAAGATCTAAAAAAAGAAAGAAAAAAATAATAATTGCAGGGAAAGATCTACAGGGAAAGTCTCAAAGATCTACCAGTCGATCGCAATCGACGGGTTGGTGACCACTGCTTTACATGATGCTGTCAAGATTCAAACCAATTAAAAAGGGTAAAAAAACCTCAAATACAAGATATCTTGTATTTATTAATAGGACAAAAACACAGAGGAAAAAATTAAGAACGATCACAATTTAAAACAGTTACGAACCGAAGCAGGGCGATTTGTAATCGTGTTTTTAAACTGTCCATAGGATGATGGTGGGGTATTGATTTTTTAAGAGAGATTCATTCCAAGAAGCCGGGGCATTAAAACAAAAGGCTGACTTTCCAAGTTCAGTCTGCACTCCGGGGACCTTAAGCATTAGCTAGTCATTTGAGCGTGTCAGATAGGGTCTGTAGTTCCAATCTAGCAACATTGTGATATAAGGTGGTAATCTACCGGCAATGGCCTTAGAGATAAATAGAATAATCTTCACAGACGGGCGCTCCTGTGATGAAATCTTCTCAAATGGGGGTGTGCAGCCCAATGTGTATCAATGTGGGGGTCCTTGTCAAGAAAACGCACATAAATTTGTACTGTATCTGGGTCATTCCTGGCTATCTGTGACTTTTCCGTTCTCAGGATACAACTCTTTATATCTTACTTAAAATGAATCACATGTTTATAATGAAAGGCTTTTATTATAGATTGAGGTCCTCTTTATAACATTAACACACAAAAAGGGTCTGTACAAGCTGATGCTCACTGAAATTGACCTCACAAAGTGCACACAAAGTAGACTTCAGCGCGCTTTCAGTCAGCGTGTGCAGACAGGAGCTCGACCCCATTGACTTTGCATTGGTTTGTGGCTAGCTAGCCGGAGCTAGTATGTGGAACAGCCTGGGTTGTGGCTAAATATCCGGAGCTAGCGTGAGGAACAGCCTGGGTTGTGGCTAACTATCCGGAGCTAGCGTGACGAACAGCCTGGGTTGTGGCTAACTATCCGGAGCTAGCGTGACGAACAGCCTGGGTTGTGACTAACTATCCGGAGCTAGTATGTGGAACAGCATGGGTTGTGGCTAACTATCCGGAGCTAGTATGTGGAACAGCCTGGGTTGTGGCTAACTATCCGGAGCTAGTATGTGGAACAGCCTGGGTTGTGGCTAACTATCCGGAGCTAGCGTGAGGAACAGCCTGGGTTGTGCTGAGAAAGGACTGTGCCGATCATCAGCATCGCGAGTGAAGTAAGACACAGGGCTGGGGCTCAATGAACTACTACCCCTTTAAGATCAGAACCACTACGTAATAAGCAGGTGAAATGCTCGACAGATCCACAAAAAGAGATGCACGGTGTCTCTTCTTATCTACAGCAGACACAATATCATTTATGACTAAAGTAATTGCTGAGATAGCACTATGCATGGCTCTGAAGCCAGATTAATGAGAGCTCAATACAGAACGCCTCGGGAGAAATGCATTGAATTGATTTTTCACCAGTGATACCGGGGTTTTCTGCAAGAAGGGACCATTTGGAAAGAACTGTCCGATGATGAGATCCCTTCTCTCTGCTCTTTTATGCAGCGTTTAATCAGACTGCCAGACTACAGGCATTATACTAGTTGAAACAGAACGATTAAAAACACGTCACTCACTCTGTGATAAGTGCAAGTTATCTTATCATTACCCTCAAGGCACAGAATCCCTGAATTTACCCAAGAGGATCAATAAAGGAATAAATTATCTTTTCTTATCTTATCTTAGAAGGTCTGCCACTGTTAGAGTTGTAAGGTCCACATGTACACAGGTACTTTTGAAGTACACAGGTATTCCCGTCCGGTTTGGCCTTTCGTCCACAACAAAATTTATTTTTGAAACTCCAGCCAGGGTGAAGACTTTCCGAAACACAGTGTGTAGGTGAAACTGGAGCCTATGGAGGACATCATGACTAACAGCCCCTGTCCCCTCTCCAGACCATGGAGAGCTCCCTGCAGGTCATTTCATGTGAGGGTTTTTGCATTGCTGTGTGGACTGAGAGATTGTCTAAAACACCATTGGTATTGGACGGAAAAACCCACATTTTCTAAAATTTCTGTTCTTACTTCAGCAAGAACAGGAAATATCGTCTCGTTGTTTGCTTTTTGTATCCATTGTCCGCTGAATGCTCTTTTGTCCACTTTTTTGTATCTCTAAAACTACGTGGGCCACAAGCCAAGTTGTTGTTACTGCAGATACCAGTAGATTCATCTGATGATAACGTTAAATATGTAATACTGTATTCAAAACAGAGTTTTCCCCCCACTTCAATTTAAATGAAATTTAAACGAAGAACTATCCAAATATGTCAGTCTGAAGATTCTTTAGAGTGCATTGATCATTTATTGATGCAAAATGTATACATTGTGGGCACTGGGCTGTAGAATAACTAAGCTGGTCTTTGATCTTGTGGCAAAGCTGGTGTTTTGGCAGCAATGCTCAGAACAGAACGTTCCACTCAGGCAGTCCATACTGAGCGAAGTTACATCAAATCAAATATGTCAATAGTGAAAAAAGGAGTTCCCTGGTAACACAGTGGCTGGCACTGAGGGTATTACATAATACATACACAACACAGTGTGTGTGTGTGTGTGTGTGTGTGTGTGTGTGTGTGTGTGTGTGTGCAGGGCCGCCTGGGAGAAATGCGAGGCCCTGTGCGAGATTTAACGCGAGCCCCCCCCCCCCCCCCCCCCCAAAGGTAAAAAAAAAAAAAAAAAAAAAAAAAATTATATATATATATATATATATATATATATATTTTTTTTTTTTTTTTTATATATACAGTCAACATATTCTTAAATAATAGCGCTGCCCGAGGCGGGGCATGATACAGTCAACATATAGCAAAAGAGAGAGCGAGAGAGAGCTCCCGTTCTACAGTCAATATACAGTGTACAGAGAGAGAGAGAGAGAGAACATGTGTTTGTCATGTGTGTGTGTGTTAGAGAGAGACTAGAGCATGTATGACAGATTCAAAAGGACAAAGATCAACACTTAAATCCAAGAGAGAGAGAGAGAGAGAGAGAGAGAGAGAGAGAGAGAGAGAGAGAGAGAGAGAGAGAGAGAGAGAGAGAGAGACATTGGAAAGAAATTGAAATGCTATTTGGCCCTAAACAGAGAGTACACAGTGGCAGAATACCTGAGCACTGTGACTGAAGATCCTTGAGCACAGCCTAGCCATCGAGAAAGGCCGCCATAGGCAGACTGTGTGTGTTAGAAAGAGAGAGAGAGAGAGAGAGAGAACATGTGTGTTTGTCATGTGTGTGTGTGTTAGAGAGAAACTAGAGCATGTATGACAGATTCTAAAGGACAAAGATCAACACTTAAATCCAACAAGAAGAGGGTATACCAGAGAAACCAAAGCAGCAAGGAGCCAATGGCCGACATCAGCTAAATAGGCTAGCCAGGTACTGTGACACCAGGCCACACACAGCTTTGGCCAATGGCCCAACGCTACCCAAGCTACACAAACGACCATTCACACACAGCACATGTCGTATCTCCAAATGTTGTGAAGTAGCATATGTTTTGCCTGGAAAAAAACATCGTTATTAACAAAACATTCGGGAGGGGAAGGAAGGAAGAGTGGGGTAATGTCATGACATTTTCATTAATCTTAGTTACCTGCACGAGGTACGCAGGGCGAAAGGCCGCAACACAGGTCTCCACGTTGACGAAAGGCCTCTCGCTGGCGGGACAAAAAGCTATGGCCAGAGCCTTGTCATGGTGCAGGCCCGACTACATCTTCTGTCAAAGGGCCTGCTATTCTCAAGGCTAACTGATAGCATCAAACGAACGTTCCCAGCTGACGCTAAACAGCTAACTGGCTAACAGTTAGCTCAATCAGGCACCTGGCTGTACAGCCAGGTGCTCTCACCACCAGGCACACACCGTTAGCGTTAGCTACTAGTAGTATTAGCTAGTCGACCAGTTTGGCTCCAGAGAGAGAGAGAAAGAGAGATGTCAGGTCCACGGCGGGTATATAATCATAGGTTGACTCACGTCACTCACCATAACGCAGTATCAACGTGGAAGGAGACTTTCTTGGCCCCACGGTGTAATTTCTTCTTCATCTTCTTCGAGTACTTTCCGGCAGACTGGACACCTTTCGGCGTATTGCTGCCTAACAGATTTATCTGCTCACAAGTTCTCTTCTCCTTCTTTTGAAAAGACATCCACTCGCCTCGCCTCGCTCCTCTGGATAGGCTAGCTAACGCTAGTTAGCCGTTAGCTAAGCTAGCTACTAGCCGACAGCATCATGGCTATCCCGACTGAACCACACGTTAGCACTCAATATTATAACGTAGCTAAAGCTAACTAGCTGTCCCTGTCTTTAGCCGGGATGGCTAGCCTGACTGAACTGTCTAACATGCAACAACTTTCATCTTCAGTCCATCTGCCGAACGATGTCTTCTTCACCTTGTCTGGGATAAACTCCAATGCTGCACGCGCGGAATAGTCAGACGCTTTAGAATAGTGTAACCCCTCCCCTCATTGAAACCAATGCCTGCTGCAGAGCACCAGAGCTCCAATAGTGACCCAGGTGCAGACCCAGGAACAAGTCATTCTACAAACGTGTCTAATGTGAAATATATAAGCATATAAGCAAAACTAGATTTTAGGTCTGTGATGAAAAAGGGCCTCGCGGGAAGGGGGGCCTCGCAAAAAAATAAAAAAAAAATAAAAAAAAAATAAAAAAAAATAATAAAAAAAATTTTTTTTTTGCGAGGCCCCCCTTCCCGCGAGGCCCTGTGCGACCGCACTGCTCGCACACCCCCTGAGGCGGCCCTGTGTGTGTGTGTGTGTGTGTGTGTGTGTGTGTGTGTGTTTTAGAGTGAATGTGTGTACATCTGTGGCTAAGTCAAGTCAACTTTATTTATGCTGCACATTAAGCACGATTCATCCAACATGCTTTACAAGAAGATTGAGCATGACAAAACATGTGTGTGAGTGTTTCTGTATGTGTGTATGTGAGTGTGTTTGTCTACAGTGTGTGTGTGTGTGTGTGTGTGTGTGTGTGTGTGTGTGTGTGTGTGTGTGTGTGTGTGTGTGTGTGTGTGTGTGTGTGTGTGTGTGTGTGTGTGTGTGTGTGTGTGTGTGTGTGTGTGTGTGTGTGTGTGTGTGTGTGTGTGTGTGTGTGTGTGTGTGTGTGTGTGTGTGTGCGTGTGTGTGTTTGGTGCACAGGCTCAGTGCGGATGTGCCGCGGTTCTGGCTTCTCATTGGCCCACAGGGACAGGTGCATGTGACAGCGGCAGTGCACGTGTTGCCGTGGGGACCCTCACTAAGAGGTAGCCCCGCCCCTCCACTGATGTCGCCTGTCACACGGTGCAGCGGGGCCCCAGAGCCGTCATGAATAACAATCACTCTTTTTAACTTTCCTGTCCTGGGTTGTTTCTCAAACACCAAATACTACTCAATTCTAAATTCACCGTTTGAAAAACCACACAGGTTCTGACTGTTGAGTTTTCAGATGTTTATTATCCAATTTAGCTTATCTAAAGATGGTACAGTATGTTGGAGTGTTGGGCACAATCACAGAGGCTGAGTACTTTCGGTTGATTCATCACATTTAACATTTAATAATTGCATTTAACATTCAATCATCACATTCAACATATAATCATCACATTCAATCATCACATTCAGCATATAATCATCACATTTAATCATCACATTTAATAATTGCATTTAACATTCAATCATCACATTTAACATATAATCATCACATTTAATCATCACATTTAATAATTGCATTTAACATTCAATCATCACATTTAACATTTATTCATCACATTTAATCATCACATTTAATAATTAATCATTACATTTACTCATCACATTTACTCATCACATTTAATCATTACATTTACTCATCACATTTAATCATTACATTTACTCATCACATTTAATCATTACATTTACTCATCACATTTAATCATTACATTTACTCATCACATTTAGTCATCACATTTAGTCATCACATTTAATCATCATATATATTTATCACATTTACTCATTACATTTACTCATCACATTTAATCATTACATTTACTCATCACATTTAGTCATCACATTTAGTCATCACATTTAATCATCATATATATTTATCACATTTACTCATTACATTTACTCATCACATTTAATCATTACATTTACTCATCACATTTAGTCATCACATTTAATCATCATATATATTCATCACATTTACTCATCACATTTAGTCATCACATTTAATCATCATATATATTCATCACATTTACTCATCACATTTAGTCATCACATTTAATCATCATATATATTCATCACATTTACTCATCACATTTATTCATCACATTTACTCATCACATATAATCATCACATTTACTCATCACATATAATCATCACATATAATCAAAAAGCTTAGTGGCAAGGATCTATTTGTAATAATTGCTGTAAAAAAAAGAAAAACGGGGGATCTAAAATGGTTTTTCGTCTCAAGGGTTAAATTCTTCAAAATGAACATTGACCTGATGCTACTGGTTTGTAGGAGTATCTGATAAGCCTTGACTGAGTGTAAATAAATAAATAATGCAACACTATTGCACTAATACCATTGCGATGCATTGCTAGCTGGTCTTCCGGCTTGCGTCACCAAGGTTCATACAGAACACAGCGTCCTGCCTGATCTCGAACAAAGCAAAGTCAGTCCACGTCACCCCAGATCTCAGAGAGTTGGACTGGCTTCCCATCGCCACATGAATCTGTCCTTGACCTGGCATGCCGTGCAATGAGGGAAGCGGCTTCCTCCTACCTGAGGTCAATGGTCTCTAACTACACACCGTCAAGACTACAATGTTCCCCCTACTCTCTGCATCTTCTAGCCACCTGAGACCCACTCCTATTCGGGGGGGGGGCATTGAAACGAAGCAGGCTGTTATGTCCTCTGTCCGTGTCAAATGTTTGAAGGGTAATGAACTGTACTGGCCAGCTGTACACGTTGTTTTGTTTTTTAATTCTGAGAAATGACGTACTCCTGAAAGGTTTAAAGGGTAAATGAACTGTACACCCAGTTCTGTTTTTTTGTTTTGTTTTTATTCTGAGGAAAGACATACACCTGAAATAAAGGACAAGAGAACAAGACACAGGGTGCAGAGGCTGGGAAAACAGAGATAAAAGGAGAACGGTTCAAACACGGTATGTTTCCATAAACATCCCAGCCACACACTACACTACTAAGACCCCAAAACATGTAGTTTCATTCACATAAGACCCCCAAAACATGTAGTTTCATTCACACAAGACACCCAAAACATGTAGTTTCATTCACACAAGACCCACAAAACATGTAGTTTCATTCACATAAGACCCTGAAAGATCTAGTTTCATTCAAATAAGACGCCCAAAACATGTAGTTCCATTCACATAAGACCCCGAAAACATGTAGTTCCATTCACATAAGACCCCAACACATCTAGTTTCATTCACATAAGATCCCAAAACATGTAGTTTCATTCACATAAGACCCCAACACATATAGTTTAATTTACATAAGATCCCAAAACATATAGTTTCATTCCTCAAGACCCCAAAACATATAGTTTAATTTCACTGATGTATTTCAAAGCCTGCTGGAACCCATGGAAATAAAATAAAGACAAACATGATTTGTTTTCTTACACTAGGGGGCAGAATAGGTTCATCTTTGAATATCAAGACTGGCCATTAATTCCCCCCTCTGTCCTGCGTTTCAATGTCACAGTTTCAATTATGGACGACCTTTAGCCTCACGCTGTAGCATTCATGTCACGGAACATGGAATTCCAATGGAATTCCAAAAGCTGCCCGGTAAATGTATGTGACCTCAGCCTCTGCTCTGAAAAAAAGAACAACAGAAACAACAACAACGAACCGTCTGAGATTTAGATTCTTGGAGAACACAACAGAGATTCCGATGGCCTGGGCCTTGCCGCACTAGTTGTTTGGAAATATCCATGATATACATAAATACTGTAGATTACAGGTTGCAAAATAACTGACTAAATGTTTTAGATATCCAAATACTGGTACGGCAAAGCCCTTTAGTCAAGTTATGTACTTGTTTACATTAATTATTATGGTAGCAGTGCACCTTCTATTCCCTATCGGTTGGAGTTCCATACTGAACATGGGTGCAGAGAGGGAACACCACTGCAAGAGTGTTAATAACTAATACATCAAATTACATAAGGTTGTTAAATATACTTAAGCAAAACGGCACACACGGAAATGGCTCTGTGAATTCAAACCTTTATTTATTCTCGAAAAGACAATTGAGGTCACCCTCATTTTCAATGTCGTCAAGACTTTACAGACATTTCAATGCACACATTTCTACAATGTAACAATAATAAATATGAATAACTATCTATATAGAATTCTTTTTTTCCCCCACAGATGGACTGCAGCCCAGAGTGCCGCACAGCAATTTGTATAAAGTGAACATAACATCAGCACACACTTGACAGAATAAAAAACAATGCATAAATTGCAGACATAAGAATAGGTATAAAAGACAATAAAAGTATTGCAATGTAAATGTGCAGACTTAAGAGTAGGCATAAAACAAGTAATAGTACAATGTCGCTCAAAGGCATGTGAACCCCCCCGGAACAGTCAGGCCCCCAAACACCCCACACATCAATCCCTACCACATCCCCATCCAAGACACCCCCCCCCCCCTGGATAAAGCACGTCATGACTGAAGGAAAACACAAACAGCCCGCGTGCCGCTCACACCGCCATGCACGGCGACGGGAATGCCACCCCCACGGGCCGCACCATCTCCCCTCACAGAATTCCACATAGCTGTCCTGGAATGGCTTAGGATGTTGCATAATGGAAGTACATACTGTACAGTATCAAGACTAAGTTCACTGTAGGTGGTATGGTTTTGACCTTTGACCACCACAACAGAAAACAAAAAACACATGGGGACACATTACATAATGCTCTAAAATGATTGATTATTTGATCATTACAGGAAAACAACATGTTATATCACACTGGAAACCACATCAGTCATACGATAAATAGGCCTACATAGGAAAAAATATATATTATAATAATATTAATACATATTAACTAGGGATGTCCGATATTATCAGCCTACCGATATTATCGGCCGATATTGGCATAAAAATGTGATATCGGAAAATATCGGCATCGGTTTGCAAAACATTTTAAATAAAAAATGTCGTCAAAAAGACATCGAGTATCTATTGTTCAAGATGTGAAAAAGGAATATTTTTTCCATTTATACATTCCCGTTTTATACCGTGGTGAATATAAGTATGGTTTTAGAGTGGTCTGGGTAATTCCTGGGAGGCTAGTAATAGGCTGCGATGTGTATTATATATTATCCATTGGCATTTCGTCCCTATACATGCTACAATAAAAAATTCAAATGCATATGATGGGTATATTATGTTCCATCATGCATGCATGAAAGGGGGGGGGGGGTCGTTTCTGATTAATTGATTGTCAATAACGGCATTCGTTAGTACAACATACACAATGGCTATGAAAACAATGCACAACCGAGCTGAAATTGACGTTAAATTGCTCTTACCTGTGGCCGATGACATTCCAAAAAGAATATTCCAATTATTTGATTGCCATCTGCTAGATCGTATGTCCATTTGGCCCACGCCATAACCCCCCACAGCATAATGGATTGGGCGTCCCGAAAGCGATTCAATGCGATCGGGTGAAGATCTTGATCCACGTTACAAGAAAACTCCGCCCGGATGACTTTCAATGACGCACAGAGTCATACACAGAGTCACGAAGGAAGTGCGACATCGGCCGCATACCAACAGGCGGCGGTATTGGACCGTTGCGATCTCAGACCGTTGCGATCTCAGACACATTGCCACACAGTACCACAGCCTTGCTGGATGATTTATGAATGGAAATAGCGAATAAAAGAAATAACGATCCAATAACGAGTAACTCATTCACCGCCAACGATGAGTATACTCGTTGATTGGCGGCCTATAACCAGTATACTCGTCTTTGGCGGTGAATGAGTAAATATGTATTAATAAATAAATAAATAAACAAACAAACTAATTAATAAAATATAGATACATATATAGATAGATAGATAATTATGATGTTCTACTCTCTGATATACTTATTGATTAGGATATTTTACTCTGATATGCCTATTGATTAGGATATATTACTCTGATATGCCTATTGATTAGGATATTCTACTCTCTGAGATTATTATTGATTAGGATATTCTACTCTCTGAGATACTTATTGATTAGGATATTCTACTTTCTGAGATGAATACTATAGCACGCCTGACCATCCTGGGTGGGGATCTCTCTTTGAATTGACCTACTGTATCTCCAACTCTCTCTCTTTCCTTGATCCTCCCATCACAACTGTTGTTTCCAAAGGAACCGTTGTGATTGGAGGATTGTGAAAACAGGGCAGAGCTTAAGATAGGTCAATTGGCCTTCCGAGGTTTGCTTCTTTTTTTATTTTCTAAAGATTCCTTGGGAGTTTTTACTCATTTTCCATGGGGGTTAAAGGTCATGGGTTAAGATCAGGGGGTTAGCCTTTATTGTTCTGTGTACTGTATTGTTATCCCTGTGATCCCTGTGGGCCTTTCAAAGTCTATTTGAGACGTGCAATTGTGATAACGGGCTAGACAATATCTTGACTTACTAGGCAATTTAGAACATTTTACTGAACATAACAGTGAAAGAGAACTTCCTTCAGTGATCATTCATTCAAAAGAATCCCACTCTCTACCTCTTGTGTTAACTTGCTTTCTATTAGTCAACAACAACAACGACAATGGAGTGATGACTAACATCAGCATCAATCTCTATCTCGTTTAATATCTTTAGTTCATGTTCATGTTGAGTCCTGTCTGAACATCTTGTTTCATTAGGAGACACGTCAGAAGGAAGAGAAACTCTGATCCCTGTTTGCTCTGGTCTTTTTTTTATATATATTTTTTTAATTATCTTTATTAGCATTTCACAGCTTTTTCTGGCCACGCAGGACCAATAGAGGAGAGAGGGAGAACGAGAGGAGAGGTAGGGAAGACATGCGGCAAATGGCCACCGGGACTGGGAAACGAACCTATATATGGTGCTATATGGTGTGCTACTGGAGCGCCCCGTTTCCTCTGGTCTTTAACGCTATCACTACCACACTACAGAAGGTTAACCCTTTCACTACCACACTACAGAAGGTTAACCTGTCACTACCACACTACAGAAGGTTAACACTTTCACTACCACACTACAGAAGGTTAACCTTTCACTACCACACTACAGAAGGTTAACACTTTCACTACCACACTACAGAAGGTTAACACTTTCACTACCACACTACAGAAGGTTAACCTTTCACTACCACACTACAGAAGGTTAACCCTTTCACTACCACACTACAGAAGGTTAACACTTTCACTACCACACTACAGAAGGTTAACACTTTCACTACCACACTACAGAAGGTTAACCTTTCACTACCACACTACAGAAGGTTAACACTTTCACTACCACACTACAGAAGGTTAACATTTCACTACTACACTACAGAAGGTTAACCTTTAACTATCACACTACAGAAGGTTAACCTTTCACTATCACACTACAGAAGGTTAACCTTTCACTACCACACTACAGAAGGTTAACCTTTCTCTACCGCACTACAGACGGTTAATCTTTCACTAACACACTAGAGGCGGTTATATACTCGTACTGGCAATCGCGTCCCGCTCTTCGCCATATTGAGATATACCTCATCTCCAGTACCTACTGTACTACATAACGAAAACAAAGCACCCTTGCACTTGACCAGGCCCCGCCCCAGTGACTTACCCATAAGACACCAGGCGTGGTCACACTCGCCCTTCCTCTTTTTTCGTTTTCCATCATGGCGGCTGCTTTGCACCCTGTGTAACTAGCGTTATGAAGTGTAAAGAGAAATTGCGCAATGTTGAGTATTCGCCGGAGATTTGCCAGCCCCTGGAATCTTCTCGGCATGTTCCAACGGCACGTCGGGTCTGTCCTGGTGTTTCCTCGTCTTTTGGCAGCAGATCGAGGGACGACGTGCAATGTTTAGCTATCGAGCTAACTCGCACCCAGGTAGGCTCTGTGTCATCAGGCATTAACGCTGGTGTTAGTAATGCTGCTTGTTGTTCTGTTAGACAACCGAGTTGTGTATCGGCGCAAGGGGCAGGATGTCTGGGTAAACGTCCCTCTGAGTTGGACGTTTTCCAGGCTATCTTGCAGCGCGCTGCTAATACTAATGCTATAATTCTGGGTCACTGTTCTAATGTTCCCCGCTGTGGGATGTCACCGCTTTTCCCTCCTCTTAACCGGTTCATTGATGAAGGTCAGTCGGTAGCTAATGTGGGGGGTTTTGCTGAGACTTATTTACCCTTTTTACGGGTGAATGGGTTGACAACAGGGCGCAGGGCAGGTGTGCCATGGCTAGAGAGCCAGGTAGCATCAATCCTGTGCCCCGGCTGGGTTGAACGGTGTCCCACCCGGAAGCCGACGATTGAGAGCAGGTCGGCCCGGCAGGTGGCAGTATGGACTGATGAGAGTTATACTGCCATAGGATGGAATTTAGCTGCGGCCAGTGTTGTTGTTGTTTTTCTGTCCACATTAGCGTTGGGTAGTGGGGCTACAGGACCAGCCGATGCTGAAAACATCTTGCGTGTTTTTGGGGTTATAGAAATCTTGAATCAGTCGCAAGCTATAACCGCGGGGAGGATTAGGATGCTATCAACACTTGTTAATAGACATCTCTGGTTGGAGCAGTCTTCCCTTGGGGAGGAAGAAAGGTTTCTTCTCCTTAAGGCTCCTCTTTCTGCGGAAGGACTTTTTTGTCGTTCTGCGGAGACGCAGGCGGTTGTTGACCTGGGTCCCACACCGCCTCATGCTATGCAGCCGGAGGTGAGAGCACGGCCTTGTCAGCAACTATGGCGAGGCCCTCGACAGGCAGCCATGTTTCCCCCGCCAGAGGTACCCTGGGCGTTGAGTCAACAGGTGTCCACAAAGCCAACAGCCTTGGCAGCCGAGGGATCAGCCATGTTGGATGAGCACGGCCTGAGAAACTGTCGCCGTCCTGCCGCAAGCCGCCCGCTCTCCGATCACTCCCTCCCCAAACACCAGCGGAAAAGGGGCTCTGATTTGTTTGCTTTGGCTGCGGGCCGCAAGCCTTCGTTGAAGCGCATGCGGCCCCACGTTTCGCTTCTCATGGGGACAGGGGCTGACACCCAGTTGATGGCTGAGCCTGGGTCTGTCCGTGAGAATGTTGTGCTATCACGTGGCTCCCTCGCCACGCATTATGCGTCTGCGATTGGCGAGCCTGGTGTTACGTCTGTCACATTCGATGGTGGTCAGCAGGGGGACTCGAGGCCTCTTCGAAAGAATGCTCAGCGCGGGTTTCCCCGACCTCGCCTTCACCAGGCCGGGTATCATGTTGATGCCTCCCACTCCCGCAAGATCGGCAGTGGTCTGGCAGGCGCGCGTGATTTAGGTGATAGTAATATCACTGCAGGGCTACGGTGTGTAGGAACCCATGGGGTCCTCACGCCTTGCATGTCCAGCTGCAGAACAACTCCTCAGCATGTTCTGGAGGGGTGTTCAGTGGGGGAGCTTTTGTCACCTGGTTTGATGTTAGCTTCTCCCGTATCAAACCGGCCCTTTCTGTCGGGGTCCCCCCTTGGGTGCGATTGCCTCGTGGGTTGTATCAGGGACCGTTGTCCCGATTCCACGGAACGCCCTGCCCGCACGGTTGGTGGGTTCAGAGTTGGCTACGCACAGCGGGAGGGACCGGGCCTATCTACAGTTCCTTGCGGCCCAGCGCCAGTTGGCGGCAGGTGCGCTCTGGGATTATTGTCACATATGGCTGCAACAGTGCCGTATGTCGAGGTGGATGGAGAGAACGTTTAGGGGGGGGCTTGTCTTGCAGTTCGCACAACCCCACCCTCCGTTTTCAGGTTTGGTGCAGACCCTATTGTCAGGGTCGGCAGCAGTGACAGCTCTGGCCGACGAGATCCAATCTCTGTTGGTGAAGCAGGCCGTAGTCGTGGTCCCGAGAGAGGACGCGATGTCAGGCGTCTACTCCCATTATTTTCTGGTGCCCAAAAAAACCTGGAGGTGTCAGACCTATACTGGATCTGTCCACGTTCAATCGTCTGATTGTGGCGAGACGGTTCAGAATGTTGACCGTCAAACACCTGTTAAACGCTGTCAGGGTGGGGGACTGGTTCACCTCCATAGACCTGAAGGATGCGTATTTTCACATCCCAATTTTCCCTCCTAACAGGAAATACCTACGTTTCCTTTTTCAGGGGGCGTAGCGTACGAATACCAGAGGTTGCCGTTCGGCTACTCTCTGGCCCCCCGCACATTCACCAAGTGCGTAGAGACCGCGCTGGAGCCTCTACGTCGTCAGGGGATACGCATTATTTTCTATCTCAACGACATTCTGCTCCTCAGCCGGTCGGAGGAGGTCGCCAGGTCTCATACCAGGCTGGTGGTGGAATTCCTCACCAAGCTGGGTTTTGCTGTGAACTGGAAGAAGAGTACGCCTCTTCCCAGTCAACAGGTGGAGTACTTGGGCTTGGGTCTAAGTTCAAGGCCCATAAGGGCAACCCTCTTGGAGCAACTGAGAGTGTCTATCCTCAACGCGCTCGGGGGTTTCCGTCCTGGAGGGACGGTCACGGCGCTGCAGGTGATGCGCCTGCTCGGTATGATGGCATCCGCTCACTCTGTGGTCCCTCTTGGCCTCCTCTTCATGAGGAGGATACAGAGGTGGTTTTCCAGTATGAAAATAGACCCGGTGAGGGGCAAGTGGAAACGGTTGAAGGTTCCCTTGTTGATACGGGGGGATCTCGCCCACTGGAGGAGGACTGGTACCCTCACCAGCGGGGTCCCCATGGGCAGCAGGCGTTCACACGTCACGGTCTTCACCGACGCCTCCCTCACGGGATGGGGGGGACGTGTCGGACCGACGCAGTGGGGGGCAGCTGGACGATCCATGCTGCCCGGTCTGCCCTGCACATCAATGTGTTGGAATTGAAGGCGGTCCTCCTGGTCCTCAGCGGCTCGCCCACTTGGTGGTAGGCGAGCACGTTTTGATCAGGACGGACAGTATGACAGCAGCAGCGTATATCAACAGACAGGGTGGAGTACGCTCCATCCGTCTACACCGGGCGGCGGTCAGCCTCTGGCTGTGGGCGTCTCACAATCTGCGCAGTCTGAGGGCGCTCCACATCCCTGGCAGGGAGAATGTGGGCGCAGATGTGATGTCGCAGGGCGGTCCTCTTCACGACGAGTGGGGACTACGTCCAGACATAGTCAGGCAGATCTGGGACCGCTTCGGGGAAGCTTCGGTGGATTTGTTTGCGAGCAGACAGTCTCACCAGTGCCCCTTGTGGTTCTCGGTCAATCGGGGGGACGATCCTCCCTTGGGGGTGGATGCCTTCTCGATGTATCCATGGCCGCCCGGGCTTCTGTACGCCTTCCCCCCGTCACACCTGATAGGTCAGTTGTTGGAGCGGGTACGGGGGGAGCACAGGACCTTGATCCTGGTTGCGCTGGACCGGGGCACGCCTGCGTGGTTCCCGGTCCTGATCCAGCTCTTAGTAGCCCCGCCGTGGCCTGTTCCTTGGTCATCGCGGGCCCTCTCTCAAGCGCACGGGTCTCTGTGTCAGTTCCCTATGCTGGGCCGGCCTCTGATGGTTTGGCTGGTGAGAGGGTGAGTCTGGAGAGGATGGACCCTTCTGTGGTTGACACCATCCGGAACGCGCATGCTCCCTCCACTATCGCGGTTTACGCAGGTAGGTGGCGTATTTTCCAAGAGTGGTGTAAGGTGGGGGGCCGGGACCCGGTGTCCTGCCCCCTGGACGCTGTCCTTACCTTCCTTCAGTCTATCCTTGATAGACTGTCGGCATCGACGGTGAGGGTATATGCTGCGGCTATATCCTCTTGTCATGAGGGGTTTGAGGGCGTTACGTTGTTCAGCCACCCTCTTGTGAAGCGTTTCCTGCTTGGCAATCTGCGCCTTAAGCCGGTGAAACGTTCTCTGTCTCCGAGTTGGGATCTTCAATTGGTCCTCGGTCGGTTGTCCGAGGCCCCGTTTGAGCCTCTTGAGCAAGCGCCTTTGGAACAGCTGTCGTTCAAGACTGCGTTCCTGCTGGCCATCACCTCCGCTAAGCGCGTGGGTGAGCTCTGTGCTCTCTCGGTGCGGCTTGAGTGCCTGTCTATTCGTGTCGATAGCGGTGCCACTCTGAGGCCTAATCCAGTCTTCGTGCCAAAAAATATCCGGAGCTCTTTTCGCTCCAGGGATATTGTGGTTCAGGCGTTTCATCCGCCTCCTCACGCCAGTGAGTTAGAGGCGAGCCTTCACCTGTCATGTCCGGTCCGGGCTTTGGGGATTTACCTCAGCCGGACTCAGGACCTCAGGGCTACCGATCAGCTTTTTGTCTGTTACGGTGGCTCTCGCACTGGTAGGGCACTGTCGAAACAGCGCCTGTCCCATTGGTTGTGCGAGGGCATTGCCCTTTGCTACACGTTGGCTGGGCTGGCCCCCCCTGGGGGTGTCAGGGCACACTCCATTTGTGGGGTGGCGGCCTCTGCCGCCCTGTTAGGAGGGGCCTCGGTGGAGGACATCTGTGCTGCGGCCTCATGGTCCTCCCCGGGTCCCTTCGTAAGGTTTTACCTCATGGACATGACTGGGGGTTCTGTCTCCCAGGCGGTTCTGAGGTCTGGAACCTCCCCTGCTTCCCGCCTTTCGGTGGGTTAACAGGGATGTGTGGGTGTGGACCGCAAGGTGTTGTTTCACACGTGGTCCCACCTGTGCTGTGCGTTTGGAGGTTTCTAGTTCCTTCTTTTTCGCACTTTGGTGGAGTTGACTGCCGCCCCCTCTTCACTAGGAAGGAGGGGTGACGGGACTCCCCTCCCCCCTGGTGTGGGCTTACGGGTCCTCAGGGGGTACATTTGTCGGGCCTCGCATCCGCTCTGCCCCATGTCTCAATATGGCGAAGAGCGGGACACGATTGCCAGTACGAGTATATAACGATAGGTTATGTATATAACCTAGTTATATGAGTACTGGCTGAGCGTCCCGCTCTAGCGTGCCCTGAGGTCCCTTGGGGGGGGGGGGTTTCTGATGGAAAACTTTTCCTGAGGAAGGGCGAGTGTGACCACGCCTGGTGTCTTATGGGTAAGTCACTGGGGCGGGGCCTGGTCAAGTGCAAGGGTGCTTTGTTTTCGTTATGTAGTACAGTAGGTACTGGAGATGAGGTATATCTCAATATGGCGAAGAGTGGGACGCTCAGCCAGTACTCATATAACTATCGTTAACCTTCCACTACCACACTACAGAAGGTTAACCTTTCACTAACACACTAGAGACGGTTAACCTTCCACTAACACACTAGAGACGGTTAACCATTTCACTACCACACTACACAAGGTTCTGTTTCGTAATGGATCTCGCTCAGCATCACACTTGCACTGTACTTCACTTCGGGCACGCGCACTGAATAAAAAATTCCACCATGTACCTTTACATCCCAACATTCGTCTGGCCACACCCCCATCCGCTTACCTTCATAAGCAGGTGTGTGGTCACCAGTGTTGGGACTAACGCGTTACAAAGTTACAGTAACGAAGTTACTTGGCGATAACTAGTACTCTAACGCATTACTTTTGAAATTCAGTAACGCTACTTACGTTACTGAATGGTTCGTCACTGCGTTATTTGCGTTATATACGGCGTAGATTGATAGCGAGCGGTAGTGATTATTATTATTATTATTATTATTATTATTATTATTATTATTATTATTATTATTATTATTATTATTATTATTATTATTATTATTATTATTATTATTATTATTATTATTATTATTATTATTATTATTATTATTATTATTATTATTATTATTATTATTATTATTATTATTATTATTATTATTATTATTATTATTATTATTATTATTATTATTATTATTATCCTCATATCCTGTCTGCCTGGCTGCGGGGAATGCTATGCTGGGGGCGTGTTTTGTTTACTATTCCTGAGATTCCTGATTGATAATGGCAGCGCCCAGGCAGCTACTGCATATTTCTCTTTTGTCGAGCGAAAAGAAAATAACGTTTTAGTTATGTCATTTGTGTTTTGGCTCAAAGATACTGGAGTATAACGTTAACTACGAGGACTCATCCAAATCCACTCGCCACCCGCGTAGAATGATACGAGGCGACACACAGCAAATGGGACGGAAAACTTTTTCCAACTACTTGGAGAGAGAATATACAGTACAACATGGAAATGAAACAAAGAAAATGTTTAAGGGGCTGCTGGACTAACTTTACATCTCGACAGACACTGGTGAGTGCAGTGATGTGAATGTAAATTAATGGAAACTCAAGTTGATCAACGCATTTTGACTTCTGCCAGGGAATCTCATCAATACTAATCAAACAATATAAATATAGTCCTTTCATGCACAATTGATATCCTAACTATTCTAACGTTGCAATGCACGATTGATATCTTAAACAACGTTGCAAGACTGTTATAATGAAACGCTCCGGCGACAGATATCAATGCTGTTCCTCAAGCACTTATTTTCAACCTAGAACCTAAACGTGCATGCGCTCAACCTAAACGTGCATGCGCGCAACCTAAACGTGCATGCGCGCAACCTAAACGTGCCTGTGCTCAACCTCCCCGAGCAATTAGGCACGGTGCATTTCTTATTACGTCGGGACATTTGTGTTTGTGTCAGATTTGTGTTTGTATATTCTAGACCACATTGCTTAGCAGAGTTCAGTGATGTGAATGGAAACTGTCAAGTTGATCAACCGATTTTGAGTATCTGTATCTGGCTGCATGGGAGCAATTTTTTTCTTCTTCAAGTAACTAAATAGTTACTTTTCACAGTAACGCATTACTTTTGGGTGTAAGTAACTAGTAACGTAACGGAGTTACTTTTGAAATGAGTAACTAGTAAAGTAACTGAGTTACTATTTTTCAGTAACTAGCACAACACTGGTGGTCACCTACTCGACTCCTTCTTCGCTTTCACCACAAGGAAGTGCCTTCGGTAGATCCCCACTTGACGAGGTTGTTAGTAGAAGAAAGTTGGAAAACAAGAGCTACGTTGACATCATATCTTTATTTTCTCTCTCACTATTTTCGAGAAAATACGGCGATATTGTCTTCGTTACTGGAGTGTCTGGAAGATGATGATCATTCTACACCTCCACCGGTTTTTTCGTATTAGGAGCTCACGCCGCTGACATGCTTCCCAACTACAATCCTGCTTGCTGCGGCTGGATGGGGTAAGACCCTCCAGCAACACAGCTGGACTGTAGGACGCACCGACTGTTGTGAGAAGTGGTGGGTTCCAGGTTGGGTATGTACTGTTTTGATTGCGAGCTCTGGTTGTTGTTGATGCTATGGGGGTTAGCTAACAATTTACGAAACGCCGACCCCAGGCTAAGGTCCTCTGCTCGGCTTAAAACGGTGGTCGGAGGATCTTGGCCTGATGCCCATGATGACTAATCTAGTGGCCCGCGCTAGGTTCTGGTGATCCCAGGATTCTAGAGCGGATGCTTCTCTGTCCCGTGTAGGCCCCATCTTTCATATACAAATGAAAGTTTACCCTAATGAGGAAATGTGGGCATAAGATCTTCTTTATCGGAAGTTCCATGCTCAAAGGGCCCCGTGTGTGTCTGGATCACCGTTGAAACTGTGTTCTGACATCTCTTTTTCTTTTCCCTGTTAGGGAAGGGATTGGGACAGCGGCCTGTCTGAAGTGTAGCTTGTTATGTCATTGTATACAGTTCAGGTGATGGCTGGTTAGCTTGCGTGCTAGTTATGGACTACTGCCAGTCAGCTGTTAGCCGCGCAGCTGTTAGCTGCGGCGTTAGCTCGCTGTGTTTACCAGGCTGGTATACGTTAGCTTGTTGCTATCAGGCTGTTAGCTTAATGCTACACTGTTGAACGTTCTGAGACGATAACATGCTTTAAACACTCTGACTACGACGTCATCTTTGACAGAGGATGTTAGTCGAACCTACCGGGAGCCTGGCCGGCGAGGACTGCGTCAACAAGGAGAACCGTAGTGGCGGGTGGAGCAGCGACGCTGCCCGTGTCGTCAACACAGGAATGCTGTGTTTACTATCGGTGCCCTGTTAGCCAGACTGCAGTTCGCTTGGTCTGCGCTCACGGTAGGAAAGGTCCCGACCAGACCTTAAAACGCGTCTTCTTCCTTCCCTTCTAATGTTTTTTAATAACGATGTTTTCCAAAACGGGTGTTGCTGCAATACATTTAGGATACGACGCGAGTTGTGTGTGAATTGTCTTGTCACTGGTATTAGCTTCTCCATGCAAATCGGGTTTTTTGTTACATATGTAAAAATGATCTGGTTTGTTGTGTTGAGAAACATCATGTGTGTTCATGTACCGTGTACTCACAACTAAGGGGGTAATTAACCTATAAAGCTATGCTTAGTGACATATGAGTGAAGAATGAATTCTTTTCTCAGCCTGTAATGACAATGAACAGTGTGTTCACATATTAACACTTTCACTGCCACTCACGACATTACTCGGGTTTATTTATAGGTGGTTGAAAGCCACTCACGAGATTTCTCGGAATTATTATTATTTTTTTTTTTTAGCGATCTGAAATCATATTGCATCACCCGAGCCTACCCGAGTATAGCCGAGCGGCGCCGGCGATCATTGTGGAAAAAAGCGCCCCCTGTCGTCTCCCAGATGACATAAGTGATTTTGGAATGGACTCAATGAAAATTAATGGGGAAAAAAATCCGGTACTCCACATTTTCCAGTCCACTGATCCAGCCGGGGTTACCAGAGTTCATTCTGGATCCTCAGATCCCCGCGGATCATGGAGTTCTACTGTATCGCGTTGGATCCATACACGTATCGATTTTTTCGAATGGTGATCAGGAATTGGAATATACCAGTTGGATACCATCTGATGTCAGGTAGGGACTCTATGTTATCAGTGTTAGGATAATCAGAGTAAGTTTGATGAAGTTATAAGCTGTTTTGTGAAATGTCTTCTTTCGGTTTCACTGTAAAAGTCCGCGAGGAAATCAACGGGGCGATTATCCATGCGCGGCTCGAATGTGCTTGTGTGCACGTATAATATTGATCATCTAGCGTTTATTTGAAAACGATTCATAAAAAGGCAGACGAATATCAACGTTGTGGAATATTCCAGTAAAAGACGATTTTCATAGAATGCTCCACAATGGGCTGTTTTTTTATCTGAAAACGGGTGCTTTTCTAAATGCTCTGAAACGGAAACGACGCGATAAAAAAACAATCTGCCTTGACAGCACTGACTGGAAAATAGTCTTTGATAATGCGATGGGCAGATTAGACACATAGCCATAATTTAAAACATAGATTAGGCGATATTAACGTTAACATTGGCGCCGATGGTGGCATTCAGCCGGTAAAAAGGAAAACTCGGCGTGGCGCTCAAAGTGTTAACAGGTTTACCTGTTCAACTGGCCGTATCAAGGGTAAGGTAGGAGGGGTGTTCCCCCCGGTTCCCTGGGGACTTCCCCACCCTCCTCTCAGACATGTTGTTTACAATATATTGTGTCACTGTGTTGTGGGATACGATGTAACCCTTAGCTTAGTTGCTGGGGTTGTGCTAAAACCGCTTGAGAAACTATATTTTCCTAAAGAAAAGATTGTTTGGTCACTTTTCGTGTGTGCTTAGCAAGGCCTGTGGCCGATACTAATAGAGAATTGTGTATTCTCTCATTATGAAAAACGGCGTTCCTCTGTAGAGTGTATTTGCCATTTTTTGTGGTGATAAAGGGTTGTGTGTGTCTTGTGATCTACAACTGGGTTAGGTTGGCCACAGAAGCACATGTGTAAGTCTGGTACCGGGGCTCTTAAGGGGGCCCTCTCTATTCTGTGTTTTTTGCCTTAGTAAAAATCAGATAGCAGGTTAGCACATGAGCTGTGTGAAGCTGTTAGACACTTCATGTAGCTGACTGTGACTGTGTCATGCTCTTTTTTGTCATTACATCGTATCATGGGTGTGGGGTCGTAAAGGGGTGAACTGGTAATCCTTTCCTCCCCTTTTGATGGGCAGGGGTTACAACCTCCTGTCCTTCAAGGTTCCTGTCACGTTGCTGTTCGGCACGTTACAGGGTAAGATGGGGGGGGAGTTTCCTGGTCCCACGCCCTGGAAGATTGGGCGTTTGCACTGCAGAAATTCCCCCGCCATAGAGTACGTCACTGTGCGCGTCTCTGTTGGTAAGCTGTTGGTGAGCTGTTCAGGTCCATATGATGGATCTGTTTCAGGGAGTGGTCAGGGCTCCTCCTCACGAAGCTCCTACTCGGGCCTTCTGTGAGTTAGGACTCTCCTTCCATGTGAGGGAGCCTCCTCAGAGTGCAGAGCCTCCTCCTCAGATTGTCAAGGTGAGTAGAACTTCAAAAAGGAGTCCTGCTCTATTGTGTGTGTATTCGATTATTGAGTGTGTATTGGTTCAGTGCCTCCTCCTCGGAGAGCCCTAACCCAAATTTTTACATGGCTCAATGTTGCAATATATTCTTTTCAATCTATACAGCTCGCGTGGGAAGTCTCTCTGGGGATTTCCGTCTCCTCCCTATGGGAGGGTGGTGGGATGTAAAAATGTAAACAATTTTTACCCTCAGCGGCGTCACGAGGGATTCATGTCGGTCTGTGTTCTTTCTTTTTTGAATAAAAAGAGGAAGGTACATGAAGCACGACAGCTCCGTGTCGTTCTCCCAGGCGACTTGGAGGGACAATCTTTGGTGTCTTGCTAGACTATCCATTGATGTGTTTGGGTCTCGACGCATACATAGTGCTGGCTCAGGTGTGTTTCTGTGACAGAATCACACAGGGGCTAAGTGCGCCTTGGTTGCTTGTTAAAACAGCGTTTTTATAGGGCAACTGGGATGGAGTTTTGTCTCTTCCGAGCGCCAGTTTACTAGGTTGTCTCGATGAATTCTCGTTCATATCTGGGGGATGTTAACGGAATAGATCTGAACATAGGTAGAGGGGTCTCACGCCCTTGGGGTGGGCCACTGAGCACGGTCTAAATGGGGACCGTCTGGGTGGCGCCCTTTTTTCATGTTTTAGATCGACACGCATACCTACTCCCTCTCCTGGAGTGGGCATGTCGGCATGGTTAGGACACGGGACTGGTCTGGTCACGCTGGTCCAGGTCAGTTAACCCGTTGCAGGGATGCAGATCTGCTGTTCTGGTACCCTGAGGGACTTGTGCTTTTTTCGGGGGGGAAAATGCCAGGTCGGTCCGGGTGTCACAGGGTTAGGCGCTATGGAGACCCTTTGTTGGGTACATGTTGTACTCTGCACTATCGTAATGGCTTACGGCCATGCCAACCTGTACACGCCCGATCTCGTTCGATCTCGGACGCTACGCAGGTTCGGTCCTGGTTAGTACTTGGTTGGGAGACCGCCTGGGAATACCAAGTGCGGTGTGCTTAGGACTGGTTCTCTTTTCTTCGCTCCTCTCTCACGCATGGCGAAGAGGGGGCTGTTGGGGTGGTCTTGGACCTCCTCTGGTAACCCTGTGCTTCCCGTGCCGCCGGGCCCGGTCCGAAGTAAAGTTTTGTTGATACCGTAGGCCTGGGATAACCCTTTTTTGAAAACTGAAACACTTGTACTGCGGTATAGCCAGTGTATGCCTGCAGGTGTGTTTTGGAGTTTTCTCTTGAGGGGTTATAGGAACAACCACCGCATCTGGTAACGACAGGGTGGTTGGTTCCCTGGTGTGTTGGAGCAGAGTCAACTCCCGGGTTACCCGGTTGAGTGTGCCCCTGCACGTTCATGCCGTCTGCCAATCATGTCAGCCTTCTCTGCCTCGACCCCTCTGGGTGTTTTTTTTTTAATGGAGGCTTTGTCATGCAACAACGCCAGCATACGCCCCTTCCGCCGGGGAGGCTGTTTTCAGCTGACTCCTTTGGCGCCTGTCTCGTCCGCAGTGCTCCAGGCTCAGGTTACAGCCTGTTGCCTGGTTTCCCCGGTGCACTGCCTGCTTCCGTTGGTTGACCTTTTTTGTGTGCTTATGGCCATGCTGACTGCCTGTTCTGCAGGGTCAGTGTGCCAGGCGGTGTGCTATTGGGGGGAAAGGGCCCGCTCTTGGAGGGGCCTTATCCGAATACGCCTGCGATGTGGGGGGCGGTGTCACTAAGTGACCACCTGGTGGGGTCTTGATGCCTGGCGTCATTGACCTCTCCGGGCCCCCGTTTTCCAGGGGATCCAGTCCTTCAGTGGGTCTGGGTCTTCCTTCGCGCTTCGCTGCTATGGCCTTGCCACGGGGTTGGGTTTGCTCTTGACCCCGTGATTCTGGGGGCAGTAACGAGGTTGTTCCTTCCGTTCGTTCCCGGGTGGCATGCGGGTTGTGCGTGTGTGTAGTCGTGGGGTCAAGCCATGGTCTGCTCACCCTGTGCGTTGAGTTGCTTGAGTGCCTCTTTGCACGGTCGGATCCGTTTCCCTCCCGTTTCCCTCCAATAGGGAGGGTATCCTCCATTAGGGAGGGTCGGGGGGGCTCGGTCCTCCCTGATCTGATGGTTGTGCGGGGCCTCAGCGGGGTACATTTGTCGGGCTATGGCTCTCGCTCAGCCTCCCTTGTGCAAGTGTGATGCTGAGCGAGATCCATTACGAAACAGAACGATAGGTTATAACTATAACCAAGTTCTGTGAGTAATGGTGACGCTCAGCATCAGACGCCGCTGCGGCCCTTGATCTCACCTTGTGGTGAAAGCTTGGGAAGGAGGCGAGTAGGTGACCACACACCTGCTTATGAAGGTAAGCGGATGGGGGTGTGGCCAGACGAATGTTGGGATGTAAAGTATATGGTGGAATTTTTTATTCAGTGCGCGTGCACGAAGTGAAGTACAGTGCAAGTGTGATGCTGAGCGTCACCATTACTCACAGAACGTGGTTATAGTTATAACCTATCGTTAACCTTTCTCTACCACACTACAGACGGTTAACCTTTCTCTACCACACTACAGACGGTTAACCTTTCACTAACACACTAGAGACGGTTAACCTTCCACTACCACACTACAGACGGTTAACCTTTCACTAACACACTAGAGACGGTTAACCTTTCACTAACACACTAGAGACGGTTAACCTTTCACTAACACACTACAGAAGGTTAACTGTCTGTGTAGTGTGGTAGTGAAAGGGTTAACCTTTATATAGTGTGGTAGTGAACGGGTATAAAGAGCGAATGGGTTGCAGGCCTAATAGCTGGTGGGTCTTTACAGGACATGAGTAGCAATATGTTTTAATGAGCCAGGAGGCCCCCCAGGGTGAGAGACTATATGAGCTAGGAGGCCCCCCAGGGTGAAAGACTATATTTCTCAGTTGGGTTCCAGGCTGGAAAAGCTTGAGGCCTCCTCGCAATAATATACTATTAGCTCAGGGAGTAGATACTGTGGACCCCGCTAATCTGAAATTCAAACGACTTGGGGGGGTGTTTGTTGATACAACAGACTAATTTTCCTTTCAGCCATTACACATTCAGACCCTCAAGGCTTTAATGTCTAAAGCAATTACACTGTATAATATCCTTTGCCCCCATACTGTATCTATCCTGTTCTCGGCATAATCAAACATAATAGTGCGGATGTGGTAATGTACAGTATCATACACCCTCGGACCACCTTGCACATGTTGACCAGTCCAACCCGGCCATCTGTTAATAAACAGCCTTGGTGGTGGAAATAACACCAGCCAAATGGTTGGTACATTTTGGCCGTGGTCTGTGTTCTTCCACTCTGCCACTTTGGCAGGTGAGCAGCATCCATCGCTTGGAGGTCGTTTTCTCTTCCAGAAGTTTGTTTCGGGCGGCCGTGGTAAATACTAGAGTGGCTGTTGGATTTTGGCATCCGCCAATGTAGCCAGGAGGTGAGAAAGTTAGCTTCCTGCCTTATGAACGTGACCCCGGGACCAGGAACTAGGGGGGAGAGGGGGAGAGAGAGAGAGAGAGAGCGAGAGAGAGAGAGAGAGAGAGAGAGAGAGAGAGAGAGAGAATGCATATTACAGGGTCAAACAAGTGTCACTATAGTCTACTACATGATCCTCATCAGAAAAGATCACAAATCTTACCTTGTGCACCTTTAATTATGTTTTAAGAACGTTTTCATCAGTAAACCTCCATAAGAGCTAGTAATAACAGTGCTCAACACATTTCTTTGTGTTGCAAAGCACAGGTTTCTCCTGCTGGATGCAATTCCAACATATTAATTAGTATGTATCCCATCCTTAACCCTGAAATCAATCACAAAGCAGTTACTCCAATGCGCCATTAAAACCAAGTCACTCACCGGTCTGGCAGACCATTGGTTATAAAGGAGCAGTAAAGTCTGTGACCTGTGGCCACGGCAGCCTGCAGTTGAAAAGGACAAGGACTCCTTTAGGGTCGAGCCTGGGTCAACAGAGGAATTAATGACAGCTAAGGTCAAAGGTCATGGAACCAGAGTAGGGCAATTCCCAGTGGGCCGTTTTTAAAATTAGCAGAGAGCAGAGTTGCCCAGGACAACCATTTTACTGTTGATTTAAAAATAGACTAGAGATACTTTTGAAATACTACGTGTTTGCTTGTAGGATCGGTCCTACAGCAGTGTGGTGCTCAACCTTTTTGTTTCACGACCCCTAAAAACCCCAGAGATAGTCGAGCATGAAAAGAATGATCTACTTTGACTCCAAGTAATGACTTTTATGTTTCTTTCTCGAGGCTATTTATCTTCATTAACCATCGGAGGAGAGCTTTAGACTTTTAATGTTCAGTATCTCGCCAGGAGAAAAGCTCCTATACCAAAGACTCTAAATACCATAATGGAGTTGCATTCCCTTTGCATTACCATTCTCTTCCCTCCTGGAGGGGGGGTTGACCTCCAGATTGAGGACCACGGGCCAAGAGGGCGTGAGACGGACCACAGTGACCAAACTGGTCGCTGGTTCGATCCCCAGCACCAAACAGGAGGTGTAATTCAGCTATGAGCTATAGCAAAAGGGTGGTTCGTTTATTATGAATATTGCTTTATTTTTATTTTTACGAGTGTATACTCTTTTAGTCTGTTAATGATAGTGTTTGTGTATACTTGTATATGTACAAGTGCTATTGGTGTGTGTGTATGTGTTTTGTGACTGGTTCATTGGTATAAATGGATGGGTGTTTATGGGATGCATTCAAGTGTTATGTCTCTGTTCATGCAAATTATATATTGTATTTTTTATTTTGTGTAAATAAAGAACAACCACCATCACCATCAATGTTGCTTGATTAATAAGTGTGCCTTCAAAACACATAGTGCACGTGTTTATGCCTACTGTGTGCTTTATATGACAAAATGGCATCCAATGTAATAAAAAAAGTCAACCAACAAACTCGATTCTTGTACCGGATCTCCTCTCTGGTAAACAAGAATACCCTGAAGACTCTGGCATTAGCACTCATTCAAGGGTACTACGACTATGCTTGCACCTCATGGTACCAAAGCACCTCAAAGGCGCTAAAAACAAAATTACAAACATCTCAAAACAAACTGGTCAGACTACTGCTTGACATTACTCCTAGAACCCACCTCACCCCTGCCCACTTTGACAACCTAGGATGGCTTAGAGTAGACGACAGAGTACAGCAACTTGCAATGGGCCTGGTCTACAAGATACACTACACGACCAAGGTACCCATGTACATGTCAAAATACTTCCCAAATGTCAGTGAATACCACAATCACAACACCAGAGGGAGCTCCACAAATCATGTTAAACCCAGATTCTGCTCAAACAAGGGACTAAACACGTTTCGCAATTATGCCACATCAATGTGGAACGCCCTACCCAAAGCTGTAAAGGAATGTGAATCACTACCCACTTTCAAAACCACTCTCAAGCAACACCTACGGGAGACTGCAATTCGAAACTGGCCCCTGTAAATGTCCTAACCCAACCCCCTCCAATGTACAGTAATTTACCTAGTATGGTTTTGTCAACATTCCAATGTACAGTTTTGCTTGTTTGTACAGTGTTTCCCCCCCCCCCCAACCCCCTCCAATGTAAATTACCTAGTATGGTTGCCAATATTCCAATGTACAGTTTTGCTTGTACAGTTGTACAGTGTTTCCCCCCCCCAACCCCTCCCCTTTGTGTTTGTTTCAATGTTGTGCTATTAGGTGAACATTGTCTGTATGCTGCCTTCTTGGCCAGGGCCCATTTGCCCGCACATCTGCAAATCATGTTATGATTTCTCAAAGCACAACTGAGTGACTGAAACACTAGCTGGTTATGACTTTGTGACAACACGGCTGGATTATTATAACGCGCTTCACGTTGGCGTTGGCCAGGCCTTGCTGTCTTCAGCTGGTCCAAAACGCTGCTGCTCGGCTGTTGACAGGGACACGCCAACGGGAGCACATCACTCCTGTCCTCGCCTCCCTTCATTGGCTGCCTGTCCAGCTTAGGATCAATTTTAAGATCCTATTGTTTGCATATAAAGCAATAAATGGTCTGGCCCCACCCCTACCTCACAGAGATCCTGCACCCCTACACCCCATCACGGTCTCTGAGGTGTGCTGACCAGTCCCTCCTTGTTGTCCCCAAAACCTGGCTAAAGAACAGGGGGGACCACGTGCGTTTGCGGTTGCAGCCCCTAAACTCTGGAACATTAGGCAGACCTTGTTGTTTTTAAACGTGCTATATACATAAAGTTGGATTGGATTGGATACAATTAGCGTAGATTTCACTGGTGAAATCTGTTTACTGCTTAGTTGTTTGGTTGCTGAGAAAATAGTGAAATATATAGGCACATTTTCATGTTATTTCAAATAACACTCCCACTCATGGTTAAAACACAAACATAACTGTAACTGGGTTTCTTAAACACATTGTAACATTTGCAACACTTAACAAACTATAGTCTCCGTGCTGACCCCCTGCAGTAGTCTCCGTGCTGACCCCCTGCAGTAGTCTCCGTGCCGACCCCCTGCAGTAGTCTCCATGCTGACCCCCTGCAGTAGTCTCTGTGCTGACCCCCTGCAGTAGTCTCTGTGCTGACCCCCTGCAGTAGTCTCTGTGCTGACCCCCTGCAGTAGTCTCCGTGCTGACCCCCTGCAGTAGTCTCCATGCTGACCCCCTGCAGTAGTCTCTGTGCTGACCCCCTGCAGTAGTCTCTGTGCTGACCCCCTGCAGTAGTCTCTGTACTGACCCCCTGCAGTAGTCTCTGTGCTGACCCCCTGCAGTAGTCTCTGTGCTGACCCCCTGCAGTAGTCTCCGTGCTGACCCCCTGCAGTAGTCTCCATGCTGACCCCCTGCAGTAGTCTCTGTGCTGACCCCCTGCAGTAGTCTCTGTGCTGACCCCCTGCAGTAGTCTCTGTGCTGACCCCCTGCAGTAGTCTCTGTGCCGACCCCCTGCAGTAGTCTCCATGCTGACCCCCTGCAGTAGTCTCTGTGCTGACCCCCTGCAGTAGTCTCTGTGCTGACCCCCTGCAGTAGTCTCTGTGCTGCAGTAGTCTCTGTGCTGACCCCCTGCAGTAGTCTCCATGCTGACCCCCTGCAGTAGTCTCCATGCTGACCCCCTGCAGTAGTCTCCGTGCTGACCCCCTGCAGTAGTCTCTGTGCTGACCCCCTGCAGTAGTCTCTGTGCTGACCCCCTGCAGTAGTCTCTGTGCTGACCCCCTGCAGTAGTCTCTGTGCTGACCCCCTGCAGTAGTCTCTGTGCTGACCCCCTGCAGTAGTCTCCGTGCTGACCCCCTGCAGTAGTCTCCATGCTGACCCCCTGCAGTAGTCTCCGTGCTGACCCCCTGCAGTAGTCTCTGTGCTGACCCCCTGCAGTAGTCTCTGTGCTGACCCCCTGCAGTAGTCTCTGTGCTGACCCCCTGCAGTAGTCTCTGTGCTGACCCCCTGCAGTAGTCTCTGTGCTGACCCCCTGCAGTAGTCTCTGTGCTGACCCCCTGCAGTAGTCTCTGTGCTGACCCCCTGCAGTAGTCTCTGTGCTGAGCCCCTGCAGTAGTCTCTGTGCTGACCCCCTGCAGTAGTCTCTGTGCTGAGCCCCTGCAGTAGTCTCTGTGCTGACCCCCTGCAGTAGTCTCTGTGCTGACCCCCTGCAGTAGTCTCTGTGCTGACCCCCTGCAGTAGTCTCCCTGCTGACCCCCTGCAGTAGTCTCCCTGCTGACCCCCTGCAGTAGTCTCTGTGCTGACCCCCTGCAGGAGTCTCCGTGCTGACCCCCTGCAGGAGTCTCCGTGCTGACCCCCTGCAGTAGTCTCCGTGGCAGCATTTGAAGCCATTGTTGTTGCCTTCTGGCGGTAGAAAGGTGTAGCTCAACTACACACAAAGGACTACATAAAAATCAATGGAGATAAATGGACATTTAAATTAATTCCCCGCAAATACTTCCCGTTGCCTGATGTGAAACATTATTCCCACACACGCATTCCTTGTGCCTCTGGAACGTTCTGCGCCAAAGCACAGGCTGATCATCCCTATAGTTTGCGAGATATTGCGCAGATTCACACAACCACACACACACACACACACACACACACACACACACACACACACACACACTCACACACACACACACACACACACACACACACACACACACACACACACACACACACACACACACACACACACACACACACACACACACACACACACACACACACACACACACACACACACACACACACACACACACACACACACACACACACACACACACACTATAATGTCCTCGGATTGGCTCCTTCTGTATGGCAGTGAATGCTGGACCCTGAAGCCCACCCTGCAGAAGTCCCTGGATGGGTGCTACACCAGAATGATGCGTGTGGTGCTCAACCTCAACAGGGATGAGCATGTCACTAATGCAAACTTGTATGGGGGGGGGGGGGCGCTAAGGGTGAGCGAGAAAGTGGCAGTCAGGAGAATGAGGCTGGCAAGTCACTGCCAGAGACACCATAAGCTGCCAACCAGCAAACTTGTGCTGTGGGAGCCAACACACGGGCATCGATCACGAGGACATCCCACATTAACATATGTGGACGTACTCAGGAGAGATGCGGGAGCAGAAAGTACCGGCGAGCTAGCCAGATGCATGGAGGATCGGGATGACTGGAAGCACCGATGGAGAGCGCGACCGAGGACGACCTAGCTAGATAGATAGATAGATAGATAGATAGATAGATAGATAGATAGATAGATAGATAGATAGATAGATAGATACCTAACATAACTATGTGGACAATACATAACGACTGTTTCCCACAGCTTCTAGCATTGTGCTAGAAATAATATTTTTTTTAATATATATACTAACCTTCTTACTGTCCTCTACCGTCATGCACTCTTCCTAATATACTAACATACACGCAACACTGCAGCACTCAAGTTTGAACACTTTGATGAACATTGTTACTCAACTGATAGAGTTGTGCCCTTCCTGCTGACTTGTTGTAGAAAACTTATAAGTCACTTTGGATAAAAGGGTCAGCTAAATGACTAAATGTAAATGTAAATGTGCTGGGGGCCTCCATCTCTCCTTGCATCCTGCCCACCGCTCTAAGACTTTCTCGTCTTACTGAATGCGACTCGTGGAAAATAGAACGTTATTCTGTATCGATGAAGTGACTCCAGGTTAGAGTTTAAAACAACGTTTAATTACAGCAGAATGAAAACACCACCGTGGAGATGGGAAACATGGCCCTCAGCGGGGATAAGGATTTACACAGTAAAGAAGAAACAAAAAGGCAAAGAAAAAATAACAATTGGTCAGAACGACTGAGTTCCTTTTAGAAGCCTAGGAGGGAATTTAACAGATGAAAGGATATTGTCCCAATCCAAAGGCTTCCATTTAGATTAAGGTGAGCACAGGACTGGTACATGTTTTTCCTCCCACATTAGAATACAAGCAGGGTTAGGAAGATTACCCCCCAACATGTAATCAGTTACAGATTATTTTGTCACAATTCTAATCTGTAACCCACTTTAATCCACTGCATACAGACTCAATGACAAAATCAGATAACTTTCAGTGTACTATGAAAAAAAAATTATTCCTCTTTACTGAATGCAATTTGAATCATCATCATCATCATAATCATCATCATCATCATCATCATCATCATCATCATCATCATCATCATCATCATCATCATCATTATCATCATGATCATCATTATCATCATCATCTAGAATAACTTAAAAGAATGCTTAGAATAAACCACTGTTTAAGAGTTAGAATAAATCACTGTTTATTTACCACCACTGTTTTAATAGGGTTTAATATAGTTTAATAGAGGAAACAGTTTGTAAACTTGCATGCATAGACACACACATTATGCACAAACACACATTATGCATGCACGCACGCACGCACCACGCACCATGCACCACGCACCACGCACGCACGCACGCACGCACGCACGCACACGCACGCACGCACGCACGCACGCACGCACGCACGCACACACACACACACACACACACACACACACACACACACACACACACACACACACACACACACACACACACACACACACACACACACACACACACACACACACACACACACACACACACACACACACAAACAAGCTTTGTTCTTGTTTTTTTGGTGCAATGTCTGGAACATGTCAAATAGTTTAAAAGTTGAAGGTAAAACATTTATGTTTACTTCTGTTTGATTATTAACTCATCAGCAAGCACATTAAACAAGTCTTTATTGCCTGTAAACAAATAAAGATGAAGGTCAGCCGTAACCCAAATACACCTCTTGCCTGGATCTCTGGTCCTGTGTAGTTAATGGGTAGAGCACGGCACTAAACATTACATGGACTAAGGGTTCATTTACAACTGGGCTTCCCAGACCCAAGAAGAAGAAGAAGGTATTCTTCACACTGTGAGGCAGACTTGGTTGATTAGTCAATTGATCGATTAATTGCATTCGGTCCGTTTGATCTTAGTTGACCAAGATCTTGTATCACGGAGAGACTTCAGAGGTTTAGTCCTAAGTAGAACACTGCAGGAGCACAAGGGATTTAAGGAAATACACTTTATTTTATACAAATGTTTCGACTCAAGAGTGCATCTACAGCAGAGTCAAACATTTCCTTGTTTCCTTGTCTACTGTATTTTACTCTTTTTATTATTGTCTATTTTTAAAACTGAATCAAACCATAAACAAGGTGGCCTATTGGGATGTTAGATCCTAATGTGGAAAACTGTGATTTTATATGTCTGCACTTTATGTGCTCATTGTATGCCGGTCTTTTTTTTCACTTGTGAAGCATTTTGAGCTGCAATTTCTGTATGAAAGGTGCTATACAAATAAAGTTCATTATTATTATTTCCAGAAAAAAATTATAAGCACATCTCTGTTACGGACTACATCTAAAGAGGTCCTTCTCCTTGATTACATATAGGTATGAGTCAACAGGTAATGACCTGTCCTGAAGCTGGATTGGATAAAAGGTGTCCATCAACTGCTAACGTTTGTGCTGTGCTGTTATGGCCTTGTGTCTCTTCTGCACAGAGCTGGTGGAGCTGTGCTGTGTGAACAGGATTCAGCAGGATTCAGCGGGGACAGCGGGGACAGCGGGGACAGCGGGGACAGCGGGGACAGCTCAGTAGCGATACAGGTCAGACACCTTCAGGGTGAAAACAGCCCTGTGTCTGCAGCCTTGAGTGTGTTTAGACCTCGACTGGGAAGAGTCATTGAGGATACACAATACAATACTTTCAGACAGGCACGCACGCGCGCACACACACACACGCACACACACACACGCACACACGTGCGCACACACACACACGTGCGCACACACACACACACACACACACACACACACACACACACACACACACACACACACACACACAAGCTTTGTTCTTTTTTGGTGCAATGTCAAATAGTTTAAAAGTTGAAGGTAAAACATTTATGTTTACTTCTGTTTGATTATTAACTCATCAGCAAGCACATTAAACAAGTCTTTATTGCCTGTAAACAAATAAAGATGAAGGTCAGACACCAGGGTTGATTGACCAACCATGCGTGGTGTTCTCCAACACTCTGCTTCACACTGACACACCACACACACACACTCACACACACACGCACACTGACACTCACACACCACACACTCACACACCACACATTGCTGCCCAGTACAACCACACTGTAGTGTCTGTCACACTGTTAGCCACGCTGAGCAGCACCACTGGAGCAGTTTGGGGGCTATAAATGCCTTGCTCAAGGGCTTTGAAACAGTGGGAGGAGAAAAATGTTATTAGGGGAGGGGAGAGTGTAAATGATTCACCTCCCTCGCGGGCCCCACCCCCACCTTCCTGTGTGTCTGGGAAGGGAAGCGAGGACCATAAACCTGCGTCTCTGTCCTTTAGGCCAGTGGTTCTCAAGGTATTTTTGGCTCGTCTACCCCCCTCCTATTGTCTTCTGCAGTGCTGGAAAGTAACTAAGTATTTTTTACTCAAGTACTGTACTTAAGTACAATTCCGAGCTACTTGCACTTTTAATTTCGGGGAACTTTATAGTTTTACTCCACTACAGTTCAAAGTAAATATTGTACTTTTTACTCCACTACATGTATCTGAACCCATCAGTTGCTACTGTAGTTACTTTGAAGAAAACGATTTTGCATAGAAAACATGGCAAAAATGTATGAATATACTTTATATACTTTCACATTTGAAGCCCTCAACTTCAAGAGGACGTAATCAGAGCAGCATAACTGGACCACATACAACTTTAACATAACCTTTAGAGGTCAATGGATCGACGATTGAATGCTCCCAAGCACTGGAATACACAAACATCATGTAGAATGCATACTTTTACTTTAGATCAATCAATCAATCAATCAGATGTATTTATATAGCATGTTTTACATCACACAAGCCAAACAAAGTGCTTTACAAAGGCAGGTAGGGGAACAGACAGGTCATATAACATGGAACAGACAACAGAAATGAAACAAAATTGCACATCAGTACTATAGCTCAGGCAAGGTACAGGTCAGGATCAAGGAAACGCTAGAGAATAAAAGGTACGTTTTGAGCTGGGATTTAAAGGACTCGATCGAGGGGGCAAGACGGACTGAGGTAGGGATACTGTACTGTTCCCATGGCCGTAGCCAGCTATGAGGTCACCGAGGTCCGGACCTCGGTAACTATTTGCTAGTGGGCCGTTTGGTCAACGACCGGGGCCGGCCCAATAATGACATCTCTTACTAAGCCCCTCCCCCACTAGGCTGGGAACAGCGGCCCATTATGCGTGCTGCGGCCCAATCACATCTCTTAATAAGCCCCCCCCCCCCAATAGGCTGGGAACAGCGGTCCATTATGCGTGCTGCGGCCCAATCACATCTCTTAATAAGCCCCCCCCCCCCCAATAGGCTGGGAACAGCGGCCCATTATGCGTGCTGCGGCCCAATCACATCTCTTAATAAGCCCCCCCCCCCCCAATAGGCTGGGAACAGCGGACCATTATGCGTGCTGCGGCCCAATCACATCTCTTAATAAGCCCCCCCCCCCCAATAGGCTGGGAACAGCGGTCCATTATGCGTGCTGCGGCCCAATCACATCTCTTAATAAGCCCCCCCCCTCTCTCACCTGTTTCTCGTGTTAGAAGAACAGATGCAGAAACAGGAAAAATGGAGAAACAGAACATGGAGAAATTGCCGGCGGAAAAAATCTGAAAACTAGAGGTGGTCGTGGATGCTGACAAATATAATAAAATAACAGACATGTTTGCTGCTTCAACGTCGTCATCCACAATAATACTAGTGCAGCCGGTGCAGCAACAAGTTCAACACAGCCTCAGGTAGCCAGCCAGGCAGAAGGGCAGAGGAGGGACGGTGAGCTGGAGGAACCTGAGGTAGTTTGTGTGTGCCATCTCTCTCTGCCATGGTGATGTCGATAATAATATTAATTATAACGTTATTTGGTGAGCATCGCGTTGGCTAAAATAAGCCCAGGTTACTGTCAGTGACCGTCACATCTAAGCTGATCAGCACTTCTAATGAGCCGCTGCCCCCTAGTGGCCGGCTGTAACAAACAAGCACACCATTGATTTAATTGCCATATAACTCGCATACAAAGATCTAACTTACTCCTCTCTGAGCATGAATATAAAACAAACAGGTGATAACTGTGTAAACCTTATGCAATATTCATCATTGATATTTGGATACTTGAAATCTGTATGAACTGAGTAGTTAGTACCAAATTAATGAATGAATGAAGTTAGTATAAAATGGAACAGCTCCATGCATTAATTGAATAAACAACTATTTGCTCATTACCAGTATGGTATTGTTTAAATTGTACAGCTTTTTGCACATATTTGTCAGGGAATTCCAACAATTCTGGACCTGCATGTACCAGTTCATTGTAATCATCTCTCTCTCTCCTTAATGTCTAGTCAAGCCAGAAATGGACCTCCCTAATTTCTAAACCCTGGCTGGGTGGTGTCCGACCGATTATAGTGGGCCGGTCTGGGCCAAAAAAATAAATGGACCTCCCTAATTTCTAAACCCTGGCTACGGCCCTGACTGTTCCACAGCCTGGCGGCTGCAACAGAAGAAGCACGGTGGCCCCTGGTCTTGAGATTGGCCCTTTGTTCCTTAAGTCGCCCCTGATTGTCCGATCTAAGGGTCCTAGCACAAGAGTGATACTTAAGTACATTCAATAGCAAATCCTTGCCGACTTTTACTTAAGTAGAATTTGAACAGAATACTTTGACTTTTACCAGAGTACTCATTTATCGGAGTATTTCTTTTTTTTTATCCACTTTTTCTCCCCATTTTTCTATTTTTCTCCCATCCCAATTTCGTATATCCCATTCTCCCCTCCCCTGTCTTGAACGTTGCTAGACTATGCCTCCCACAGGTCGGCTGTAGTGAGGACAGAAGCCTTGCATCACGTGTCCCCTCCGGGCCTCCGGTACACGAGGAGGCAGCCTGTCGCATCTTTTCACCGCAGCAGCTCGAACTCTCAGTGGCGAGGAGTACGCTGCCCCCGCTACTTCCTGCTTCCGTCGCACCGGCGTCACCAAACCGACCTGTAGGAGTCGCTGTCCACAACGTGAAATCCCCACCCACCGGCTTTCCCACCCTCTAACACTTGCCAATTGTGTTAGTATGAATGACCGGCCAGCCGGTAGCAACGCCGAGAGCTGGGCTCGAACCTTGCTCACCGGCCTTGCCCACTGCGCCAATCAGCCGCCTATATCTGAGTATTTCTACTTTTGCGTAAAGGAACCGTGTACTTCTTCCACCACTGGTCTTCTGTGCCCCCTGGCCTGAGCCGCTTCTCCATCTCCCCTCTCCTTCCAGCTGCGTCGCTGCCTCCCTCCACCCACCTGGCTGCACCGCTGTCTCCCTTGTGTCACGTCAACAGACAGGGGTGTAAAAAGTACCCAGAAATGATACGGGTATACCGTCTCAAAATCGTACTCAAGTAAAAGTCAGAGTATCTGGCTAAAATCACACTTGATTTTTTTTTGTGGCCATCTTCTGTAGCTTGTTGTCACTCTGACTGTCTATTCTTCTGATAGCAGGTGTTTAATCAAAGATCCCAGCTTTCTAGTCTTGCACAAGGACCAATCAGCATGGCTATGGGCGGGTTAATTTTCCATTAGTGGGGATTTGATTGGCTGTTTTTAAATAAAGTGCGGCCGCAGGATTAATAACGTTAACGTTAGTTCAGCCAGAGAAACAAATATACTAATTAAAATTGTTGGACCTGCGAGATTTGTACTTTGTACTTTGTAGGTCTGCATTTTAAATATAAGGAGTAAAAAGTATGTTTTTTTTCTCTGAAATGTAATTGAGTAAAAGTACAAGTATCCCTAATAATACTCCAGTATTAAAGTATTAAAGTACAAATCCCCCAAAACAGTACTTAACTATTGTAACGAAGTACAATTACTCAAGTACTTTACACCCCTGTCAACAGACAAAGGTGCTTTATAGGCTACACTGCTCATAACGAAAAGGATATACAGTGTGCACTTTCCTTGTGTTTTTTTCTTCTTCTTCTGGGAATGAATGTTTAAATTCATACTATCATGTGAGCCAGTTTAATGACCATAGGACCTATGAAACACTATAGCATATAGACAAGGAGATGTTGCTCAATTAGCTATATTAACCTAATAAGTGGATGGATTTTTATAGTTATCATTACTGTATATCGGTGATTAATGTAGCTTTTTATATTTATTCATGTGTTTACTGTATTTTTCTAAATCCTCTTGCAGTACTCGCAGGCACCCCTAGGGGCACACATACCCCCATTTCAGAACCACCGCTCTAGGCTGCCGCTGACCTAACGTGTTCAGACCAAACACACAGACCACGGGGGAGAACAGATACAGGGGGAGTGTGTCTCGACGACCGGCGTGTCTGTTCTCTCGGTTATTAAAGGTTAAAAGTGCTGGTGACTCACAGTCCCAGCGCCTTCAGTGGTGCAAGGCCTTGGATGTGAACTGTCAGCAGCACAGAGGGCAAGACCTGCAGCCAGCGGAGACATGAGGAGCTTCGGTCATCTGTAAGGAACAATGAGGAAGTCACACGCATCTGATTCACTTCCTCATTGTGTGTAATATGAAATGCCCTTTCTATAAGCCCTGCGTATGGGACCAGCACGCCAGGAGAGATGGACAGAAGCCTGCGCTGGGTCCACTTGCACGGTCCGAATTCCCCAAACTGTATGGAATGACAGTTGCTATGACAGAAGAGCAAGAGGCTAGAGAAACCGAGGCAAGCGTATAGGCCATGTAGTTGCAGTGCAATTGTGTAAAGTGCACTTCTTCTGAGCTACGCTGTGACCAATCCTGAAAGCCATCCAGACAGCGAAAGCACTAATCGCCCGCACACACACACACACACACACACACACACACACACACACACACACACACACACACACACACACACACACACACACACACACACACACACACACACACACACACACACACACACACACACACACACACACACACACACACACACACACACACACACACACACACACACACACACACACACACACACACACACACACACACACACACACACACACACACACACACACACACACACACACACACACACATGTTGTGATGTTTGTAATCTTGTTTTTAGGGCCTTTGAGGTGCTTTGGTACCATGAGGTGCACCGTGCAAGCATAGTCGTAGTACCCTTGAATGAGTGCTCCTGCCAGAGTCTTCAGGGTATTCTTGTTTACCAGAGAGGAGATCCGGTACAAGAATCTAGTTTGTTGGTTGACTTTGTTTTATTACATTGGATGCCATTTTGTCACAGGAAAGATTTGCCTCCATCCATATCCTGCTAGATCTCAGTGCAGGATGAGTAAGAACTTCCTGAAGCTAAACGAGAACAAAACTGAAATTCTAATTATCGGCCCCAAAACAAAAAAAGAAACGTTAATAAAGACCTGGGAGGACTAACCCCTTGGATCAAATCTGAGGTCACAAGTCTCGGCGTTATCATAGATTCAGAACTGAACTTCAATTCTCATATTAACAAAGTGACTAAAACATTGTTCTTCCATCTCAGAAATATAGCAAAAGTACAACCATTTATTAATCAAAACGATGCTGAGAAGCTAATTCATGCTAGCCGGTTAGACTACTGTAGTGCACTTTTCAGAGTGTCATGGTCCCAGCCCGGGATCATGCTCGAACAATGTGAACAGTGGTTTTCTGCCGCCCTCTGGTTGCCGAACGCAGCAACTCCAGATCCTGGACTCTCTATGGCATTTGAGTCTAGGTTTGCTGGACTCCTTTAATGCTTTGTTGGGTTCTTTTCGCGGCCCCCCGGTCCCGGCTCTCCGGGTCCTCGCCCCCCGTTTTTTCCGGGGTCTCGGCCCCCCGCCTCGCCCGTTCCCGGATGGTCTTACCGGTCGTCTGGGATCCGACCCTTTGGGGGGGGGGGGGGTACTGTCATGGTCCCAGCCAGGGATCATGCTCGAACAATGTGAACAGTGGTTTTCTGCCGCCCTCTGGCGGTCAAACGCAGCAGCTCCAGATATGGGACCTTATCCCTTTAGTCCTAGGTCTTCTGGATATTGTTAATGGTGCTGTGTTTTATCTGTTCATGTTGTGTGGTGCGTTTTAGCTTGTGTTTTTAAAAAGGTTTATCTTTTTGTAGCATCCTGAAAATATGGCTATTATTCAGAAGTGCTGACTTGCCTTTTTATCTCCCCTGGTGCACCAAGACATTCTAATTAGTTTCCATTAATATTCCCTCGAACAATGACGCAGGCTCCTCCTTGTTCTACTCGCTGGAATATGGATTATGAACAGGATTACTGGATCATACTCTACCATTCTTTTCCCTGTGTGACTAGTTGGCGGTACCAGCAGGGCAGGCAGAGAGTGTCCGAGAGAGATGGGAAGGAGGCAAGGATGGAGACGGAAGGGGAAAGAATGAGTCTCTTCGAGTTGGGACTTTGTTGTGAACAGACGTGTCTCGGAGAGCCCTGTTGTGAAGCATGGGCGGACGAACTGAACTTGAGTATGTGACGGGTTATCCTATAAAAGTAATCGTAGTGGAGCATTGCATGTTTCCCCCACTGAATAACCCTAGTGATATACAACGAGTTATCCTAGAAGAAAGGCGGTATAGCCAACTGTGGCTTAAGTTAAAGATATCCCCTCTAGTGCGGTGCCCCGCCAGCGTGGCGTGAAGAGGACCGTGTTTAGAGACACCCTGCGTTATTATATAGCACGGCTAGCAGGAGGGCTGTTGGGACCCAGAGTGTAGCTGCAGTGTCAGTGAGGGCAAGGTATGGATGCGCGTCGACTCCGCACCAGCAGTCTACGTCGGCGCTGCACTGGCTGTCTTCAACAGAGGTCGCCATCACCCAACACACACTCTCAGCCAGCTTCTGCCCCTCTGCTCCAGCCTTGCTAGCGCCCGTGCCGAGAGCGTTCGACGCCATCTTGCTATCTGGAAGGTGGTGGCGTGGCGAGGCCGCCATCTTGGTTGAGTACATTAGGGCTTCGGTGCCCAGGATCTTATTGCACAGTGTGATGCGGCCTGCGGGCAAAGTTAACGTTGCTAACTACAGTTCATAGGGGTACCCCATCAACAATATATGCCGGAATTAGTATAGGACTCTTGTTTGGTATTGTGGGCCCACATTTTTTATTTCCTTTGAGTGTGATAACGTGTTGTGTCTTTAATAATAATTTCCCATCTAATTCCCCCTTCCCCAGTGGGGAGGTTACAGACTAGAGGTCTTATACATGGTACTGACCCAGACGTGGGCGATGAGTCAAATGCATTAAAGTATATTATTCCTGGCACTAACACAGAGGTGTGTGTAGAATATACGTGGACATAAGGTATTGAGTTACAAATTGGGTAATAGTAAGATTTCCTTCTATTCGACCCAGTGCTTTTAACTCTTTGTAACTGACCAGTATAATTAGCATTAAAGAATTAGATGGGAGTTCTGTGTGCGTGTCCATTCATGAGCCGTTTAACAACTCTTTTGGTGTGGGTAACGTTAATACAATTAACCCCTTCCTATTCCACCTTTCCCTTTTTATTGTAAGGTTTCTAGTGTCACTGAGGGAGGGTACTGTTTGCGGGGGGAATCAAGTTATTTATTTACAATTCAGTCACTAGGTGTGGGAGGGTTACAGGAGTAATTGGGGGAAGTGGGAGCGTGTTGGGGAGTACTGCTGACCGCCCTGCTGCAGGGGAGGAAGACCAGAGTACCAGACCAGGTTGGTAAATCCCGGGCCCCATCCACTCACACTGCCAGCCTCCAGTTGAAGCTCCAGACTCAAAGACGGAGGTGCAGTCAGACAGAGCTCTACTGTGTCTCGCTACCCAGTGATTGTGCCCACCCGTTCCCACGAAGCAGGGATAATCCACCCTGCTACATTTGGCGTCACGAACAAGATACACATCCTACTCTACTCCCTCGTACGTGATGACCAAGAGACCTACGATGTTGGAGGGCGACACCCCGAAGCTGGAGGTCGGAGCCGGGCCGTCCCGGGCGGAGCCACGAGATGACCCGCCGGCCCCTCTCAAAGAGGAAGGAGGGAAAGCCGAGACGGTGCAGACCTTGGCCGCAGAAGTGGAGTTCCTAAAGGGTCAACTCCAGGACCAGGCGGGCGTCCTGGACCACCAGTACGAACAACTGGAACAGGCCAGGCGCCAAGAGTCGCTTGCCGTGGCACAGGCCATGATCCACCAGCTCCCTCCAGCGCCCCTCCCGGTGGTGTACGTCCAACGAGAGCGGAAGTGCAGCGAATTTGGAGGTGAAAAAGAGAGGGGGGAACTGCCTGTGGAAGACTGGATCCAGGCAATGAGGACCCATCTCCGTGCCAGTCGAGTGCCCGCGGAGGAACAAGCAGAGGTCATACAGCTTCACCTCAAAGGCGAGGCGAAGCAGACGGTACGCTTCCTGACGGAGGGAACTGCCCCCGACACTGAAGCCTTGTTCTCGCTCCTCGAAGAAACCTATGGGGACAAGGTCCCGGTCAGCGTTCGCCTGGGGGAGTTCTTTGACCGAAGACAGGCCCCAGGTACTGAAGGCGGCGATCGATTGGACGGAGGACGATAAGGGTCCCCCCCGGGGCTTGGTCCACGCAGCGGCCGGGGAGGGACGGGAGACCCCGCTGAGCGTTGACACGCTGCAGGAGACTATTAGGCAGCTCCAGGCAGGAATGGAGCGGCTAGGTGCGCGCCAAGCGCAACTAGTCCAGGCCTTCCAACAGGAACGTGACGCGCCCCGGAGAGGCGCCACCGGACGGCGACGCCGAGATGACGCGACTGCCGCCCCGCGGGAACCACCCCGCCGAGACGAAGACGGCAGGCTGATCTGCTATGCCTGCAATCAGCCGGGCCACATCAGCAGGGATTGCCCCCGCTCGGCCAGCGAGCCACGCCCCGCCTCTACTCCCAACCCCGAAGCTCCGGGCCCGTCAGGGTACCGACCCGGACCACGAAGGACAGTCGACGCCGTCGTAACCGGAGTCGCCGACTCGGCCACGGAGGGCACCGAGACGCAAGACGTGCAAGGGGAATGCCTCACCCTAGACGTCCAGATCGACGGGGTCGAGACCCGCTGCCTCTTCGACACCGGCGCCGAAGTCACCACCATGAACGAAAGCCACTTCCGAAGACACTTCCCGCGGTCGAGGTTGATCCCCTCCAACTGGATCACTCTCATCGCCGCCAACGGGTTGGAGATCCCAGTGGTGGGGTGTCTCTACGCCGAGGTGAAGTGCTTAGATATGACATTTACGGGGAAATGCATATTCATACTAAAAGACGATTCCGGCCGAGTGGCCCCAGGAGACGCCGTCCAGGGAGACGGCCTGTTCAAGGGGATCAAGGGGATGCGGCCGGGCGAGCCGAAGACGTGTCGACACTAGAAGCATCGCCATCCGCCGTGTGGTCGCCGACATGGCCCAAGAAGCCCGAGAGTGGCCGGCAGAGAGTCGGTGGTCATCCCCCCGCACAGCGAAGTGATCGTCTCAAGCTGCTGTGAGACGGCAGCGGGGATGCGGCGTCCCGTGATGCTAGAGAACACGCAGAGTGCCAACCTGCCCCCCGGACTACTGGTGGCAAACGTGGTGGCATACGCCCGACAGGGAAGAGTGCCTGTGCGGGTGTTGAACCCGACTAACGTCGAGATGGTGCTCCGACCCCGGTCCAGGCTGGCGGAGCTCCACTGCCCCCGTCAGGTACGGCCTAAGGAGAGGGTGACCGTGGAGGAAGTAGACGGAGGCGTCCGAGTGACGGCGATTGAGACTCAAGACAGCCCGCCAGAGGTGGAGCCGGACGAGGGCTCGCCGTGGCCGTACAGGCGAACCTGCAGGATCTCACACCGGCCCAAGTGAGCCGGCTAAATCAAGTCTTGGAGAAACACAAGGCGGTGTTCTCTGTAGACGACGGGGACTATGGTTACACAACCACGGTCACTCACTACGTCCCCACTGGTGACGCACACCCGGTCAAGCAACGACACCGCCGAATACCGCCCCACGTGTTCCAAGAAGTAAAGCGGCACGTACAAGACCTGGTGGACCAGGGTGTCCTGGTAGAGAGCTGCAGTCCGTGGGCGTCACCAGCCGTGATCGTCATAAAGAAGGACGGCTCCGTGCGGTTCTGCTGCCACTACCGCCGCCTAAATAACGTGACGCACCGGGATGCGTACCCCCTACCTCGCATCGAGGAGTCCCTAGACGCCTTTGGGAAGGCCAAGATCTTCTCCTCGCTCGATCTCACCGCCGGCTACTTTCAGGTGGCGGTGAAAGAAGAAGACCAAGAGAAGACGGCAGTCACGACGCCCTTCGGCCTCTACCAGTGGACCCGTATGCCCTTTGGGCTGTGTAACGCACCAGCGACATTCCAGCGGTTGATGACCGCCGTGCTGGGAGACCTGGCCTTCGACGTCCTACTCATCTATCTAGATGACGTCTTGGTGTTCGCCAGTGACTTCGAGAGCCACTGTCAGAAGTTGGACCTGGTGTTTGGACGGCTTCGGGAGCATGGGCTCAAACTCAAGCCCCGGAAGTGCTTCTTTCTGAAGACCGAAGTCAAGTTCCTGGGACACATCGTCTCCGCAGCAGGCATACAGGTCGACACTGACAAAGTGAAGGCGTTGGAGGACTGGCCGGCGCCACGCTCAGCGAAGGAAGTGAGGCGGGTGATCGGGTTCCTGTCCTATTATCGGCGGTTCATGCCCCGCTTCGCCCAGGTGGCCCAGCCACTGCAAGCCCTGATGGGGAAAGAAAAAAAGGGGTTCGCCAAAGGCCGGCCCGAGGCCTTCAAGTGGACTCCGCAGTGTCAGACGGCCTTCGACCATCTGCGGAAGTGCCTCTTGACACCCCCGGTGCTGGCCTACCCCGACCTCCAGCTCCCCTTCATAGTGACCACAGACGGGAGTTACTTGGGACTGGGAGCAGTACTAAGTCAGAAACAAGAGGGCGTGGAGCGAGTCATCGCCTTTGCGAGCCGAGGCCTGCGTGGGTCCAAAAGGAATGACCAAAATTATAGTGCGTTCAAGCTGGAACTCCTCGCCCTGAAGTGGGCGGTCACTGAGAAGTTCAGAGACCTCTTGATGTACGCCCAGTTCATCGTGATCACCGACCACAACCCGCTGAGGCACCTCGGCACGGCCAACCTGGGAGCAGTGGAGCAGCGCTGGAACGCTCAGCTTGCGGAGTACGACTTCGTGGTGCACTACAAACCTGGTCGACTCAACCAGAACGCAGACGCCCTGTCTCGCATGCCGATGCCATCAGAACCTGAAGGGGAAGACACTGAGAAAGACTTCCTAACGATACCCGCGACCGGCACCCACACCCGTCAGGGTCTCCAGGAACGGACCGCTCCATTGTCCGTCCCCGCCCCAGTCGCCCGTGATGGCTACGTCGTGGTCCCAGCGGAGGAAGTACGGGCCCTGCTGTGCCCCAGGAGACCGACAAAGACGCGGGAGGTCCCGAGTGTCAGCGCACGACAGATAGCGGCACAGAAGGGGAACAGCGGATACGACTGGGCAGAAATGCGGCAACTTCAGGCAGACGACCCGAGTTGGGTCCGGTGTGGCGGGCGGTGACGCAGGGGGTCCCTCCCACTAAAGTACAGCTGAAAGAAGGAGACCCGAAACTCCGCAAGTTATACGGGCAGTGGGAGCAGTTCCGTCTGCACCAACAAATACTGTTTCGGCGCGTCAGCGATCCCCGCGACGGGGAGGAGGTTCTCCAGCTGGTGGTGCCCACAGCCCTGCGACGGAGGATCTACGAGACCCAGCACGAAGATGCGGGACACTACGGGGGACGAGGGACGGTGGTCCTGATGAGGCGAGGTTATTACTGGATCGGAATGGCCGAAGAGGTGAAGAAATGGGTGCAGAAATGCAAGCGATGTGCATTAGCTCGCGATGTGTTCCCTAAAGCCCAGGCCCAGATGACCTGCACCAACGTGACGGCACCCATGGAGGTCCTGGCCATGGACTTCACCGTATTTGGAGAGGTCGGTGGGTGGCTACGAGAACGTACTGGTGCTGACCGATATGTTCACCAGGTTCACTATTGCCGTACCGACCAAAGACCAGACTGCGAAGACCACCGCCGCTGCCATCATCAAGTACTGGTTTGTGTACTACGGTTGCCCTGCCCGACTCCATGCCGATCAAGGGCGAAATTTCTAGTCGAGCGTCATCAAGTTCAAGTTTCAAGTTTCTTTAATAGTTGTCATACAGAAGTACAGAATACTTTCATACAAAATGCTTCTTACTGTTACGCTCCAGAGACTGTGCTAGACAAGATAGTATCAAATAACATAGTATAGCATGTAATTTAGAAGTAGAAAATGAGGTCACAGTGTTCAGTATAGACATATGTACAATGTTCGATGCAGAATAGACGTAACTGAGTTACCATATAATATACAATACTATGCAGTGTACTAATGTACAGTACTATATAGTGCAAAGCAGAAATGGGATGAGGTACAATTTAGGTACAATTTACAGTAAGGTGTACGAGTTGTAGTGCAATCCTTCATCAATAAATATAAAGTGTGGGGAGTGGGTGCTACAGTGTGTTTGTTTAAAGTGGGTGTGTGCTATAAAGTGTGTGGAGTGGGTGCTACAGTGTGTTTGTTTAAAGTGAGTGTGTGCGTGTGGATGTGTGTGCTATGTGCGTTTGATGGTTGTTGTTGTGTAGTGTTCATTGTTCGTTTAGCAGCCTGATGGCCTGGGGATAGAAGCTTCTTCTGAGTCTTTCTGTGCTCGCCTTGAGACTCCGGTATCGCTTGCCTGACCGCAGCAGTTCAAAGAGGCAGTTGTTCGGGTGACTGGAGTCTTTAATGATTCTCTTAGCCTTGCCCCTGCAACGCTTGTTGTAAATGTTCTGGAGGGTGGGGAGCCCCCCTCCAATTGTGCGTTCGGCTGAACGTGTCACTCTTTGTAGTCTGCTTCGGTCTTGTGCAGTGCTATTCCCAAACCAGGAGGTGATGTTGCCAGTCAAGATGCTCTCTATTGTACATGAGTAGAAGTTCTTAAGGATCTTCTGACTGACTTGGAACTTCCTTAGTCGCCTGAGGAAGTAGAGGCGTTGTCGTGCCTTCTTCACAACACTGTCAATGTGTGTGGTCCATGTCAAGTCCTCGGATATGTAGGCTCCGAGGTACTTAAAGCTGTTGACTCTCTCAACCGGTGCCCCGTCGATGCTGAGGGGGCTGTAGTCCTTGACCCCCGACCTCCTGAAGTCCACAATCATCTCCTTTATTTTGCTGACGTTCAGGGAGAGGCTGTTTTCCTGGCACCATCCCGCCAGGACCTTGACCTCTTCCAGGTAGGCCCTCTCGTCGTTGGCAGAGATCAGGCCCACCACCACTGTGTCGTCAGCAAATTTGATGATTGTATTGCTACTCCGCTGAGCCACACAGTCGTGTGTGTACAGGGAGTAGAGGAGGGGACTCAGAACACAGCCCTGGGGGGCCCCTATGTTGAGGGTGATGGATGAGGAGGTGCAGTTGCCTGCTCTCACCACCTGGGGTCTGCCCGTCAGGAAGTCCAAGACCCACTGGCAGAGGTCATAGTTCAAGCCCAGGTCCCTGAGCTTGGCTATGAGTATGGAGGGGACTATGGTATTGAATGCCGAGCTGTAGTCGATGAATAGCATTCTCACATAGTTCCCCTGCCTCTTGTCCAGGTGTGATGCTGCTGTGTGCAGCACATGGGCTATGGCGTCCTCCGTGGACCTGTTGGGGCGGTATGCAAATTGCAGGGGGTCCATGTTGATGGGGAGGGAGGAGCAGATGTAGCCCTTTACTAGCTTCTCAAAGCACTTCATGGCTATGGAGGTGAGAGCTACAGGGCGGTAGTCGTTGAGGCAAGCAGGCTTGGATTTTTTGGGTACAGGGATAATAGTGGACTTCTTCAGGCAGGTGGGGATGACAGCCTGTTCTAAGGACAGGTTAAATATGTCAGTGAATACCGGGGCCAGTTGGTCGGCACAGACTTTTAGGACGCGGCCGGGGATGCCGTCCGGACCTGCTGCCTTCCTGATATTCACTTTTTTAAAGGTCCGCCTCACCTCATGCTCTGTTACCCTGAACACTGAGTCTCCATCAGCAGCAGACCCCCCCCCCCCCCCCCCCATTGCCGTGGCTTGTGGGCTGGTGTTGTTATTACCAGCATCAAACCTCGCATAGAAGGTATTGAGGTAATTTGCTAAGGAGATGTCACTGTTCAGTTTGAGGGAAGCGCCTTTGTAGTCTGTCATCGTTTTGAGCCCCTGCCACATAGCTCTAGAGTCAGCCTGTTCAAACTGGAGTTCAATTTTATCCTTGTAGCGCCGTTTGGCCTCTGTCACTGTCCTCCTTACGTTGTATCGCGCCACCTTGTGGTCATTCATGTTGCCTGCCACTAGGCCGTCGTTGTATGCTTTGGTGCGCGCTCTCAGAGCTTCACGGACGGATTTGTCTACCCAGGGTTTTTGATTTGGGTAAACTCTCATTGTGGTAGTGGGGATTGTTTCTTCCACCAAAGTACGAACATAGTCCAGCACTGTCTCCGTGTAGACATGAATGTTATCTGTGTCGCGGAACACGCTCCAGTCTGTGCAGTCAAACGCAGCCTGGAGCGTCTCCTCTGACGTCAAATCCCATTTCTGCACCTCTCGCGAGACTACGGGAGTGCTTTTGATTCTCTGTTTGTACTTTGGTGAAAGGAAAATGGACGCGTGATCTGACTTACCAAAGCCACTAGCAGAATGAGCCTTGTATCCACCCTTGAATTGCGTGTAACAGTGATCTAGGATGTTACCGCCTCTGGTGTTACAAGTCACATGCTGATAGAAGTCAGGTAATACCTTTCTCAGATTGGCGCTATTGAAATCACCCACCACTATAATGGCGGCGCTAACGTTCAAGGAGCTCTGCCGACTGTACGGAATTTCAAAGAGCCGCACCACGCCTTACCATCCCCAGGGGAATGGGCAATGCGAGAGGTTCAATCGGAGGATGCACGACATGCTGCGTAGTCTGCCCGCAGAGAAGAAGCGGGACTGGAAGGAGCACCTACCCGAGTTGGTACTTACGTACAACTGCCACGTGCACTCCTCCACGGGATACTCTCCCTTCTACCTGCTCTTCGGGAGGGACGCTAGGATGCCCCGGGATGTCCTGGGGGGCAGAGACGTCATTGAGGAGGGGGCGGCGGACCTGGACGAGTGGGTACAAAGTCACCACGAGCGACTAAAGGCCGCCGCGGAGGCCGCCGAGGCCACGGCGAAGCAGGCGTCTCATCGACGCAAGAGAATCTATGACAGGAAGAGCAGAGGTGCACTCCTGCGGGCCGGAGACCAGGTCCTGATATGCGACCACCGAATCCGGGGCCATAATAAGATACAGGACAAGTGGGAGCCTACGTCGTATGTGGTGGTTAAGCAGAGCCACGAAGGGACGCCCGTGTTCACGGTCAGGCCCGAAGCAGGGGGTCCAGAAAGGACCGTGCATCGAGACCAGCTCAAGACCTGTCCCTTCCCGGCTTCTGACCCGGAAGTGCGGGCGAGAGCCCCTCGACAGATCCCGGTGGCATCGCGGAGCTCGTCCGAATCAGACATCGGAGGTGCTTTCTGGCACCGGCGGGAAACGCATCCTAGGGCGTGTAACCACCCCGGGCCCCTGCGGGACGCCCCTGAAGAGGCCGAGAGCGCCGAGTCAGAGGTGGAGTCGACCCCCTCAGGAGAGGATGGGGAAGACGGCGGAGACGGAGTCGAAGAGGAGGCCGCTGGCGGTCCACCGATGGCCCCGGAGGGCGAGGCGGTGGTCCATGACCCGCCAACGGGCACGGAAGAATCCGACACGGAGTCGGAGGTGGGGGAAGTGGAACCCCCCCGAGTGGAACCCACCCGGCCCCAGAGGAGCACCAGAGGTCGGCTACCCGCTCGGTATCGCCAGGACTACGTGCTCAAGAGTGTGTTTGTTGAACAGTGTGTCCAACTCATGAAGGAGTGTGTGAAACTGTTAGCATAATGTGTGATTGTCGATCTATGTGTGAAACTGTGGTCTCAGGACCGTTTTCATGCATGCGTTGGTTGGTGTTTCATTGAGTTAACTTGCAGAGGACTTAGCAAGTTCAAAGTGGGGGGAAATGTAGCATCCTGAAAATATGGCTATTATTCAGAAGTGCTGACTTGCCTTTTTATCTCCCCTGGTGCACCAAGACATTCTAATTAGTTTCCATTAATATTCCCTCGAACAATGACGCAGGCTCCTCCTTGTTCTACTCGCTGGAATATGGATTATGAACAGGATTACTGGATCATACTCTACCATTCTTTTCCCTGTGTGACTAGTTGGCGGTACCAGCAGGGGGCGGTGGCAGGCAGAGAGTGTCCGAGAGAGATGGGAAGGAGGCAAGGATGGAGACGGAAGGGGAAAGAACGAGTCTCTTCGAGTTGGGACTTTGTTGTGAACAGACGTGTCTCGGAGAGCCCTGTTGTGAAGCATGGGCGGACGAACTGAACTTGAGTATGTGACGGGTTATCCTATAAAAGTAATCGTAGTGGAGCATTGCATGTTTCCCCCACTGAATAACCCTAGTGATATACAACAAGTTATCCTAGAAGAAAGGCGGTATAGCCAACTGTGGCTTAAGTTAAAGATATCCCCTCTAGTGCGGTGCCCCGCCAGCGTGGCGTGAAGAGGACCGGTGTTTAGAGACACCCTGCATTATTATATAGCACGGCTAGCAGGAGGGCTGTTGGAACCCAGAGTGTAGCTGCGTTGTCAGTGAGGGCAAGGTATGGATGCGCGTCGACTCCGCACCAGCAGTCTACAACCAGTCTACACCGGCGTCAACGTCGGCGCTGCACCGGCTGTCTTCAACAGAGGTCGCCATCACCCAGCACACGCTCTCAGCCAGCTTCTGCCTCTCTGCTCCAGCCCCGCTTGCTAGCGCCCGTGCCGAGAACGTTCGACGCCATCTTGCTATCCGGACGGTGGTGGCGTGGCGAGGCCGCCATCTTGGTTGAGTATAAGGTATTGAGTTACAAATTGGGTAATAGTAAGATTTCCTTCTATTCGACCCAGTGCTTTTAACTCTTTGTAACTGACCAGTATAATTATCATTAAAGAATTAGATGGGAGTTCTGTGTGCGTGTCCATTCATGAGCCGTTTAACAACTCTTTTGGTGTGGGTAACGTTAATACAACTAACCCCTTCCTATTCCACCTTTCCCTTTTTATTGTAAGGTTTCTAGTGTCACTGAGGGAGGGTACTGTTTGCGGGTGGAACCAAGTTATTTATTTACAATTCAGTCACTAGGTGTGGGAGGGTTACAGGAGTAATTGGGGGAAGTGGGAGCGTGTTGGGGAGTACTGCTGACCGCCCTGCTGCAGGGGAGGAAGACCAGAGTACCAGACCAGGTTGGTAAATCCTGGGCCGCATCCACTCAAACTGCCAGCCTCCAGTTGAAGCTCCAGACTCAAAGACGGAGGTGCAGTCAGACAGAGCTCTACTGTGTCTCGCTACCCAGTGATTATGCCCACCCGTTCCCACGAAGCAGGGATAATGCACCCTGCTACATTTTCATGTCCCTATAACGGTTCATCTCCTTTTACATATGTATTCTCTATGTGTTAATAATTTACATGTGCCCCTTTAAGGCTTATCCCTTTTCACATGTTTTTATTGGTGTTAACTCTTTTACATATGTATTTGCTAAGTGTTAATACTTTACATGTGTCCCTTTAAGGCTTATCCCTTTCACATGTTTTTGTTAGTGTTAACTCTTTTACATATGTATTTGCTAAGTGTTAATACTTTACATGTGTCCCTTTAAGGCTTTCCCTTTGCACTTGTTTTTATTGGTGTTAACATCTTTACATATCTTCCTTAAGGATTGTTTCTTTTAGATATTCCTTTACACTTGTTTTTATCAATGATGTGAGTTGTTTTTACTATCCTGTGTTCCTCAGCCATGGCCTGTTGCCAGCTGGCACTTGTTAGTAATCACAGGTAAGTATATAGACCTGCCAGTTCCCCTCATTGATTGTCGCACCATTGCCCTGTTTCAGTGTATTGTTATCACAGTTAGTTTCGGTCACTTACTCACCTTTGTCACCGTATTCCCCGTGAGTCCGTTCCTCTCTTAGTTCTTATTTTTCCAGCATTGCTGAGTATTGTTTTCGGGTTTGCAGTTCGCTTTTGTTTAGTAACCTTTTATACCATTTGTAATCATTGTTGCTTGCTGACTGCTTAGTAAAAGCCTGTTCACTTCAGTACGTCGTCTCAGTCTCTTCTCTCTCTGCTCGGGTTACCTGCATTTGGGATCTCCTCTCCTAACCCACACCGAAACCATCTCAGAGAGAGCACATTAGTCCAGTCTTAGCTGCTCTACACTGGCGTCCTGTAACATTTAGAATTGACCTCAAGGTCCTTCTCCTTACATACAAAGCTCTAAATGGACAGGGACCTAGCTACATCGCCAACACTCTAATAAATTACAGGCCAGCAAGAACACTGCGATCATCAGCTGCTGGACTACTAGAGAGTAGAGGCTCCCAGAAACAGTCAAAAGAGGATCGGTGATGCAGCCTTTATCAACTACGCGCCAAAACTATGGAACAAACTGCCCAAAAACATCAGGGAAGCCAACTCGCTAGACATCTTCAAAAGACAGCTTAAAACCTATTTATTTGCTCAGGCATTTAAATGAAACATCAGGGACATCCTAACACAAATTGTATTTTACCTGCACTTTTCTTACCCTGCCTACTTTTATACACTTCCTATCAAATTCATGTGTTGGTTCTATGCACATTTTATCTCACTACCTCCTATGCACTGTAATTTTAAGAACGCTGCTCTGTTGTAATTCAAAACTGATGCACTGCTCTGTTGAATGTTAGATACTCCGCTACTGTTCCTAATTTATGCAAATGACATGTCGTCAGCTTGTGACTGCAACTTGTTCTTGTTCGCGGACGACTCAGCCTTGCTGGTCTCTGACAAGAACAAGTTACAGGTTGAAAAAACCCTCAGCTCATAACTCGGCAGAATCTGCACCAGGCTCGCTGATAACAAATGATTACACCTGGGTAAAACAGAGTCCATTCTCTTCGGATCAAATAACAAACTCAGCAAGACCGACGGCTTCTCAGTTACAGTGGGTGACTATTGTCACAAGGAAAGATGAAATGACATACCTAGGTTCCATCCTAGAGGCAAATCTTTCCTGTGACAAAATGGCATCCAAGGTAATAAAAAAAGTCAATTAACAAACTAGATTCTTGTACCGGATCTTCTCTGGTAAACAAGAATACCCTGAAGACTGGCAGGAGCACTCATTCAAGGGTACTATGACTATGCTTGCACCTCATGGTACCAAAGCACCTCAAAGGCACTAAAAACAAGATCACAAACATCACAAAACAAACTGGTCAGACTACTACTTGACCTTACTCCTAGAACCCACCTCACCCCTGCCCACTTTGACTACCTAGGATGGCTTAGGGGGCTTTCTCACTGCCATTCGGGGTCGAACCAGCTCCGCTCCGTCCTCGCTCCGTCCTTGGGTTTGAACTTCCCCCCTCCCTCTCCCCCCTCTAGTTTGTGTACACACTGCAGTCTTGGTGCGCTCCCGGTTTTGTTTACGGTTTGCGTTTTGAGCGTGTAAGCTTGCCGTAGGCAATGATGTCACGCTCGAACGTCAACACAGGAAGAGTTTTAACACACGGCGGTGGAAACTGGATGCTGATATAAAGAAAAAAATAACCAATAAATATGAAGTTATATTTGAACCTCTGTTGTCAAACCTTGTCAATATAACCCACCCCCGTTTCTCACGAATGGAACTGGTGTCGTGGTGTCCGCTTTGAGAGTTTTCCAGGGTTAACGCTAAGCTAATGCTAGTTAGCTTAGCCTATTTATTACTAGTTAGCAGCTAACATTAGCCCATTGCTCGCATCAATTATATTGTATGTCATTGATCTACCAGTCGATCACGGCCGACTGGTTGGGCACCACTGGTCTATAGAAATAAATGCATTCGAACAAGAAACCAATGTATAGTAGACATAGCAATGGCAAAAAAAGTTGCCAGGCCTAATGCAAGCCAGGGAAGTCTTTAGCCCCTTCCGTGACTGCGATGTGCAAGCCAGGGGCTTTATATCTGATATATTTCGGACCTACCCTGAGCTTTTAAGCAGTGTTTGGTGGTCCAAATTAGCCTGGCTACTATGGAGCTGCGAGTGACTGCGTATTCAAAAGCCCCTGGCTTGCACATCGCAGTCACGGAAGGCGCTAGGAAGTCTTGTGCTTGTAACGTGGCTTCAGGTTTTCATCCACTGAGCCGTGAGGCTCAACATGCTTGTTTGGTTGAGGTCTGAACTCGCCAAATTTCCCATAAATATAGTTTTTGTGGGTACTATTGTCCAGTTGTTGCTGTATGTTTTTATCTTGCAATGGGCCTGGTCTACAAGATACACTATACGACTAAGGTACCCATGTACATGTCAAAATACTTCCCAAAGGTCAGTGAATACCATGACCACAACACCAGAGGAAGCTCAACAAATCATGTTAAACCCAGATTCAGCTCAAACAAGGGACTAAACACGTTTCGCAATCATGCCACATCAATGTGGAACGCCCTACCCAAAGCTGTAAAGGAATGTGAATCCCTACCCACATTCAAAACCGCTCTAAAAGAGCACCTACGGGAGGCTGCAATTCGAAACTGGCCACCGTAAATGTCCAAACCCCCCCACCCCCTCCTAATAGACAGTCTCCTCCCCACCATATGTATATATTCTCTCCCCACCGTATGTGGTGCAGAAGGGGAACAGCGGATATAGCTGGGACGAACTGTGACAATTCCAGGCGGAGGACCCTGAACTGGGACCGATGTGGCGGGCAGTGACCCGTGGGACCCCACCCACTAAAGCATTGTTGCAGGAAGTAAACCCATGCCTCCGCAAGTTATACGGGCAGTGGGAGCGTTTCCGTCTACGCAACCAAGTACTGTTTCACCGCGTTAGTGACCCCCGAGACGGGGAAGAGGTCCTGCAACTGGTGGTGCCGATGGCACTGCGGCAACACATATATGAGACCCAACACGACTATGGGGGACACTTTGGTAGCCGGGGGACCATGGACCTGATGAGGCAAAGTTACTTCTGGATAGGGATGGCCGCAGAGGTGAATGGCTGGGTGCAACAGTGCAAACGGTGTGCGCTTGCCCGGGACGTGTTCTCTAAGTCCCAGGCCCGATGACCTGCACCAACGTGACTGCGCCCATGGAAGTTCTAGCTATGGACTTTACCGTGTTAGAGATGTCAACGGGCGGCTATTGGTTTGTGTACTATGGCTGCCCCGCTCGACTTCACGCCAACCAAGGTCGAAACTTTGAATCTGGCGTCATCAAGGAACTCTGTAAATTGTACGGGATCTCGTTCCTGAATATTCTAGAATGTTCGGCTATGAGATCATCACAAATGTTCCAGAATGTTCGATGTTCTAGAACAGGGGTGTCAAACTCATTTTCACAGAGGGCCACATCAGCATTATGGTTGCCCTCAAAGGGCCAAAGACCGTATAAATGTTAATGTAATGTAAAATAAATGTAGCTACACATTTACATATTGTTAAACATGGTGTTTCTGTATTTATTACTTATTCAAGTTATACATATTGGATATTAATTTGCATAAATGTAAAAATATATGTTAGCTTATGTTATTTTAACAAATAATTTTAGTTTATCAGAACCCCATATTACTCCACCAATCAATGATCAAACCATTCAAGTAAATAACAAAGAAGAATATCATCAAATACAAGCTATGACATTAAGTTTGTTCAAAACCTTTTTGTCACAGTCAAGAGGGGCAGAACTAACAACTGTGAGCTGCAAAGAACACATGGGACAGATGTAGCAGATGTTACAAAAACAAATGGCTGCACACAACCTTGCAGAGGCCATACATCCAACTAATGGAAGATAGTTTAATTAACTTTAATTAACAGATTGCAGAATGGGTACAGTACAGTACAGCTCAATACACACAATTGTTAAGGGGATGCAGACCAGAGAAAGACTTTCGACTTGTTTACATCAGGGTCCCCCATTTTCAATTCGTAATGAAATTGCTATTATGTGTCTGCATGAACACACAACTGTAACTGTACTCAAAAATAACAAAATAAGGGTTGTCTCAGTTCACAACTATATTGGTCAAATTTTGGGTGGGATTTGTTTGCGTCCCTACAGCTTCTTATTCAATTGAGCGAGATGCTCGGTTATGTCACACAGCCAGTTTGCATCTGACAGTTCAGACAATATTTCTTCAACCCTTTGTTACCTATTCCGCCTGGATCTTTTATGTATTTTGGGCTGTAAAATTGTCAAAGAATGTCTGAGGAGTAAGTGCTTTTGGCTTTTTTCCTTTGTTACCTCAGATGTTCAACATACATGTATGTGTAAGAATGTGTAATAACTAAGGCTGTCAAAGTTAAAGCTTTATTAACGCATTAACCCACAATTATTTTAACACTGCTATTTTTTAACCCAATATTAATGTAAAAAAAAAAAAAAAAAAAAAAAAAAACGTTTTTTTTTTTTTTTTTTTTTTTTACCTGAGCTCTTGGGGGGCCACATCAAATGACGTGGCGGGCCGGATTTGGCCCGCGGGCCGTGAGTTTGACACCTATGTTCTAGAATGTTCGGCTATGACATCACCACAAATGTTCCAGAATGTTCGATCTGGTCTGGTATAAATACAAGCCGTGTTCCCCTTCTCCCACCACCTTCACACTAACTGACTCAACTGTCGCTTCACGGTCAACTAGAGACTTTAGCGAGGAGGAAAAAAAAAGAAAATGGCAGACCAACTTTGTAAACTGTTCGTTGGTGGACTGAACGTGGACACGGACGACGGCGGCCTGCGCAAACATTTCAAGCAATTCGGTAGTTTAACCGACTGCGTGGTCGTCGTGAACAAGCAGCTGCAGAGGTCCCGCTGCTTCGGCTTCGTCACCTACACCTCGGGCGACGAGGCCGACGCGGCAATGGCGGCCAGGCCGCATGTCGTCGACGGCACCACCGTGAAGCTGAAGTGGGCCGTGGCGTGGGAGGACGCCAACAAGCCCGAGGCGCTCGCCATGGTGAAGAAAATATTCGTCGGCGGCTTGAAGGACGACATCGAGGAGGAGGACCTCAAGGAGTATTTCGCGCAGTTCGGCGAGATCGAAAAGAGCGAGGTGATCTCCGAGAAGGAGAGCATGAGGAAGCGGGGCTTCGGCTTTGTCCACTTCACCGACAACGACTCGGCCGACAAGTCGGTGGTGGTGAAGTACCACACCATCAAGGGCCACAAGGTGGAGGTGAAGAAGGCCCTCACCCAGCAGGAGATGCAGGTGTCGGGTCGCAGCGGCGGCATGATGATGAGGGGGGGAAGGGGAGGAGGAGGAGGGATGAGGGGCATGCGAGGGAATCAAAATGGCTTCGGCGGCGGCGGCAGAGGAGGCTACAACAGCTATGATGGCGGCTACGGTGGCGGCGGGTACGGTGGCGGAGGAGGATACGGCGGAGGCGCGAGCTACGGAGGAAACGGTGAAGGCGCGAGCTATGGTGGTGGCGGTGGATACGGAGGAGGCACGAGCTACGGAGGCGGCGGCTACGGTGGCGAGCAGATAGCGGCAGGCTATGGCGGCGGAAACGGCTACAGCGGCAGTGACTTTGGCAGCGGCTACGGCCCCATGAAGAGCGCCACGCCTAGCAGCGGTTACGGCGCGCAGAGGAGCGCCACGCCCTACACCCGGGGCGGCGGAGGAGGCGGCGGCTACCAGAGAGGTGGCGGCTAGTTTTTTTTGTTTTGTTTGAAACTAGTCCATGTAGGATTGTTTTTGTTCGAAACTATTCTCTATATATGATTATTTTTCCCTTTTGCATTTTAAGCAAGTAGTAAAGAATTTTTTTTCCTTAAGTAAGATTGATGTGTTTTACTTTTATGGGGATGAGGAACGCATGTGCTATGGATTTCAATTTTTATCTTAGAGCTATGTCTTCACTGATTACATACGTTTGTATAAGTATCCATAGGTCTTTAGTAAAGGCAGGAGAGATGCTGCAGGATTAAAGCAGTTTCATTGTTCCTTCCCACGTGTTATGTACAAATCAACGTCAGTAATTTCCCCTCCCCCACCACAAGTACACATAGTGTCTTCATCAGCCTAAATATTGGTAATTTTTTCATTTACTTACAGCAATCTCATGTATTGTATACTTTAATAATGTCTGAAGATCAAAACGTACAATTGTTCAAAAGCATTTTGGTATGCATATGTATGTTCATTTTAAATAAAACGTTATTCAAACTTAGTTATTACTTAGTTATTTTACTCATTTAACCAGGTTGCCTTCAGTTGTTCCCACAGGTCTTAAAGTGATTTATGACTCCTCATCTTCTCTAGTTGGCATCCTTACCCTTGTTTAACCCCTTTCTCAGGTGGGTGAAATGGTTACAGAACCGGATGTACTGTAGTCTACCCACAGCCAATGCATGTAGGCTTTGGAGGGTTTGCCTTGTTTTTTTTAATCAAAGTAATTGTGGTTTCTAGTCCTTTTGTACATCTCTTAATAACCCTGGCTTTTTTTTTTACATATTCACATATTGTGGACTTTGAGGCCTGCTCATTATCTTTGATTATTCCTACATTTAAGTGTTCTTACTCTTATCCCAGTAGGCTATCCCAGCCAAAATAGCCGTAGCAGTTTGTTTGTAGGCTACACTACAGGACCCTGTTGAGTTACCTGGGGTCGATTGTGATAGGAGTCTGAAATATCTCTTTAGGATATCCACATCCAGCAAACTAGGTATGTAAATCAACCTGTCTTCACTATGTGTTGGTCAACCATGTATCGCATTTAATTATTTTGTGATGGTACACAAGTGTACTGTGACATCAAGGAACTCTGTAAATTGTACGGGATCTCGTTCCTGAATATTCTAGAATGTTCGGCTATGAGATCATCACAAATGTTCCAGAATGTTCGATGTTCTAGAATGTTCGGCTATGACATCACCACAAATGTTCCAGAATGTTCGATCTGGTCTGGTATAAATACAAGCCGTGTTCCCCTTCTCCCACCACCTTCACACTAACTGACTCAACTGTCGCTTCACGGTCAACTAGAGACTTTAGCGAGGAGGAAAAAAAAAGAAAATGGCAGACCAACTTTGTAAACTGTTCGTTGGTGGACTGAACGTGGACACGGACGACGGCGGCCTGCGCAAACATTTCAAGCAATTCGGTAGTTTAACCGACTGCGTGGTCGTCGTGAACAAGCAGCTGCAGAGGTCCCGCTGCTTCGGCTTCGTCACCTACACCTCGGGCGACGAGGCCGACGCGGCAATGGCGGCCAGGCCGCATGTCGTCGACGGCACCACCGTGAAGCTGAAGTGGGCCGTGGCGTGGGAGGACGCCAACAAGCCCGAGGCGCTCGCCATGGTGAAGAAAATATTCGTCGGCGGCTTGAAGGACGACATTGAGGAGGAGGACCTCAAGGAGTATTTCGCGCAGTTCGGCGAGATCGAAAAGAGCGAGGTGATCTCCGAGAAGGAGAGCATGAGGAAGCGGGGCTTCGGCTTTGTCCACTTCACCGACAACGACTCGGCCGACAAGTCGGTGGTGGTGAAGTACCACACCATCAAGGGCCACAAGGTGGAGGTGAAGAAGGCCCTCACCCAGCAGGAGATGCAGGTGTCGGGTCGCAGCGGCGGCATGATGATGAGGGGGGGAAGGGGAGGAGGAGGAGGGATGAGGGGCATGCGAGGGAATCAAAATGGCTTCGGCGGCGGCGGCAGAGGAGGCTACAACAGCTATGATGGCGGCTACGGCGGCGGCGGGTACGGTGGCGGAGGAGGATACGGCGGAGGCGCGAGCTACGGAGGAAACGGTGAAGGCGCGAGCTATGGTGGTGGCGGTGGATACGGAGGAGGCACGAGCTACGGAGGCGGCGGCTACGGTGGCGAGCAGATAGCGGCAGGCTATGGCGGCGGAAACGGCTGCAGTGACTTTGGCAGCGGTTACGGCGCGCAGCCTAGCGGCTACGGCCCCATGAAGAGCGCCACGCCTAGCAGCGGTTACGGCGCGCAGAGGAGCGCCACGCCCTACACCCGGGGCGGCGGAGGAGGCGGCGGCTACCAGAGAGGTGGCGGCTAGTTTTTTTTGTTTTGTTTGAAACTAGTCCATGTAGGATTGTTTTTGTTCGAAACTATTCTCTATATATGATTATTTTTCCCTTTTGCATTTTAAGCAAGTAGTAAAGAATTTTTTTTCCTTAAGTAAGATTGATGTGTTTTACTTTTATGGGGATGAGGAACGCATGTGCTATGGATTTCAATTTTTATCTTAGAGCTATGTCTTCACTGATTACATACGTTTGTATAAGTATCCATAGGTCTTTAGTAAAGGCAGGAGAGATGCTGCGGGATTAAAGCAGTTTCATTGTTCCTTCCCACGTGTTATGTACAAATCAACGTCAGTAATTTCCCCTCCCCCACCACAAGTACACATAGTGTCTTCATCAGCCTAAATATTGTTCATTTTTTCATTTACTTACAGCAATCTCATGTATTGTATACTTTAATAATGTCTGAAGATCAAAACGTACAATTGTTCAAAAGCATTTTGGTATGCATATGTATGTTCATTTTAAATAAAACGTTATTCAAACTTAGTTATTACTTAGTTATTTTACTCATTTAACCAGGTTGCCTTCAGTTGTTCCCACAGGTCTTAAAGTGATTTATGACTCCTCATCTTCTCTAGTTGGCATCCTTACCCTTGTTTAACCCCTTTCTCAGGTGGGTGAAATGGTTACAGAACCGGATGTACTGTAGTCTACCCACAGCCAATGCATGTAGGCTTTGGAGGGTTTGCCTTGTTTTTTTTAATCAAAGTAATTGTGGTTTCTAGTCCTTTTGTACATCTCTTAATAACCCTGGCTTTTTTTTTTTACATATTCACATATTGTGGACTTTGAGGCCTGCTCATTATCTTTGATTATTCCTACATTTAAGTGTTCTTACTCTTATCCCAGTAGGCTATCCCAGCCAAAATAGCCGTAGCAGTTTGTTTGTAGGCTACACTACAGGACCCTGTTGAGTTACCTGGGGTCGATTGTGATAGGAGTCTGAAATATCTCTTTAGGATATCCACATCCAGCAAACTAGGTATGTAAATCAACCTGTCTTCACTATGTGTTGGTCAACCATGTATGGCATTTAATTATTTTGTGATGGTACACAAGTGTACTGTGACATTTTATCTTTACAAAAGTCTTGCTTTTATTTATAGTTGCTCATTCATAGATTTTTCAATGCGTCTCAATATCTAACTAATATTTAAACAAAAAGGGGGGTGGTTCGGTCCTTGATCATTAATTTAAAGGGGTGGAGGGATACCCAACGTCTGTTCCTTCATTGTAAGTGAAATACTGGAATGGTACATTGGCGTCTCCCTCCAGGCAACCTTCACCTGCCCAGTGTCTCATTCTGTTCCTTCTTCCTGTTTCTCCTCCAGGTTGCTATGGTAACCTGGGTGCCAGGGCATCACCCCGCTAAGGACGGGTGTGTGACTCCATGCCGTCCGGGGTGACCAGAGAGGTGGTCATAAGCCCACACCCTCCTCCTCAGGTGATGTCAGATTCCAGGAAGGATTCACCCGTTTGTTCGTTGTGATGTCAAAAAGTTTTTAATGCAGTGTCTGAATGCTCATGCATAAATGGCACATGACACTTGTCTAATGTTTGTAATGCAACTTAAAGTGTCTTTATTAAGTAAGATATTAAGTGAACTTTAATTCACTTAATAATTTCTCACCTAAAGCATTAAATGTGAGTTTATTTGTATCCCTTCCAGTATACAGCAATCTCAATCCCCGCCCTCTTTTCTTGATCCTCCAATCACAACTGTTTCCTTCCTCAGACAAACAGTTTGAAGAAGGCAACAGTTGTGATTGGAGCATCAATAAATGGGGGAGGGGCTTGTAAATGGTAATGAGTTGTATCCCTGTTGCCTAAACCCGAATGTAGTGGGAAGGTCAATAACTTGGTCATGACGACAAGGTCCTCTCTTTAGCCTTTGGCGTGGTTTATTATTTCACATATCATTATGCACCATGAGACGTTCTCTCTGTGAGAGGCGACGGAGGAAGAGACAGAGGGGGAGGTAACATTCCCTTATATACCTCTTACCTGACGTCAGCTCCAATAGCTACATCTCCTTGCGCCTATAGCGCCCTCTTGTGGAAACAGTTAAGCAGTTACATGCAATCATATATAACTCATAAACTCAACACTCCCACTTATGGCTGACGTGTATACTGTACAACTTTTCCAAAAACAACTTTCAAAGAAAATAATACAGTTCAGAACATCAAAAAGAATATGGCAGTCAATATTACATAACAGGCAATATTTTACACACCAAACATGACCTCTGCAAATCTTCTCAATTTCAGTTTGGAGACAGGCTTGGTCATAGCATCTGCAACCATGTCGTCTGTAGGACAATAAACAAGTGTCATCCTTTCTTCTCTGATGACAGATCTGATGAAGTGATATTTTATATCCACATGTTTACACCTCTGTCGGCACACAGGGTTTCTAGAGAGTGCAATGGTTGCCTGGTTGTCTTCATAAACAACAGTTTTCTTATATACATAGGTATCCATTCCTTCGAGCAGTTGTTCTAGATAAATACATTCCTGTATTGTCATAGCTAGAGCCATGTATTTGGCTTCACAAGTTGATAGTGCCACTGTGGGCTGTTTCTTTGTTTTCCATGAAACCAGTGAGCTGTCTGTCCCCAAACTCACACAATACCCTGTGGTACTTCTTCTGTCTGTGGCGTCTGCTGCCCAATCTGCATCATTGTAGGCTTTAATCCCTAAGCCCTCGCTGCTCTTTCTGAAACAAAGATGTTTATCCGCTGTGCCTTTGAGATAGCGAAAAACATGTTTTGCTGTAATCCAGTGCTCCTCTGTTGGATCAGCAAAATGCTGTGATAATTTACTCACTACAAAACATCGGTCAGGGCGAGTACATGTTGTCAAATAAATGAGGCTACCTACAGCTTCTCTGTACATTTGTACATCTGTCAATTTCTGAGCATCCTCTTGGTAGTCTAGCTTTTGATCACATGGTGTTTCCCTTGTTCTACATTCTTGCATGTCAAAACGTTTCAGGATCTTTTCCACATATCTCTTCTGGGATATTTTTACACAACTGGCAGACTGTTCGAAGTCCATGCCTAGAAAATGTTTTAACCTACCCAGGTCTTTCATTTTAAATCTGGTGGGGGGCATACTTTTCACCTGCTCTAGGTTTCTAGTGTTGTCTGCTGCGATGATTAAATCATCCACCCAAATCACAATTATCACTTTTCCTGACTCTTTTGACTCAGTTGAGTAAACACAGGGGTCTACTGGGTTCTGTATGAAGTGATCTTCAATGAGACATGTACAGTATGAAGCATCTTGTTCCAATTTCGCCCAGACTGTTTCAGGCCATAAATGGATTTCTCTAGCTTACACACTAGCTTCTCTCCTTTCTTCTCGTAACCTTCAGGTTGTTCCATATATATCTCCCTATCAATGGGTGCGTGCAGGTAGGCTGTCTTCACATCCATCTGGTGTAAAATCAAACTGTCCTCAGCTGCTTTCTGCATCACTACCCATACACTGGTCAGATTGGCTGTGGGTGAGAATGTCTCACCGTAGTCTATACCTTCCCTCTGACTGTAACCTTTAGCTACAAACCTGGCCTTGTACTTCTCGTGGCCTTCAATACCCTCCTTGATTGAGTACACCCATTTTCCTCCCACTGTCTGTCTATCCTCTGGTAACTTGGTTAGAGTAAAGGTGTGGTTGTCCTCTAGGGACCTCATCTCCTCATCCATTGCTCTCTCCCATTTTCTTGACTCAGGGGACACCATGGCCTCTTTAAAGGTCTGAGGTACTCCACTCACTATTCTGTAGCAGTAATCAATGCTTGTAAGTGTACACTGTCATCCTCATCACTTTCTCTCTGGGCATAGTCTTTCATATACTTTGGGGGTTTGTGTTCCCGTGAGGGATACCTCCCACTGCATGAGGCACGTGACGTCACCCTTGGGTGCTTCCCGTCATCATCCTCTGGGGGTTGTTGACTGTCTGTCTGCACATCTGTGCTCACTACACTAGGCTGTGGTGTCTCTCTTTCTTCACACCTTACTCTGGAGTCCAGCTCTGGCTCCTCTGTCTGTGTCTCGTTCTCACATGTTGTCTTTGTGACAAATTTGACTAGCCTGTGTTTTTGCACGTTCCCTTTACCGGGATAGTAGACTAGAAAAGCGGGGCTACCCTTGTCGTGCCCTACAAAGAGTCCTTTTTCACACCTGGACTCGAGCTTTCCTCTGTCCTGCTGGTAAGCATAACACACTGACCCAAATTTGTGCATTCTGGCTAGATTACACTTCTTTCCTGTCAGTGCTGTATACAGGGTGGTGCCTGTGTGCTTATTAAAACACCTGTTTCTGGTGTAAGCGGCTTCTTGTACCACATAATGGCATAGACTCTTAGGTAAGTTACCATCTATTAGCTTACACCTAGCCATTTAGAAAAGAGTGCGTCCTTCCCTCTCTGCTATCCCGTTCTGGTGCGGGGAGTAAGGACAGGACGTCTTGTGTCTTATCTTGTTCCTTCTCAACAGTGATTGGAACTCTCTATTTGTGAACTCGGTTCCGTTGTCGGACCTCAAGCATCTTATGTTGCCATAAGGGGCTACATCGGCAAGGAATTTCTCCGTGCCCAGGAATGTGTCACTCTTTGCTTTGAGAAAGTAAACAAACACTGCCCCTGTACACACATCTGTAAAATACTGTACATATTTAAAGCCAGCTATGGACTCGTTGCTTACTGGACAGGCTAGATCTGTGTTAACTAGCTCAAGTGGTATCTTTACTTTTTCCGTGGGACCTCTGTTTCTCGATTGAGTGAACTTCCCCTTTATACACACTTCACATTCCTTGTTCGGTCTATGCTTTTCACCGTTAATGTGCATGCCTTCTGTCACCGCTTGCAGTTTCAGTAAATCCTCGTAATTACAATGACCCATGATCTCATGCCATGTCTGAATATCATGACTGACATTACACATATCATTATCGTTACATTCTGTTTGTAGATAATACATTCTCTTGTATACCTCTATGTTAAATCGCGTACCGTTAGGCTCTACAAGAACATCTTTACCTTCATTGAACAACACTTTGGCACCGTTTGCAGTAGCAGATTTGACAGAGAATAGTTATTTTGGGAACGAGGGTATGTAGAGAGCGTTCTTTAACGTCACTGTACACCGGCGCCCCTCACTGTCTATGAGGCATACCTGTGCGTCTCCTCTCCCCTGCGCCAACCCGAATGTGCGCTTCCCGTCTGCCAGCTCCATGCTGTGTCTCTCCGGCTCGAAGGTGTTGTCAAAGTTCTTGAATCGGTTCCTGTCGTTGATGATGTGGGACGACCACCTGTGTCCACGATCAGTCCCTTCCTTTGGACCTGCTGCGTTGACTGGGTGACGTACGTTGTCTGCGCCCCGAAGATGAAGTCCTCTCGTCCCGCTGCTCTCCGGGCGTCGTCTCGACTCGCCTCACGTCCTCCGTTGCCGCCATCTTGTCCACAGCCGCCATCTTGTCCATGCGCGTACCGAGCGCTTTGGTCGCGTTTCTTTCTGCACGCTTTGTCTCTGTGCCCCGTGCTTTTACAGAAGCTACACCAAACAGTCTTTGTGCAGTTATCTTTCCGGTGCCCCTTTTCACCACATCGCCAACACGCCAGCTCCGTCGGGGGTCTGGTCTTCTCTCTTGGTGCCGCCCAGTCCTTCAGTCCCCTCTCTCCCGCCTCCTCGGCGACTGGGTGTGTGTCTTCTGAGGCCTCGAAGTTCTGCAGCTTGGCCTTGAACTCCCCCAGCGACATGTCCGCTGAACCGTGTTAAGCGCCGTAATGATCTCTTCAGCCCTGATGACGTATTTGGTTACAGTATCTGTGTTCGCTTTCTTCAGCGCGGTCAGTGTTATATAGAGGGATACGATCCGGGGTCTACCCCTGCCGATGTAGTGATCTCTCAACACTTTTAGGCTCTCTCGGCCTTTGTCCTTTGTGTCGCGGAATATCAGCCCCAAGCTTTGTGTCGTCTAGGAGTGGTGCTAACTCGCAGTATGCGTCGGCATTTTGCTTGATATCCTGGGCTTGCGCTTCCGCCGTTAGTTCTCCCATGGGGGCCGTCAAGATCGTTGTCTTCAGTCCCACTCCATGCATGCAGCACAACATTCGCTCTTCCCAGAGCTCATAGTCCTCTGCCCTTCCGTTGAATGAGGGCCATTTGCTCCTTCCTCTTGTCGCCATCCTCTTTTTGATGGTAGGCGTAGCTTTAGCTCCCGTTAGCCTAGCTTTAGCCACGCGGTGCTCCCGGTGCTAACCTAGCCTATACTTTCAGCTAAACTTGCTACCCTTATTATTTCGCTCTTGCATGATCTGGGCCCATAACCTGTTGACAGAGTCACCTGGGGAGCAACAATAACTTGGTCATGACGACAAGGTCCTCTCTTTAGCCTTTGGCGTGGTTTATTATTTCACATAACATTATGCACCATGAGACCTTCTCTCTGTGAGAGGCGACGGAGGAAGAGACAGAGGGGGTGGTAACATTCCCTTATATTCCTCTTACCTGACGTCAGCTCCAATAGCTACGTCTCCTTGCGCCTATAGCGCCCTCTTGTGGAAACAGTTAAGCAGTTACATGCAATCATATATAACTCATAAACTCAACA